>NW_004567103.1:40948874-40971598 GCF_000260355.1 Condylura cristata
TCATAGGGAAGCTCCATGTTTAGCAGTTTGAGGAACCTCCAAACAGTTTTCCATAGTGGTTGTACTAGTTTGCATTCCCACCAGCAATGCAGGAGTTATTGAGATGTTTTTAATGTATGCTTCAACCAAAATTGCACTTCTAGGAATTTGTCCAACAAAAAAATATTGTCCAGGTGCACAAAGATAAATTTTTAAGATAGTTATGGCAATTTTATTTGTGTCAGAAAAATTAGAAACACTGTGAATGCTTATTAATGTGAACATTCACCTTTTGGGATTTTTATTGGAGAGTAAAATGGATCAAGTCCATGTCTTTGAAATGACATGCAAAGATTTTCAAGGTATATTGCCAGGAGAAAAAGAAGTTGTGAATGTAAATCACATTGTGATCCACTTACGTTTATAAATAGCCCTACAGTTCATATATAAGGGCCCATATACTGGAAGGGAGAAAGGGATTGTTCTTGGGAGGAGAGTGAATGTTGGGATAAGAAATGAAGGAGAATCTGTGATCAGTCTATTTTATGCACTTTAATACTGACAGTTTTTTAACAAAAAGTAAAAATATATATTAAATTTGAGTTATTAAAATATATACACATAAATGAATTAATATTTTTAAGGTTTATTTATTTATGCATACAGAACTGGGGTACAGGCCAGAAGTGCAGGGGCAGTGAGAGGATTCACTAGAGACAGAGTGGGGAGCCGAACAGGCAGATTGACGTACTACACTGCTGAGGGGAACAGTGGGTGGGTCAGGAGAGATCTGAAGTGCCATGTGGATCACCTCTGGTGTGGGATTAAACTAATGCTGAAGTGGCTTTAGCTTCCTGGTGCTGTGCTTTAACTGGCTGCACAGCCAGGGAGGGCCCCATGAATTAATATTAATGAAGCATTTAGAATATTTCTTGCTATAGAGGAAATGTTTTGTGATTAAATTTCATTAATTTTAGGGTGATAGGGCCCTCCCTGGTGACACGTCAGGTCAGAGCGCAACACTATGAAGCTATCAACATCTACTGCAGCCGGGTCGATCCCTGGCCAGAGAGGTGACCCACGTGGTGTGACAGACCTGTCTCACCCAATGCACCCTTCAGCAGTTTATTTCAGTCAATCTGCCTGTTCTGCTCCCTACTCCATTACCTCCCACACCTCTGGCCCGTACCCTAGTTCCTGTATACATAAATAAATAAATATTTAAAAAAAATTAGGGTTATATTTTAAAAAAGTCATGTGCAAAGATTTAGTTACAAGGATGTTTAACTCCAGGATTATTAGTCTAGATTAGAAATAATTTAAATATCCAACAGTGGATGATTGAGTAAAAATGATATTAATCCTCACCAATGGACTTTTACATAATTTTAACACCTTTATTGAGGTGTATTTTGCATATCATTAAATATATCCATTTTCAGTGAACAATCAGTGATTTTAAGTAACTTCAGAGTGGCACAGTTATCACCATAAATCCGATTTAGAACGTATGACCACTTAACCTCATCTTGCATCACTAACCCAAGAACTGCTACTTTCTTTCTCTATAAATTTTCTTTTTCTTGAACATACAATGGGACACTTTTTTATTATTATCAGAGAAAATAGTCATAATAAGTAAAAAATAACAAAATGTTACATAAAATTTTAGCCTAGCTGGGTTTATCTGAAAGGAGAAAGAAAGAGGAAAACTTGAGTGACATTTTGCAAAATAATAGTAGAGGATGCTCCTGAATGATAGGAGAACAGGTACTTTTTTTTTTTTTTTTTGCAATCTTACCATCAGGAAAAAAGCAATGCAAATATCTCACAAAGAACATGGTTCTAGAAATGGGTACTTTCAATGTTTTCATAGTAACAGAACATCTCTGAAAGAAAGGGTGGGAATTTGGAATTATCTCTGGACATAAGAGGGTTGTTTCTCTAAAGTGTTGGGGGGTTGGGAATAAGGCCAAATAGAAAGTTATTAGTTGATATTGTTACAGGGCAGGGAGAGGGGCACCCCAGAACCCCCAAACCTGTCCACTATAAATAGGTTATGGATGCTGCAAAACTACTTGGAAGAAATTGAACTTAGTCTTTCTACCCTTGGATAAGCTAGACCTTTTAGCAAATATTAGCTAATACTAACTTCAGGGGATGGATGAAAAGAGTGGTAAAGTGCTCCTTTTGGTTTCCTGGGGTCCCAGCTTCAATACTCAGGGCCACAAGCCAAACTCCCTAGAAGAATTTCTCCTTTATTTGCCATCTTGCTCTCCCTCATATTTTTGAGTGAAATTCCCCATTCTATTTAGTGTTAATTCTTAAAGTGAACAATTTCAGTTAATATATAATTGGATCATCTGGTTGTTGTAAATTTTTTTAAACAAAGGTTATAATGTATATTCGCATTTGGGGAAATTATTTTCTTGGGAAAAGGCACAGTACTGATAGAAAAGGCATGTTTTGCCTTTGGTGTGAGCTGTGAAGATTAATTTATGAATCAGATTCTTGAACTTAGAACCCCACCTATTGTCTCTTCCATGTTGTGATACCTTGTTTTCCAAATTGCTCTTCTTGAAGAATTTATTTTACATTTGAATTAGAACTATTTGACAACATTCTCAGTGTCAAATCAGTGGGGTCCAAATCAGCGAAGCTTTGCCATGTAGTTAATGCTTGAGAGCAGAAGGGAGTTCAGAATGTAATGGTAGGAAAATCTTCTGTCAGCTATTAATTTGGCTGACAGTGATGTGGCTCTTCAAGCTGTTATGCCTTGAGGAGTGAGGTCCGTAAAGGAGATGGCCCTAGGCCCCTCGCTGGGAATCTCCGGTGTGGATATCCAGATTCTTTAATGATTTATAATTGGACCAGAGCAGATCGTGGGGCTCTAATAGCCTTTCTCTGTGGTTTATAAGTTTGAAAAGATTTAGTACCTACTGTCTTTCTTTAGGACATTGATGGAGGCTCCCAGTGCTCAGATTTTATGCTTATTAGTGATACTTTTCATGAGTTTCCAGGGCTAAAGTGACTTTTTCACACTGCTTAATGATTTTCAGTTTAACTCCCTTTCTGAGTGGGATGTTGTAAAGATTAATTAGCCAGTGTTCACAAAGTGCTCTCAAGCTGAAAAGTGCTGCACAAGGGTGTACAGACTCATTAGCTTCTTAGTCATTAAGCTTTTTAGACCTTTTGGCATTCAGAAACTAGTTGGCCAGATTAATATGCTATTTTAGAGGAGGGAGAGCCTCAGAAAGAGAAGAATATCTTTTTTTTTTTTTCCAGGACATCTGTTGCACTGGGACTAACCAGGATATAGGAATGTTTTGCTTCTCCTTATCTAATACTTCCACATTGCTTCAATTTCTTACTTCTCTCTCTAAAATGTATCCATCTATTTTTCCTGAACATATATTTGAAAATGCTATGGATCATATTGTAATCTAAGTAGCAATAGTGGCGTGGAGTCTGACACTAGAGAGTTGAATCATGAGAATGTAAGATAACAGGGTTGCTCATTCCCTTTGTAAATAATATCCTCTCTCAGTTTGCAGTGTGTCACATCTGTTCACAGATGTGGTCAATATATGCTAGAGTTCTGTATGATTCAGTTGTCTTTGAGTGAGGTTGGAAAATTACAAGTTGGCCACCAAAGATATAAAGAGGTTCTGAAAGAACCAGAGACAAACATGGATAACCCCATAGCTAGCTAGATTGACAGCTAACTTTCTAAGTATTAAGGGAAAATAGTTGTCAACCTGGAATTATATATCCAAATAAATTATTTTTCAAGAGTGATTATAAAATAAAGACATTTTGTACAGAAAAAAAGCAAAGCATTTAACACCAATGCTAAAGGAATTCTAAAGGATTGTCTTTGAAAGAAAGAAAATTACCGCAGAAGGAGATGCTGGAAAGAATGAAGAAGATAACACTGATAAGCATGTGGCTAAATCTAAATAAGCCATTAGCTAATAAGAATAATAATGTCAAATTCTCAGTAACAAAACAAGACAGAAGTAGGAAAAAAAACACATACATCCCAGGGAAGTAGTGTTGAGAGATGTGTGTTCCAAGTTTCCTGTCATATTTGGAAGGTGGCTAAAAAATATAAAATTTAGGTTTAATTAAACATGCACATACATTTTTTAAATTTATCACTAAAATTAAGGAAATGTTTTGTAATAGTGGGGAAATCAAGGGAATGAGAAAAAGTCAACAGCAATTAACTAAAAAAAAAAGAAAGTAAAGAAATTTAACACAGATTTTAGTAATTGTTGCTGGGTCTCTTACCTTACAGTTACAAATAGTTAACCACTCTTTGGATTTCATATACACAGACTATGTGACTATGTGTGTACACACACACACACACACACACACCTAAGAGCAAACAGAGAAAACAATAATCCTAATCCTAATGATAAGTGAATGTGTTCTTTTGGCTTGTGCTAACAAGGTCAAGTAATAACATCATACATAGGGTACAGAGCATCAGGGTACAGGGCATCATGTTACAGGAGAGGAACCCCAAATGTTACACACCCACCCTTTTAATGTACAGAAAACCTGCCTAACCTCTGTCCCAGAGGGAGATACTTTAATTGTACTGCAAAGCAAATAATTCTGTTGTTTGCTCTGGAAGAAGACACTGCCTTCCAAGGCTGTTCATTAGACAAGCACTCTGGAAAGACAGAAGTAGTGGCTTTTATTGCCATATGTGCAGAAATGTGAGAGCCCCATGATGAATTATTTCTTAACAACTTTGGATAAATTCATAAAACCTCAGTTTTTTCATCTGAAAGATGGAAAGAGTGGTATAACATAAGGCATTGTAATGATCAAATGATGAGAGAACATAGAAGACATGCCATCTCCAAGGACTTTGTCAGCAGCAGCTGCTATTATCAACAAAATTGTTCATGAAGAGGATGTTAACACTTTTTTTGAGTTCTTTGTTTTTTCTAAGAAATAAAATATTTCTAATTATTTTCATCACCAAATGTTAGAGCAGAAAAGGACCAGAAAAATTAAGGAAAAGATTTAGAGATTGTAAGTGACATGGTAGCCTTTATACATAACAACCATATAAGGGACATTGGTAATCTGATTTAAAATTCAGCTTCCTTTAAATTAGATACATTGCTTGGATCTCAATAAATATTGGCTTTCCAAATAAAATGAAGGAATTCTATAATGTATTATAAAACATTTTGCATGGTTATTTGGTTACTCTTCTTCCCACTTGCTTAGCTTATAAATCATTCTAAAATGTGACCCGTAAAGGTGAAAGAAAAGAGGGAGGGAGGAGTGGTGAGTTAAATTAAGTAACCCACATCTACACCCTTCCTTCCACCTCCATCATAATTATTATCTCTAGACAGAGAAGAACTGAAAACTGGAAGGAAAGTGCTTTCTGTCCAGGTGGGTGAAATTGAAAGTGCTTCCATTCTGGCTCATGGCAGGAATTTCTGGCAGGATTTTGTCAAGAGCATCATGCTGGCTTATCCACAAGCCTCCTAAAGCATGGGGCGGGGTGGGGGGGGGGGACAGAGAGGGTGAAAAAATAGCATCTATTTCTTGAAAGCGTGTTATAAGGAATGAGTATCTTTTGTAGAATTAAATGACCTGAGCTGCTGGGTGAGTTTAAACAAGTTACTGTTGAGTTTCCTGATCTCTAAAATACACAGAAAGTTCCTCCATGAGGAGTTGATGTACAACTAAAATGAAGAACTGACATAAGAGTGCTTGACATATAGCAGACCTTCATTAAATATTCGTTTGCTTTGAATCAAATTCAGTGAAAGAATTTATCCTGGAAAAATCTCTAAAAACCAACTCATTGATTTCATACCCCTACTTAGTACCATTAGTACCAATCACACTGTTTTTCTCTCTCCTTTAAGAGTGGGGTAACAGCATTACATTAGCTTTTACAGTGTTTTGAAAAACTGTCAGGAAGCCAAGGCCAGATTTGAGCATATCCCAGTAACCAAGCAAGATTTTATTTTTTTAAGATTTATTTATTTAAGCATAAAAAATTGGGGAACAGGTGTAGAGGTGCAGGGTTAATGAAAGGATTCACCAGAGATAGAGTGGGGAGCAGAACAGGGCTGACTGACAAAGTACACTGCTGAGGGGAGCAGTGGGAGAGACAGGAGAGGTCTGCTGTGTCATGCGGATCACCTCCCTGGCCAGGGATCAAACTTGTGCTGCAGTAGCTGTGGATAGCTTCTTAGTGCTGTGCTTTACTCATTACACCACCTGGGAGGGCCCACAGGATTTCTTTCTTTTCTTTTCTTTTTTTTTTAAAGCAAGTACTTTTTATTTTATTTATTTATTTTAAAGATTTTATTTATGTATTCATATAGAATTGGGGTATAGGCCAGAGATGCGGAGGGTGAGAGGATTCACCAGAGACAGAGCCGGGAGCAGAACAGGCAGATAGATGAAGTACACTGCTGAGGGGAGCAGCGGGCGGGTCAGGAGAGGTCTGCCACGCCATGTGGATCTCCTCCGGGGCAAGTGGGAATCGAACTCATGCGGAAGTGTTTTTAGCTTGTTAGTGCAGCGTTTTAACCCGCTGAGCCACCAGGGAGGGCCAAGATTTCTTTTTAATAGAAATTCACAGTGAATGTGATTTACCCCTCATTGTTTATGTACCTCAAATCCTGGGCAACATCACATCCCACTTGAATAATTCTGTTCTGCATGTTGCTTTATGTCTTCATATATGTGATTTTTTTTTCTAGTTACAGCTTGATTAGACTCTCTGAGAGTTAACTGAAAAATATCCTTTTGAAATTGACATACTTGGATAAACAACTCCATAATTAATCTCTATGATTGAAAAGAAAACATTAAATTTAGGCCTATGCCGGAAATGTGTATTTAGTTCAGTGATGTTTTAATCTTAATGTTTTTTTTTCTTTGCCCTCCAGGTTATGCAGATGTATCTTCCATTTTGTGGAATCGCCATTTCTAATGCTCAGCTATTTGCTGCCTCGAGGAAGGAGTATGAAAGAAGCAGAGTGAGTAGAAAGAAATATGCTGACCACCCACCACACTGTCTTTCTCGTGTCTGAGTCATTGTGTATTTTCAAAACAGCAGATGACATTCACAGCAACATGGATGGAACTAGAAGGGATCAGTGAAATAAGTCAGAAGGAAACAGGAAAATATCGAATGGCTTCAGTTATTGGAGGAATATAAGAGAACCAAGTAAGACGTAGGGGAAAATTTTATTGTTAGTACAATATAAAACAGAACATCATGTTATATACCTTAAACAAAGTTACACATCAATTCTGTTTCAATAGAGCCATAAAAGAGAGATTTTGAAAAAAAAGACTTGCTTGGGGTTAGAGCAGTGAAATGTGACATTTGTCCCCAAATTAGCAGTGAAATCTAGAGACTTAATGATGTGAGCAATGAGTAAAGATAACTTTTGGTCTCTGTACAGCTGGCAAGTTGACAGTTGCTTACAGGAATCTTTGATGGATAGGTCAGGCCTAGAAGTTAATATGTGGAAATTATCAGTATAGAGATGGTATTTAAAACCAGGGTACCAGCTAGGTTAATGTGAGAAAGAGTATATAGGTAAAAGAAGAGGTTCAAGGATGAACCCTGGAGAAAAGAAGTCACTAGGAGGAGCAGGAAAATGCAGGTGTTGGTTTCCTGGAAAGCAAGTTAAAAGAAGGGAGAATTCAATTGTGTGAAAGACTCCCAGTGTCTACTGAATTGCCTATCATCTTAGATTTTCTTCTCTTACTCCTGTTCTGGAGCTGGGCTGCATTGTAATTTGCAAAACTTTCATCACTTGTTAGTAAGCAGCAATTTTAAATTAGAAGCAATAAAATTACTAGAATGTGATTTGTCAGTGCAAGGCTCAAGGCACAATTAGTTTTTCCTCGGAGATAAATGTTCTTGTATATAGGTCCCAGAGGCCTTATTCAGGCAGTCACAGCAAATTGAAAAGTTAAATAATTGTTCAGTTAATATGATTCATCTGAAGACATAGTCTGGCTATTTAAGGAAATAATGCTTTCCCTTTTAATACTAGGGCATTTTGTTTGTCACTATTCAGACTTATTTTTTCTGCTGTGTTTGAACATGAACTTATTGGTCATTGATCTTTTACAGAGATGTCAAAATGTCAAACAATCACGATACACTTAAAACTTTTTCACCTCCTGATGCTTCTCTTTTATTTGGGATCATAGGGCAATCCATGGTCTTTAGCCATATTGCCAGCTCTCTTTAGAGAGAAGTCTGCCAGGGTGTTTGGACCTCTTTTAGATGCTCAGTGAACTAGATTTATTTCATGGGTCCCTTAACTCATTCAAATGCCTTTCTACCTAAATAGAATCAGAAGAAATTTTCACATGTTTCAGGACAAATTAAATTCATTACCAAAGTTGAAAATAAGTCAAATCCTTGGGATGATGAGCAACACCATCATCTACTTGAATAGATGTGAATTTGAAAACCCATGAAATCCTTTTGTGAGGGGTCAGAATTGAGATTTCACATCCCATTAAATTCTATTGAATAAAACATCCCCTGGCCAATTCACTGGCTGTGTAATTTTCTGATTGCTCTCTGATAGAAGCATAATAGCTACCACCTGTACATAATCCACTATTTTTAAATCTGTGACAATATCCATGTTATTAGAAATTGTCAATAAATATTTCAGTACAAAAAAAGCAAGCTAAATTAAATGGATGAAATGATAGGTTATTCCAATTTGATTTTTAAATACAGATATAAGTTTTAGTGAAATTTAGAATTTTTTCTTAAATTGTGGGCTTTTCATCCTGTTTTAACAGAAATTTTAATGGTGTTTTCTTTCCTGAGGTAGTAGTGTTCAAATGTTCTCCCATATGGATTGGGATAAAGCATACTTCTTGTGTCGAGGGGTTAATGGGAATTTTATGTATTATTTGAAGGCTCTGAAACTCCACTAGCCATTCTACACTATAATTCGTTCAGAAATCTATGGGAGATGTGTATTAGTGAGAATAAGTCTCAAGTTCGGCCTAGTTCCTCCTGATGGTGAGCATGAACTGCTTTGTAAGTTTATGAAATAAATATGCTTTAGGGAAAATCAGATATTCATTATTTAGAAAATGTTAAGTTTATCTCTATTCACACTGCAGAAAAACTATGAAAAAAATCTTTAGTCACTCTATGGTATCATGTAATCTTTAGCTATATGTGAAATTTACAAGGTCTCAAATGACTGGCACTATTCTCAAGTTGGTTTTTGTTGCTCAAGATATTCATAAAATGAAATGATGGAAATAAGTGAAAAGGAAAAAATGAGCCACACAACAATATTTTTTATCTTATTATGACAAAGATTACATGGATGTAATCAGAGAAAAAAAATCCCACCCAACATTTTTATTCACTCCTATATTGACCAGAATATATTCATGTTATTTTCCCTAGGCTTTGCTTGAGGTGGTTAATGACCTCTTTGAAGAGCAGACGGACCTGGAGAAAATTGTCAAGAAAATAATGCATCGGGCTCAAACCCTATTGAAATGTGAGCGTTGTTCTGTTTTACTCCTAGAGGACATTGAATCACCAGTAAGTCACCTTTTATCTTTCCTCTTGCGGGGAAGACTGCTTTATAGAACAAGGTTGAGTTTCATTGTAATTAAGTTTGTTGGGAAGTTAGGGTTTGAATCACTCTCTTCGTGATGCCTCTAACCATGAGGTGACTTTTATCAAATTTAAGATTTCAATTTCTGTCACCTTAGAAACAGAGACTTTTATGCTGACAGGCACTTTCCAGAGCTATCCCATTTGGTGTATCTAAGGTTGAAGGAAACAAGGTGTTTAAAATTTGTGTAGTCCCACAGGGCCAAGGGAAGATAAACTCAGTGTCTAATCTCCTATCACCCAGCCCCTCTGAGGGAGCTGGGCAGTCCTCAGCATTGGTGGGTCCTGTGGCGGGGTCCATAGCCCTTGTACTGGGTGCAAAGAAGTCATGCTCTTTACTCTGGGGTTGGAGTTGTACTTGTGCTGAGTGGGGTGGCCAGCCTCCCCTGGGCTATCGGCAGGAGTTTGACTGCTGCTTCTGCAGTGCCCTTTCCAGGTTCTTGTGCTGCTTCTTTGAACCACAGGACTCCTGCACAGAAAGCCCCAGGCCTGGGAAAGAGGCCTTTCCTATTCACCACAGGAGCTCCTGTTACTCTGAGGGCTGGCATCAGGGCAGTTCTAGGCCTCAGGGCTGCTGCATCTTGGCTTTCAAGTTCTAACAAGGAGTTTGGCCCTTGGGGGTGAATCAGCTGGATAGTACACACCAATTTTGAAAACAGTGGTCATCATTAATCTGATTTCTTGGAAGTAAAAATTCTCTTTGGCAGTAATTTAGTATCTTTGCTGTGAACATCTTTCAGAAACCAGGAGTTATCTAGCAATCAAGTGCTGTTTTAATGCCTCAGAATATTTTACTGTACCTTCTTCGGAAGGTATTATTGCCTTCAGGTTTGTTTTCCTTGGAGAACAAGAATCTTACAGTAAACTTTGGAGCTCTAATAAGTGTTGTACAACTTACAACATTGAACATATTTTAGCAGAGTTTTATTTTTATTTCCATGGGTATGGATTATTTCCCCACAGGGTGCTCCTTGGTGCTAGGCAGGCTGTGAGGGTCCACAGGGAAATGGTCACTAAGGAAAGGCAGGAAGGGTCAGTGGTGGGGCTTTAGCAGCCAGGCTTCCATGAGCCACACACCCCCTTGAAGGCAAGAGACTGGTGACCATCTGAAATCTGGATAGGGACAAACTCAAAGTTCTCTATTCAGTTGTAAATGGGCATGGAAATAATTCAAACCAGCTGAGTGTGGTCATTCCTGCTAATATGCCAACATGGGCTAACTTTCATGCTGTGGTCTCGTTCCTGGCAAGTCAGATGACAAAGGACAGTTATCAAAGTTGACTGGGAAAGTGGGGCAGCATTGGAAGGAATGCTGGGTACAGTAATAGCTTCATGGTATGAAGTATAGGGAGGGGATCAAAACCAACTCTCTACGGTGTTAGTAGGTTACTGAAAGTGAAAAGAACTTTTAGTTATCGCAATTAAACATGCTAACGCTGTAAATGGGGTCAGAGCAAAAAATTCCAGACCACTCTCCATCATTAGTTCTCTTTGTCCATCCTCTCCCCATCAAAGTGAGGCTGAATTCCTCTAATTCAGAGCTGCAAGGACTGGAGGTCAATAAAAGACTGCAGAATAAATGTCTGATCTACCCAGTTATGTTTTAGAAGTGCTCGAGATACTTTTGCCAAGACCACTGCCTGGGACGATGGCAGGAGAGTTGAGGATGGGCCTGAGGGTGTCTGTCTGTTTTTCACCATGTTGCAAGCTGATGCTGTGTTCTTCTTTACACACGTCTCACCAAAGGTTTCTCAAAACTTCAGACTTTAAGAGTCCTCTGTTTAGTGCGTTCCCCTCATTGCCAGGCAGAAACTGTAGAAAGGTGATCAACTGTAGTGTTATCTTGTTCAGGAGGAGAAGCCAGACAGAACAGGACACCAGACACCAAAATTAGGTGCTGGCACAGTGGTTGCAACAAACAGAAAACCATGAAAAGACTAAGATCTCTGACTGGGACGACCCCTTCCCCAACTCTGAATGCTGAATGTGTAGAGAAATATTACAAACCTTTGTCATGTAGACATATGTGTGTAATTTGAAAGAAAGATGTATTGTTTCAGAGGGGAAAAAAATCTGTTCAGTGTTTCCCTCCTCAAAAACATCCTCTGTATTTTCTATTTTATTAGAATGTTTTCTGGAAACAAGGACTTTTAACTTCACAAGTCCTTTTAAAATTTTAGAAGCTGTTTATTGCAGATGTATGATATTTTATGATTTCTCACATTGAGGGAAAGAGAAAAAATTAAATCTAGTCATAGAAGCTTTGATTCATCAGGCTCTTAACTCAGTCCTTAGAGACTGCATTCATGGCCTTTAAACTGGGCAGTCAGGTGTAAACTGACGAGTTTGCCCAGAGGATGCCAGAAATAGAAAGGAGGAATACCATTCTAATCTTCTCTCTTGCCAAACTTAATATTCTACCCTCCTTTGCTTCTCTTAAGTGTTTCATTCAATCAAGTTTAAGTGACTTTGTCAATGGTATTTTCCACCACACTGAAAAATACCAAGGTTGTTCTATAGCCAGCTGCCTATGAACATTAGAGAATGTCTAACCGAGTACTCACTGCTTACTGTCATTCTCTCCATGAACCTGTCTAAGCAATTTCTATCACTTCTCTTAGTTCCTTTCTAGCTAATGTATTTTCTGTTATCCGTGTTCTGTTTGTGTTTAGCCAAGGAAAGAGAATGTAGACATTTTTATCTTGTGTCCTCAGGCACTGTCTCAGTACCAGTGTGTCCATGTGCTCTTTCATGTATCATTCTGCTGGCTGGCATCTCTTGTGTTGTCCAGAACTATGCAGTTTATGAGATTACTGTAGTTCATTTTCTAAACCACGACACTTAAGCTACACTTGTTTTCAATTATGTTTCTTGGCATCTTGGTTCTTATGTGAATACATGTATAATTAAACCACTGAGTTAGAAAATCTTCCGAATCAACACTTGAGAGGAAGAGGTAGGGGTGATCATCTTGTTGTTGGAACATCCTGTAATTCAGTCTCCCCCATTGTAAATGGGTGGTAAAAAATTGCTTCAGGCTTTCCTTTTTATTTCACTTTCTTTCCATTTCCCCCCTTTTCTTTTTCTAAATTTCCTTCTTCCTGTGAGGAAACCAGCTTAAATGGTTTTACTTTTTCTAGAGTGCAAAACGGACGGTATTAAATAAAACATTGATGAATAGCTGAATAATCCTTGTTACATATGTTAAAAAATAATAGTCAACTGAGTAAATTTTTAAAATCTTAGCTTTATTCAAGGATTCATAAATCTGGCTACATCTAGTCTAGTAAACAGAAGTGAGCTCTGGGGAGCTATACAAAATGAAAGACTTTTATAGGCAGCAGTGAGTGGGAACACGCAAGTTATACTAGGTGATGTGGGGAACAGGGTGTAGGCTGGATGCGCAGGGTTGAAAGAATTCACCAGAGACTGAATGGAGAACAGAAGAGGCAGATTGATTGAAATCTATTGTTGGGAGGAGTGGTAGACAAGGAGAGAAAGGTGTCTGCACTGAGAGAGGGTCTTGAGGCTCTTTTCATACTCCAGGCATCAGTGATTGGCTAGGATATCTGGCCTTGGGCATGTCCCAACTCATGATGGAGATTACTGGCTTACTAGCCTGCTTCTCATGACAGCCCCATCACTCCCCTTTCTATTCAAGCCTCCCAAACTTGTCTGCTGGGCAAGGGGTGGGGGCTCAGTTTTACCTTTAGTAATGGTACCAGGCTCTAGGCATAAAAAAAGGTAGGTTATGGCAAAGTCACTTTCCTTTAGGAGAATGCAGGTGTCTCTTGAGCAGGTTACCTAACTAGTGCTGACAGATGAATCCCAATGGATTCGTTTAAGAGACCAGTTTCTGAAAAGCTGAAATTGTAAGAAGGTAGAATTTAGTTTGGTAATGTGGGACATAGCATAAATGACTCCATTTTGGACCTGTTGTCTCATTAACCATTAATATGTCACATGCATTTGTATGCATTAAGTCAGTTCTCTCTATTAATAATGACATATCAATATAATAATTCTGTGGGGTCAGCCCCTCCAAATGAGTCAAATAGGCTTTTCTCAATAGAGCCAAAATAGCCCTCTGTCAACTTAGAATGAGAATTAGTGGTCAATGAAGGTTCTGTGAGCTTCAGGAGGTTGCTTCATACAATTTCTCTTATGTTGAGAGCAGTGAGGGCCCTGAAGATGAGGAGAAGCTTCTGCTCTATCTAGCCTTAAGTCCTAAGCCCCTCCCTATTACAAGAAAAAATCATTATGGCGCAAGCGTCTGTTATTTTCCTAATAGAAAGAAACAACCACTGTTAAGACCAAAAAGGATGTAGGTGGCGGTATCATCCAATTCGAGTTTCATCAGTAGACATATTCTCTAAGAATCACATATCTGTACTCACAGAGTAAGAAGAGGCCATCTCCTTTTCTTATCTGTCAAGAATTCTCCCTCTCCCTGTCCTTGATGTTTAGGTTCCAAAATTATTCCTGGTCAGCTCCGTTATTCTTTGCAATATACAGCCATGTGAGCTCTCCAAATATAAATATATGTTATGAAATTCATTGTGTTCCTTCTGCTAATCCATCTGATCTTTTGATCGCACATTCATCCCTAGAAGAACCCAGAGGGGTACAGGATGCACATTGACAACTCACGTCATTCATCTTTTCTATATTTTATGTGTGTATTTATTTGTGTATGTGTATGTGAAACTTCCACCTACTGGACTTTAGACCTGCCCCAAATCTTCACCAATTCTAAGATTTTCTATTTTACTCAGTATGTTAGCAAAATTAGGCCTGAGTTCTTTCTTCTGCCTGTTAACAGAGACAGGCTCTGAAGATCTATAGAATCAGCTGATTCTTATTGTATGCTTTTATTGACTTTTGCCATATTCTTAAATCCATGGCCAAACTTCAGTTGCATTTAAGGCAATTAAAGACTGAGGCTGCTTTCCAGGTCCAAAGATGCCAACCCCTGTGTGCCTTGCATTCTTTACTGGTTTCATTTAATTCTGCCAACATTTGCATAACTGATTCCTTTATTGAATTAATTTCAGTTAACTTTCTACTATTCTGTCTTCTACCAAAACTCTGATTTAGATGCTGAAGCCTAGAAAAATCCTCTAGACTCTGAGTCTAGAGCACACCTGTTCACACATCACGATGTACATCTGGATGTAGTTCACAGAAAGATTCATCAGCATCCTCTTGTGTGCTGGTAGCACTGTAAGCATAATTTCATGATGAAATTATACATCTGTGCACTGCTACCCTCTCTGTATGATGTGAGCTCCTCAAGGACAGTACATGATTGGTAACCAATGTCTGATATATATTATCACATACACTAAGTACTTGATAAAAGTTGATTGAGGAAATAAATGACTGAAGTAAATTATTCATCAACATAGGTGAGAAACTTATCAAGAATAGCATTGGACCATAATTTAAGTCATTTGTTGATCATATAGTATAGTCCTCTTCTAGAAAAATAGTGATTAAGACAATTCGAATGGGGAAAAATTGGTGATTAGTTAGTGGATCATTTCTGTTTTCTTTTTGGTGGCAGGAATATTTATTTGAACATAGTTTTTGTTTTTAAATTAAAGGAAAAAAAAAAAAAACAGAGAAACCAGACCAACTTGTGCTTGAAAAATGTCCAAATCAAAAAGACTTCTGTTCATGGAACTTTTCCAAATAACAGGCAGAGATGCTTGGGGGATATTTTGTTTACTTCAATCTGGCATGTGTACTGCCTTCCCCAGGGTGTAATAACTAGGGCTGATCAACAGCCACGGGAGCTGGGAACCACTTGTTCAATTTCATGCACCTATAAACCACTTTTGATATTTTTCTTGCAAGATTATTTTTTACATGTTTATGTGTGCATTTGCTTATTTAATCTGTGTTCATTTATCACATCTATAATAAAATCAGAATATTATTTAGAGAATGAATAAAAATTTAATTAAACCTAAGAATCATAAGGTTGGTCCAAGTCAGGAATAAAACTTGGATTTTTATTTATGCTTTTTAATGGTCTTTTATTATGCTTTCACCTATTTTTTTTTATTCCTGGTCATATCTAGTGATACTCTGTATATCTCATTAAATTCCATTAAAATATTTTTATTATTTTTTTCTTTTTCTTTTTTTTATGTTTATTTTATTCATTTATGCATACAAGAACTGGGGTGTAGGCCAGAGGTGCAGGGGATAAGAGAATTCACCAAAGACAGAGAGGGGAGCAGAGCAAACAGATTTACTGAAATAACTACTGAGGGGAGCAGCAGAGGAGATAGGAAAGGCTTGCTATGCCATTTGGGTCAGCTCCCTGGGCGGGGATCAAATGCTTGTTACATGTTATGGTGGCTGGCAATAGCTTGATAGTGCTGTGTCTTTAACCCCTGAACCACCAGAGGCCCGAGATACTTAAGTTTTAATTGCACAGTTCAAAACATTTTGAGACTGTCATCATAAAAGTTGAGGTTATGGAACAAATCTAGTAAACCAGATGCTTTCTTGTGCCTACTTTGTGCCTGCTTTCATATTCACCACCCTCATCTGCACCAAAAGGTGAACACTATTCTTTTCTTGTTTTAAAGATTTATATTTATGTATTTATGCACACAAGAACTGGGGTGGGGGTGGTAGGCCAGAGATTCAGGGGCTAAGAGGATTCACTAGAGAAAGAGTGGGGAGCAGAGCACACAGATCTACTGAAATATATTGCTAAGAGGAGCAGCGAGTGAGACAGGAGCTAAAGACCTGCTATTCATGGATGAAAAATGATACTATATAATATAGAACACTATTCAGCCATTAAAAACAATAAAATCTTGCCATTTGAGGAACAGAAATGGACCTGAGGGCATTATGTAAATGTTTCTAAGTGATTATGTTTAAGTTTTTACTGAACACAAATTATTCAGTTTACCTTTTGCTATGTAACAAATAAAACCAAAATTTAGAGGCTTAAATTATCCATGTTATTATACTCAAAGGTTCTATGGCACAGGAATTTAGACAGGGCACAGCAAGGACTGCTTGCCTCTTTCTAAGCTATTTGGAGCCATAGTTGGAAAAACATGGAGACTAGGGATGATTTAGTGACTGGAGACTGGAATCATCTGAAGGTTTGTTCATTTATCTGCCTGCAAAGCAGAGCTTCTGCACCATCTACAGGTGACCTTCCAACATGACTTGGCTACCTTTCAGCATCGTGACACCAGCCCAGGGCTCCAGGCACCAGTGTTTCACCAGATGAGGCAGAAGCTGTATTGTCTTTAGTGACAAGCTCAGAATTCATATTCTGTTCTCTTATCCATATTCTGTTGGCCAAAAGTTGGAAGCCCACCTAGAATCAAGGGGAAGGAACACAGAAACTACTTCTTGAGGAAGCACACTCTACCCTACATAATCCTGTGGAGGTTAGGAGATACTGTTGTGATACTCTTTGGAATTTGTATCCAATGAGTGATTTTTTTTTAGAGGCTTAATTCACATTTGAAATGCAATATGTTCTGTGGTTGCTAAGGATATTTCCTTGCAGATGAGCTATTGTCCTTCTTCTGTATTCAGTTAGTCACACAAAATTTTCTTTGTGACAGGCATTACTTTTATCTTTTTCCTAATGTTGCATTTTCTTAGTCTGGGCTCATTACCTCACTGATAAAGCTGTTTTAATATTTAATCTATTCCTAGTTCCCAAGTCATTTTTTAAGTATCCATCAGTTCCTTCTAAGTGTTTAATTTAAAAGTCTTTGAAGCATGACTGTATCTGCTAAGGCAAATCTAAATGTCACCCTTGGAAGCAGCCAGTGACATTCAGATGACTCCTTACAGTATGAAAAACTCATTTTTCTATCATGTGGTGTATTTTGTCAAAAGAGGTCCAGAAATGGTGCATTTTCCACTTAATATACTTAATGTAGTTGGAGGCACTGGCAGGCAGACTATCGCTAATCCCAGTTGCGCCACTTAGTTGTATGAAACTGAGAAAGTTTCTTAAAAATTATGGGTTAGTTTCTTCATTCATATACTGAAGCTAAAAAATCCTTACTTTGCAGAGTTGTAATAAGGACATCAAATTGCTAAAGAAGCTTCTGTTATAGGGCCTGTTAATAGTAATTAACAAAGAGGAAAACTACTTGTACATTTTTTTGTGTGCCTCTAAATTCCCCTTTAATGTAACTACATGACCAGTTGTATTGAGTGTCCGATTTCACTTGGTAGTAAGGGAGGATGTGTCTGCACTCAGTCTGATTTTGAAAATGTTGGGTTCATCTTTTTACTTGCTGGGTAGTAGCAGCAAGACACCACCTAAGAGCCATGGTAAATATCAGGGAGGTAACTTCAGAAGCTGGGTTAGACACAGGCATCCTTTATTAAGGGCGTTGTTGCTATTGAAGGAGTTTGTTGTCTCCATAAGTGATGATTGGATTGTTAAAAAGGTGGTAAAAGAATTCTATTCAAATGAGATGTCCCTTTGCCTAACCACACAGACTGGTATCTCATGATAAAATGTGTGTTTATTTAACAAAATGTATTAAATCTCTGGCACTGTATGCCATGAAAGAAGTGAGGGCTTCCCTGGTGGCACAAGGGGTTAGGTCACAGCACTATGAAGCTATCCACTGAACATATGCTGCAGTTCACCTGTTTGACCCCCCTCCAGGAAGCTACGGACATGGCACAGCAGACGTCTCCTGTCTCGCCTGCTGCTCCCCTCAGCAGTGTATTTCAGTCAGTCTAACTGTTCTGCTCCCCACTCTGTCTCTGGTGATTCCTCTCACTCCTGGTACCTCTGGTCTTTACACCAGCTCTTGTAAATAAATAGATAAATTGTTTAAAAAAAAAAAAGTGAAACACAAAACAGAATTTTCTTCTACCGCTCATGCTTTCTCCACTTAAAATCTATTTCTAATCTCCAATTATTATACTAATCATTTTAAAGATGAAAAATGTTTATTGTGTTGTTTCATACTGCGAGAAAGCTTTAATTGACTTGGGTCTTGTTGTCTTTCTGTGTGGCAGGTGGTGAAGTTTACTAAATCCTTTGAATTGATGTCCCCTAAGTGCAGTGCTGATGCTGAGAACAGGTAAGGCTTGTAAATTTCAGGTTTGTTTTTAAATGGTCTTAATCCCTGGTGTTGGCAGTGTTACATAATTTTCTAAGGATAGGTTTTATTGTTATTTTTTATTTTTATCAGGAGAAGCAGTAAAATGTCATTGTTCATCTGCAGTTCATGGCTTACATAAAAACTAGCTTAGGCCCTCCCTGGTGGCGCAGCGGGTTAAAGCACAGCACTGAGAATCTAAAGCCGCTTCCGAATGAGTTCGATTCCCGCCTGCCCCGGAGGTGACCACATGGCGTGGCAGACCTCTCCTGACCCGCCCGCTGCTCCCCTCAGCAGTGTACTTCGTCGATCTGCCTGTTCTGTTCCCCACTCTGTCTCTGGTGAAGCCTCTCGCCGCCCCTGAGCCTCTGGCCTGTACCCCAGTTCTGTATGCACAAATAAATAAATCTTAAAAAAAAACTAGCTTAGAGGCCCTCCCTGGTGGCACAGCGGGTTAAAGCACAGCACTAAGAAGCTAAAGCCACTATAGCATGAGTTTGATCCCTGCCCATGGCGTGGCAGACCTCTCCTGACCTACCCGCTACTTCCCGCAGCAGTGTACTTTATTAATCTGCCTGTTCAGCTCCCCACTCTGTCTCTGGTGAATCCACTCACTGCCCCTGCACCTCTGGCTTGTACCCCAGTTCAGTATGCATAAATAAATAAATCTTAAAAAAAAAAACTGATAGCTTAGAAATATATGAATGGATATCTAAAACTGCTAATGAAGTTATTTTTATTTTTCTTATTTTTATTCATTATCATTTTTTATTATTTTACATCATTTGTCATTTTGTGCATTTTTAAAAAAATCTCAGTTGTAATCCCCGTGGGCTTCCCACCACCTATTCACCCATATGCCATCGCCATAGTCCAGTGCACTCTTCCCACCCCAGTTCTGATCCCACTCCTCTTTCCACCCTCATAAAACGTCTCTGGCTAATAGTTGTTCACTGTTTTCATTTTTACTTTTGAATAAAGTCATTTTTAGGTATCCCTAATTATACAGTCTAATTTTCTGTTTTATTCTATCCAAGGATTTTCTTCCTTTCTTTTGTGTGCTTGTATTTAGCCAATTAAATCCCTTTGGGAGAAAGGATGAGTGTTTCCAGTAATTATTTTTTTATACCCATTCATTGATATTGGTGAGGGGAACGTTGAGGGCCGGGGACAGTGAACTTCTGTTAGCTTCTGTTAGCTTTGTAGGGCCCTGCGTAGTAGCTGGATAGTACCAAAAAAAAAAAAAAAAATGGGTTCTTTTACGGTCACTTTTAGAGGAAGGACTAAAAATCATGAAATTGACCAAAATACAGAAAGATGGAGAAAGACAAGTGAAGCACTGATGACCACAAAGATGATTCTGATACCAAAGCCAGCAAGAGAAACAGCCTCTCTCTGTTGGGTGCTGTGTGCTAGGAGTTATACATTTCTATATAATGACTGGGCCCAACAAGCCTATGAAGTAAAGGTCATTAACGTGTAGGACAAAGGAAAAGGCATGGTTCAGTGAGTTTAAGTGACTTGTCCAACGCTCTATGGCCAGTAAGTGGTAGCTGTGTCAAGGACAAGATCACCTAGATAAGATGCTCCCAACCTTTAAGCTTGGACCTCTTGCCAAACATAATTTGTGATATGGTAGTTGATACAGTGGTTATCTGTTGGGCTAATGTTTCCCAAATTTAACTGATAATTAGACTCAAGCTTGGAGAACTTATATAAACTAAATTCTAGTGTTTACACTTAGCAATTTTGACTTGAGTATCAAAGTGATGTCCTAAAGATTTACAGATTCAAAAAGCTCCCTAGCTATACCTGTTTGAAATTGTAATTTCAAGGAAAATTTGATTTTATAGCTTTATTATTGCCTTTAAGTCCAGGAAATAGAAACCATTAAATTAAAATGGAAACTTTATTTCCTAACTTCATTTCAAGAGCTTGAGGTATAAAAGTGGCCTTTGTTACTTACTATATGATTCTAGTTGTAGGGATTTCTGGGAAAATAAAATTATAAAATCAGATAGTATGTCAGTAATTTCCAGAAGCTAGAGATGTGAAGGGATTTACTGAGAAGGGATACATGGGAATTTCGAGTTGTGATGTAACTGTTCTATAGCTTCTCTGGGGTGGTGGTTATATAATCGCACTAGTCAAAATATGCAGAACTACAGACCAAAAAGAGTAATTTTTACTGTAAATTATATCTCAGAGTAGTAAAAAGGAAGTCTTGTGTAGACCTTTCATGTAAATATATTTGTATCTGCATCCAATGTCAACTAAACCTATAGATAACTAAGATAGTTGGACATAGTCAGCTGAGGTACTCAGAAGTTTTCCTAAAAATTTCTTATGAAATACATTAGGAGAATATTTATTATTGTTTATTCTTTTAGGTAGTTGTGATCTCAAATAAGTTATCTTTTTCATATGTAGTAGGAGGGGAAGCTTTATGGGTTTGTCAAAGCACAACCTATGAAATTCTAGTGCTTCAGTCCTCTTTCCATACTGCTGTGTCCTCATTATCTCTGCAGGGTTAAATACTTCTGGCATTTTGATTATTTTTAATGTTAAAGAACTTCCATCACAATGAAATGATCCAAGCCAAACTGCCCTTGATAAGCTTTCTAATCACAAAGGGAAATAAGAAGCTCAGAATTTGTTTAAACAGATATTTGAAAAGATGTTCTTGAACCTTGACATTATGAGATAGTCCTCTTCATCTTTCTATTTATGGCCTTTAAATTAATGTAGAATGTTCATTTATCTTAGAAGACCTTTCCTGTGTTGTCTAGTAATTTTCCTCTTGGAGCTGTGGAATTCTTCAGTCATTTATTGAAAGTTAAAGGAATAATGACAAGTAGCTCTAGCATTTACTTCGCCAGTGACCATGGAAGAGACATTGAAACAGGCTCTCACACTGTAAATCTTTCCTCGAACCTTTCCCTTACCATCTTCACTGTGGAGAATGTCTGTTAAATACCTTAGTCCTCTAGACATCATTCAGAGTTTTAATAGGATAACCTTCTAAAAGAATGTCTCTGGCTTCATGCAGCAATGTTTCAGGGTGCTTTTTAAATTCTTTTGATCTTTCCTTTGAAGTCTGCTACTTTCATTGACAGTCCTTGAAGACATTTTCCAAAACCAATTTTGTTACTAATTCATCACTTCTGCTATTTGTCTATGGAACTATTCTGTTGTCTTTAACAGTCTTTTATTTTTTCCATGTAACTAATACCAGCCAGTATGAGTTGGAAATGATTTGTTCCATCCCTTTCCGTGAAATGCATACCTCCCGGGATGGCTTTGTAAATCCTCCAGTGGTAAGATTCCTACTGTGTCATGATGGTCTTCTGTCACTGGTAGGGAATTCTAGTTATTAGGACACTTCATATTGAATCACATTCTTTTAACTCCTACCTGTTACATCTGAATTTACACACTGACGATAACTATTCCTTCAGTCACTATCCCTTCATCTACTAGCCTCTGTCGAGTACCTACTCTGTGTCTGTAGTAATGGGACTACAGACATTTAAAAAAAATCACCAGTCTCTGCCCTCAAAGACACCAAAGCCATTGAACAGAAATGGGAATGAGTTAAGAATAGAACCAGATTTCACCAGGCCTCCAACCCATGGTTAGAAATAGAATCATACCAGCAGTGGTAAGTTTTACTTGGCTGCTTGGTCATTTCTCCTTGTAATGAAAGTCCTGCTTGCAAATGCTACTCTTGAAGTAATTCTGGGAGTCTCTCCAGTTTTTAAAAGACTATTTAGAATTTTACTATTGAGTCATCACTTTTTTTTAAAAGATTCATTTATTTATGCATACAGAACTGGGGTACAAGCCAGAAGTGGGAGGGGGAGTGAAAGGATTCACCAGAGACAGAGTGGGGAGCAGAACAGGCAGATCAATTAAGTACACTGCTGAGGAAGCAGCGGGTGGGTTAGGAGAGGTCT
>NW_004567103.1:40971698-40974314 GCF_000260355.1 Condylura cristata
GCGAGAAAAGAAAGAGGAAAAGGAAAAGGTGGGGGCAGGGAGTTCTTCCCACATGCCTTTTGCAACCCGGATGTTTTTCTCTATCCGGACTCCATTTCACCTTTTTATGGCGCAAGATGCTGACAGACGCAAGATGCCGGCCTCGGTCCCCAACAGTATTCCATTCTGAATCAGAACAGATAAAGAAATATGCACCTCTCCATTCTTAGAACATACTACTGTTAATGAATTGATTGTTTTTTAAATCAAAATTTTTTGACAGTGTTATGACACATTAAAATGTATTTTTTTAAAGATTTATTTATTTATTCGTACAGAACTGGGGTACAGGCCAGAGATGCGGAGGGTGAGAGGATTCACCAGACAGAGTGAGGAGCAGAACAGGCAGATCAATTAAGTACACTGCTGAGGAAGCAGCGGGTGGGTTAGGAGAGGTCTGCCATGCCATGTGGGTCACTTCTGGGGCTGGGGATCAAACTTACACTGATGCAGCTGCACTAATTTGCAGTGCTGCCTCCTAACCCATTGGCCCACCAGGGAGGGCCCTCTTGAGTATTACTCTTTCCAGCACTCACCTCTAAATTTTCTTCCCCTAGTTGTGGCAAAGTAGCATCACAAGGTAGGGCTTCCTTGCCCATGCCAGGTTCTCTGTGAGTGTATTGGAACTTGCCACCAGTACTACACCATAGTTTCCAACACTGTCTTACATGCACTGGTGGTCTTTCTAGATCTGAGCAAGGTTGGGTGATATGTACAAAATCAGGACAAAAGCAGGAAGGATGCTCACTTTCCCTACTATTTGTTATTGCTTGATGCCTGACCCTTAAACATGTGTACACCCATTTTTTTAATGTGTTGTAGTAACTAAAGATTGTGTCTATAGTCCTTTTTCCCTAAGAATTGGGTTAGTCCATGTGGCCAAGCTTAGGAAGCAGATCCTAGTTTGAGAGCCAGCCACTAAGTAGTTCTCTTGATATCCCCCACTTTTCTCCCTATCAGCCACTAGACTTGATGCTCAAAACCTGCTCTTACAGTTCCTTTCCCTCTATGTGCCTCAGCTCATGCAGATAAAGTTCCTTCACTTAAACTGTGTCATGGTTTCAGCTTCTAGGTCCTGCTGTCAAGTGAACCAATGGCTGCATAGTAAGTCAATGCTTTCTATGAAAGTTTTGTGCAAGGTGGAATTTTTTTTTAAAGATTTATTTATTTAGGCCCTCCCTGGTGGCGCAGCGGGTTAAAGCACAGCACTGAGAATCTAAAGCCGCTTCCTCATGAGTTCGATTCCCGCCTGCCCCGGAGGTGACCACATGGCATGGCAGACCTCTCCTGACCCGCCCGCTGCTCCCCTCAGCAGTGTATTTCGTTGATCTGCCTGTTCTGCACTCCACTCTGTCTCTGGTGAATTCTCTCACCCTCCACATCTCTGGCCTGTATCCCAGTTCTGTATGCACAAATAAAATAAACTCTTTAAAATAAAATAAAAAAGATTTATTTATTTATGCATACAGAACTGGGGTACAAGCCAGAGGTGCAGGGGCAGTGAGAAGATTCACCAGAGATAGAGGGGGGAGCCGAACAGGCAGTTAGACAAAGTATACTGCTGAGTGGAACAGCGGGTGGGTCAGGAGAGGTCTGCCGTGCCATGTGGGTCACCTCTGGGCCGGGATGGAACTCATGCTGAAGGGGCCTTTCTTAGTGCTGTGCTTAAACCTGCTGTGCAACCAGGGAGGGCCCGCAAGGTGGTATTTTAACAGCATATGAATACCCAACTCACCTGGAGCGAAAAGAAGGTGGTCTTTAGGGAAAAGATTTTGGAGGTGGAAAGACTTTAGCTAGAAGGTCCTGTAGGACAGTGGGAAGTTAATGAGACAGCACATCCAGTGAGGAGAAACATGCTAAAGAAGAGGCATGGAACTGAGAGTGAGACCCTCTCATGTTTTAGGAGCTTTAGTTAGGACAGTGATTTGTTACAGGATCATAATTACTGATGGGGACAGTCTTGACTTCCTCTGAGTGCATCTGTCTGCTCAAAGTGCCGTCTGCTTGCAAGGAGGGTTCTGAGATGCTCAACTCCTCTTATTTGGCCTGGGTACTGGCTCCATGCCTGCTTGTTTATAGGGGAGTAATGACAGGTGGTGGCCTCTTGGGATTTGTGTCATGTGGGCTGTATGTAGAAGGACTGGAGGAATGGCAAACTGAGGTCACTGAGGAGTTCCACCCATTCTCTCACCCACTCTTTCACCTGTGCGGTTGAGTTCAGTGCTGGAAGAAAGCATGGATACCTTTGCCAGGTCAGCACTGGCCATTCTTAGACTATTTCCATATTTCATAAAACCTGGACTCTTCATCATCTTGTTTATTCTTCCCTGGATGTGCTCCAGCTTATCAGAGTCCTTCTTAAAGCACTGCTTCTCATAGTTGAACGAGGTATTCTGCGAGGGGCCTTGACCAGCAAGGCCGGAGATTCGGGGCCCCAGGTCCGGCGAACAAAAGAATCAGTCACGCACGTGTAGTAGAACAAAGAAAGAACTCTTTATTGGGTTTTTACCTCAGCTTATATACAAGAGGAGGGGGATGCAGAAGTCAGGAAGGGAGAAGGCCAATAGAAATGCAGCA
>NW_004567103.1:40974709-40992770 GCF_000260355.1 Condylura cristata
ATGTGGATCTCCTCCTGGGCAGGCGGGTATCGAACTCATGCGGAAGTGGCTTAAGCTTCTTAGTGCAGTGCTTTAACCCGCTGCGCCACCAGGGAGGGCCCTAAAATGTATTTTAATGAGGGCCCTCCCTCGTGGCGCAATGGGATAAAGCATAGAACTACAAAGCTAGCACAGATGGCTAAGCACAAGTTTGATCCCCGGCCAGGGAGGTGACCCACATAATGCAGCAGATTTTTCCTATCTTGCCTTCTGCTCCCCTCAATAGTGTATTTCAGTCAATCTGCCTGCTCTGCTCCCCACTCTGGTGAATCCTCTCACCCTCTCCCACCTATGGCTTGTACCCTAGTTCTGTATGCATAAATAAATAATGTATTTTAGGGCCTCCCTGGTGGCACAGGGGGTTAAAGCACAGCACTAAGAAGCTAAAGCACTTCAGCATGAGTTCAATCCCCCCCCATCCCCGAGGTGACTCACATGGTGTGGCAGACCTCTCCTGACCCGCCCACTGCTCCCCTCAGCAGTGTACTTCGTCAGTCAGCCTGTTCTGCTCCCCACTCTGTCTCTGGTGAATCTTCTCACTGTCCCTGCACCTCTGGCCTGTACCCCAGTTTTATATAAATAAATCTTTTAAAATATGTATTTTAACAAACCATAAAGTTGTGACATTATTGAAATAGAACAATTTTCCTGATGACTTGTAGGATAAATAGAACTAATTACTAAAGCATCCTTTGGGAGCATACATTCTTTAAAATCTATTTAGACTATTTTTTTTTTAATTGAAGTAACATCAGTCCTCTGGTATTTTCAATACTTATTTAAAAGAAAACTAGCAGCTTGTGTGATCCATTTGACTCTTCATTTCCTCAAATCTGACTTAGGACTTTTCCTAAGAAGCTTAAATTAAGAATATTTGGTCAACCGGCAGAATAAGCTCTCTTCAGTCTCTTATTCTTCCTTTATTAAACCTTTATTCTCTCCTCAATGGGAACAGGTAGTTTGAATGATCACATGTAATTGGAAATGGAAAAAAAAAATTTATGGCCCTCCCTTGTGGCGCAGCGGGTTAAAACACAGCACTGAGAAGCTAAAGCCACTTTCGCATGAGTTCGATCCCCGCCTGCCCCGGAGGTGACCACATGGTGCGGCAGACCTCTCCTGACCCGCCCGCTGCTCCCCTCAGCAGTGTACTTCGTCGATCTGCCTGTTCTGCTCCCCACTCTGTCTCTGGTGAAGCCTCTCACCACCCCTGAGCCTCTGGCCTGTACCCCAGCTCTGTATGTACAAATAAAATAAATCTTTAAAAAAAAAAAAAAAACATTTATGATATTCTTATTGGTTAGAAATTTTTGTTCAATTTAAAATATATTTGTCCAGATTCTGCTAATGTATCTCCTACGTATATGTTATGAATGCCTTGAAAATTATACTTTCTCAACTCTTCTACTTAAGGTGTAAAAATAATACAAAATGTCTGTAATTTCTAGAAGGTAATAACTGAGTAAAAGGAACTTTTTCACATAGCTATTTAATAGGAAATATTATTTAAACACCCAAGCTCTGTAACCACTTCAGCCTTCTGATAACGGGAATTAGGAGACAAAATTTATTTCAGTGAGAAACAATATTTTTAGCAAAAAAAAAAAAATCCTTAATCTTTACACTGTATTTTTTATATGTTCTCTATTTATATAGAAGGAGAGAAGAAAAATTAAAGGTAGAAACCATAAGGCAAGAATTTATTCCAACTTTGTTCTTTCTGAAGAATTTATCTATTTAGAATCTCTTACAATACTACACTAATTTTAGGATCAGTTTTTTACTTTCTGAAAAAATGGAGCTGTGGTCTTTGTAGGGATTGCATTGTACCTGTCAGTGAATTTGGAGAGTGAGATAGCAGCAATCTGTATCTCTGCACACAGAATATCTTCCACTTCTTTACATCATCTTTAATAATTTTGTAGTGTGTAGTCAATTTTTTAATATCTTATTCTTTTTGATGCTATTCTAAAATTAAAGTGTTTTCATTCCATTCTTGGAAAGTTCAGTGTATGAATTTAGTTATTATTATAGCCTACAACCTTTTGAACTCTTTTATTATCTCTAATAGTTGTGTTTGTGTGTGTTTACTAGGGTTTTCTGTATACATAATCATGCCATTGATAAATAGTGTTTTATCTTTCTAACCTGGCTGCTTCCCTCCCTCTGCCCCCTTTGCATAAATGCCCTTCAGGACAATATTAAATAGAGTGGTGAGAGTGGATATCTTTATCTCATTCCTGACCTTAGGGGAAAGTGTATAGTCCTTTACCATTTAATATGTTAAATGTGGATTTTTCATAAATGTTCTTTATTGGTTAGAATAAATGTTTTTCCTTTTCCTAATTTATTGAGAGTTTTTTTTTTCTTCAGGTATTGAATTTTGCCAAATACCTTTTCTGTGTCTGTTCTATGATCACATGATTTTTTATCCTGTATTCTATTAAAATAATACATTCATTGATTTTTATATGTAAAACCAATCTTGCATTCATGGGTCAAATTCACTCAGTCATGGCATAAATTCTTTTTTTTTATATATTGCTAGATTCAGTTTATTGGCATTTTGTTTAGAATATTTTGGATTTGTAGTCATAAGGGAGATTGGCCTATACTTAGGATATTTTTATCTGATTTTGTTAGCAAGGTAGTACAGAAAGTTCTCAAATAATGTCATTTCATTCTTCATTTCATATAATGCTGATGGAAAAAAATTCCCAATCAATGTTGAGCAAAGTGACCTGATTTTATTATGCATCATTGTTCTTATAATAAGTTTTCAAGAACTTATTAACGATGTTAAATGAGAACTTCACAGCATAACGAATTCACAAGTGTTCCCTCCTATTTTGGAGTGTAAGGAAAGATTCTTCCTTAACATTTACTAGAATTCAGCAGTATAGCCATATAGTCCTGAGCTTTTCTTGTGGAAAAATTTTAAAGTTTTAAGTCTACTTAGCTATTCTGAACTCTTCCTGAATCTGATTCAACAGTTTGTGTTTTCTAGAAAAAGTGCCATTTCATCTAAGTTATCTCATTTGTTGCCATATATTGTAATTATTCAGTGTTCCCCTTCACATCTTATTTCTATAAAATTAGTAAGAATGCTCCCTCTTTTATTCCTCACTGTAATGATTTTAATCTTCCCTTATTTTTCTTGGTAAGCCTAGGTAAATATTTACCAATTTTGTTGACTTTTCAAATGTACAAGTTTTTTGGTTTTCTCTTCCTTAATTGGTTTATTACTCCTCTAATATTTATTATTCTTTCTGCTTGCTTTTGGTTTAATTTGCTCTTTGTTTTGTAGTGCCTTAAGTTGGAAGATAAGGTTATTAATTTGACTTTTTTTAAAGATATTTTTATTATAACACAACATCCCTCCATATTTTTTAAAGATTTATTTATTTATGCATACAGACTGGGGTGCAGGCCAGAGGCGCAGGGGTGGTGAGAGCATTCACCAGAGATAGAGTGGGGAGCAGAACAGGCAGTTTGACAAAGTACACTGCTGAGGGGAGCAGCAGGCAGGTCTTGAGAAGTCTTCCACGCCATGTGGGTCACCTCCGGGGCAAAGAGCGAAGTCGCACTGAGCAGCTGGCTCACTAGCAGTGTTGTGCTTTAACCCACTGTGCCACCAGGGAGGGCCCCATTAATTTGACATTGTTTTAATGTAGGCATTGATAGCTGTGAAGCTCCTCCTAAACACTGCTTCAAAAACACTCAGTATGTTTTGGCATGCTGTGTTTTGTCTTCATTCATCTGAAAATGTGAAGTTCCCTGTGATGTCTCCTCTGATCATTTTTTAGGAGTATTGTGTTTTATGAATTTTTATTTTAGTTATTGTATTTTTCAATTCGAGACTTTCTTTTATAATTTCCATTTCTTTCTTGGCATTCTATGTTTAGTGGAACATTGTTCTCATATTTTCCCGTAGTTCTTTAGGTACGTTTCCCATCAGCACTTTGAACATACGTATAGTAACTCAGCTAAAGTCTTTGTCTAGTAATTAGAGAAAGTTTCTCTTGACTGCTTTTCTTCCTTTATATGGGTCACACTTTCCTGTTTCTTTGTGTGTCCTATTTCTTGTTGAAAACAGATTTGAAGTAACAGTATATGGGAACTCTGGAAATCAGGTCCATACCTCACTCCTCCCACCTACATTTTGTTGTATCTTTTTTTAAAATGTCTCTATTACTTAGAGCAATCGGGAGTGTTAGACAAACTTGCACACTGGTGAGTCTCATTTTTTTCTGTTTATTGCTGTTATTGTTGTTGCTTAATGACTTTCCTCAACTATGCTGAATTCTCTGTTTGATTTGCATATTTGTCAGCTAATGACTGCACAGATTTTTCCTTAAAAGCCTTGAACCATTAAGCCCTCTAGTCTTTGCTAAGAGGGTCTGTGTGTATGTGGAAGACACTTTCAATTGCCGGACAGGGAACTTATTTAGCGTTCACTTTCTGCTTGCATGGAGCTTCAAGGTCAGCCAAAAGGAGCTAGGGCCTTCTCTAGTCTTTCCTCATCATATAGATAATTCTACAAGTGCACATGTCCTTCAAGATCTCCAGGAATATGTCAGGACCTCTAGGTCATTCTCCTTCCCTCACTCCATTTAGCTTTTTTGGTTTTGTGTGTGTGCCTCAACTTATTCTCAGCTGCAACTGTTATTGACACCTAAGGCAATTTGGATGTTAACTAATTGCTGTTTTTTGTTTTTTTTTTTCAACCATTGCCCTGAAGGTAAAAAGGCTGGTTTTAGGGAGAAATCTTCAAGTCAGATCCAAGACAAGGTTTTTGAGTAGAGGTTTCCATGGAGCTGCCAAACAGGTCAAACAGTGACAACTCTCTGGGGAACAGAGTTTTGGAGCTACAAATCCATTCTTTCTCCACAAGTGGCTTCAAGGCTGATGAATTTTACAACTAGCATGATTATAAGGATGTTGGTTTTCACCACTACCCTGAAGCTAAGGGCAGAGAGATGGAAATAAAGAAGGTTAAAACACTACAAAATTTGATTTCCTAATAGAGATTCAACTGTTTTTCTTGAATAAGCACTCCTTAGAGTTTTATAACTATTTCCTTTATTTCCAGAGTTCCAAAAAGCTGATTTCTGACTTTTTTTTTTTTGCTAGTATTCTCATTGCTTTTGGAAAGGAACAACCTTTCAGTGCCCCTTAACCTGTCAATTTGGAAGTTTTCTTCTTTTCTTTATATCTTTTTAAAAAATGTCTCTATTACCTAGAACAATCGGAAGTGTTAGAAAAACTTGCACACTGGCGAGTCTCATTAAAAAACATGCGATGGGTGTTTTGTATAAATATAACTGTTCAAGGGAATGAAAACATGTAATTTTTAAAAATTGAGGTAAGATTAGTTTGCAATAGTGTATGTGATTAGAGGCACATGATCACACCCTCCAGATGTTGTTTCCACACCATACCCCCAACCAGGGCACCAGAAATCCCCCCCAGGGTTCATTGTGTGGTCTCCCCGCTTTGCTCTCTTCCCCTCCTCATTCTGGTAGACTCAATTCAGTAGTTCAGATTTCTAGGGTTCGTTATTGGTTTGGTTTTATCTGACTTTTGTTTCTCTGTAGTCCACATATAAGTGATATCATCAGTATTTATCTTTCTCATGTCTTCTTTCACTCAGCATAATCTGAAATGACAATCTGTAAAGCAACAGCATCACTACCACTAGTCAATGCAAGATTTGTGTTGCTATGCAACTTCCCTTAAACAAGAACCTTGGGGCATTCTCCTTGGCCATCTACTATCTAGGAGATTCTAGGCTGATGAACCTTGTATATCAATATTTAATGTTGCAAATTGAAGAGCAAGATTCAGGGGTCTTGGGTGCTCATATTGACCCCTTTCGGTTGTTTAGTAAGCTCAGCAGGTCTGAGTTAACTCAGTGGAGGAATGGAAATAGGGACTTTGCTCTCCAGCTCCTGCTTGGTATCAAGGCCACTTTTTTGAAATCAGGAATCTCCATTGTTATGGATTCCTACCTTCTTTCCCTAAAAATATAAGAGCTTTGTGAGGTTGGTATGTTTCTGCTGGAATACTTTATGCTTGTCCTAAGCACACCTTTCAGGGAACCACATCACCTTGATAGTTCTGGGTTTGTCTTGTATGTCTCCCACCCCAGTGCACACACAGGGATTTCATAAATAACCTCCATGACACGGGTGGGGCATGTGTCCATGTCCCATTCACATGACGCTAATCATAAGAACTAAACATCAATGAAGTAGAGAAAATATTTATAATGAAGTTGTGTATCTTCCGAAATCTTAAGAAATGTCGACATGTTTGTCAAATATCTAACTTTCACCTCTTAAGTATATATAATTTCTGTCTTTTTCCTGCCTTTGAACATAGACTCAGATGAAAGACAAGCCCTCTTGTTTCACCTGTTTATTTCAGACCAGTGGACATGTCACTCTAGTAAAACTGTCATAGAGCAGAATGAGAGCCAGAAACATGTCCCCTGAACAAAGCACTGGAGTAAGTACTGAGAAAAAGCATAATAGCATGGCCTATCAAGGCCAGCTGTCCTGATTGGTGCATTAGCATAAAGAGAATTAGCACAACTCCAAAACCTCAGTGATTGGTTCCATGTTTGACTCTTCCTTTTGTAGCTATCTCACTTAACATTCTTCAGTTACTATTGAACACATTGAGTCCACTTCATCTTCCTGGTTGTGTTGATCCCTAGAAGGTCTTGGGAAGGTACACCCTTAACCCAGAGCAGACAGATGGAGATGGCCGCACCAGCCAGAAGAGAGATGCTGTGGGGTTACTTGGATCACATAGCAGAACAGAATTCTAACCGTGTGCCCTGTTATCAACACAATTTTCCCTTTAGCGCCCCTTCAAATCTCACAGTGATCCACAGTCAAAAGCAGCCACATCTCTCTTGCCTCAGAATTTAAGCAGTTAAACACAGTATGTCTCCCCTTAATGCTTTTTTAATAAAAGAAACAGCATTGTTGAGAACTTTCAACATTGTCTGTTGATCACTTTCTGCGCTCCATGTGTTGCATTCTTCGACATTATAACAGCCCTGTGAGGTGGGTTTTATTTACCTTATTGCCATAATGGAAACAGGGGAAAAACAGGGGAGTGAAATCTCTGTAGTTCCCTTCCCTTCTATCCCTCCCTGCCCTTGCCAGGATGTCCTGTTGGCCATCCACAACTGGGCACGCTTGATGTAGGAGTGGTAAGGATTTAGAAAGAATCAGATTACTTAAATTTTTACTTACAGGCTCACAGCTGAGAAGTGTTAGACCAAGATACAAAAACAAAGCAGAATCGCCCAGATTTGCTTGACTATGAAACTGAGCAGTTTGCTTTGTTACGATGTTAAATAGAGGACACCAAACACTCTCCACACTGCCATCTGACATCCTCCAAAAGTTATAAATGCTGCTCCAAAATGACCCCAGCTTCTTAGGTGGTAAATCTCATCAAGTTAATTGTACAATTTGGCATGAGTGTCTTGAGGTAAGATCTTAAAGGCAAGTTCATGAACAGGTCATGATAAACTTCAGGGACTTCTGCAACCTACAGCCTCTTCCTGTCCCACCACAGTGTGAGAACTGAGAGGCTGGCCCACTTGCCAGTTGCTTTCTCTTATTACTTTTTATGACTCATGACTTGTTTGATTACCTTTAAAGATTTACTGAAGCCAGTAGGACTTTATTAAAGTTTCAGTTCTAGCTAGGTGTTCAAGACACTCCTGCTGGGGCTCTACCTTTGAGGTCTACTGGTATTGCTTTGGTTCCTTAATCTCCTAATGAAAAGGCAACTTCAAATAATGTTGCACAGCTCCAGGCTTCAGGAAGGGCACAGAGATAAACAGGCTTACCTGAGAATAAAGAGTAAGAAATGGGGGTTTTCTTTGAGAACCAAAGTTCAGATCATCCCTAGTCAACAAAGCAAAATAGCAGACAGTATCAGAAATAACTTAGGCTAGTTGAAAAAAAATCCATTTGCAAAACATCAAAAGGAAATGTCTGTTGCAAAGAGTTCTCTGATTTCCTGACACTTTGCTGCCTGATCCTACCCCCAAACACCGTTACTCAAACTTTCAGAAGAACAATGGGTAACCATCCCTTGACAATGACAACATAGATTCTGTTTATATTGAAACATTTGTTTCCACCTTACCCAGTGGCCTTTGGAGAACCACTTCACAGAGGAAGTTGGTCTAAGCTGGGCTTTGTAGGATCCACAAGAGTGTAGCTGGACAGAAAGAAGGTAAAAAGCAATTCTGACAAAACCACGGTATAAATAGTTTTACAAGTATGATGCTGTCTGTAATTCTGTGAAACAGTAGAGGTAAAACTTAGCTATGTGGTGGAAGTAATGGTCAGTTTTGGTCATTAATATATTTTAGTATCTAAGAGAGTGTATTAGTTCAGTCCTTAAAATTTTAAATTTTAAGTACCTGGAGATAATTAAGAGGAAGAGTCCAGAAAGCACTAGTATATATATGAGGGAACTCAGGACATGAGAGCTGCTGATATGGATGCAGAAACAATCAGTCTACATGTGGCTGTAGATCCAAAGTATCTGCACATAATTGCACCATGGATTGGTGGGCCTCTTCCATGGTAGCCTTAGTCATCACTTCCCACCACAAAGCCCAAGTTTTAGCTCTATTGTTCCACAGAATTACAGACAGCCTCATACTTATAAAATTATTTATAGTGGTTTTGTCAGAATTGCTTTTTACCGTCTTTCTGTCCAGATACACTCATGAAATCCAACAAAGACTAGCTTAGACCAACCTCCTCTGTGAAGTGGTTCTCCAAAGGCCATTCTCATACCACTAGAACAGACACTTCTTTTTTTCTACTCCTATATCTCCTACATCCTTTCACTAGGGTCTTTATCACAATCCATTGTCTGAGACCGTGCCAGATGTCAAAGTCCAGCTCTGACAGGTGGCCAGTTGGGGGTCTTTTTCCCGAATGATGAGGTGGTTTCGAGGAAATGAGCAATGAGACAGACACTGATGCTCCAGTTGGTGCAAATATCTCCTACTGAACACCTCAGAGGGTCTTTGTTTATATGTTAAAGCAGGCAGTGAGTTTACATCAACAAAAGCATTGAAACTAAGTAAAAATAGTTATTACACATTTTTCATAACCACTTGGAGACCCCCGTGGCCTCATACTGGTCATTTGGTCATTTTAAGAAAAACATAAGTGATGGAAAGCAGTTTGGCTTAGCAGTTTAGTTTAGTTAGCAATTCTGGGCCTCAGGCTGATAAGGAGGCACCCGCCACCTTGACTAGGGTCTGGCTGTCTCCATCCCCGTACATGGGCACAGACCCAAAAAACCCCACCTTATAGGTTCTTTTTGTAAATAATTTTTGATACTTCCCACCCGCCTAGCCGGGGCCTGGCCAATGGGCACAGGCCATGGTAGCCCCCTTTGTTACAGTATATAAGCTTGATGCTGAAAATAAGAAAAGGGACCTTTTTCCTGGTGAACAGACTCATGGTGTCCGTCCTTTTTCCTTTCAATAAGAAACAATCAAGGCTTCTAAATGTACCGCATTTCCCAGCATAATCAATTACCTGTGACATTTGGTAATGTTTAACTACCTAACTTCCTAACATAGATTTTTATCCCTATATCCTATTGTTCTAAAAATCATGTATTCTTTTTTTTAAAGATTTATTTATTTGTGCATACAGAACTGGGGTACAGGCCAGAGGCTCAGGGGCAGCGAGAGGCTTCACCAGAGACAGAGTGGGGAGCAGAACAGGCAGATCGATGAAGTACACCGCTGAGGGGAGCAGCAGGCGGGCCAGGAGAGGTCTGCCATGCCATGTGGTCACCTCTGGGGCAGGCAGGAATCGAACTCATGAGAAAGTGGCTTTAGCTTCTGAGTGCTGTGCTTTAACCCCCTGCGCCACCGGGAGGGCCCAAATCATGTATTCTTTTTTTTTTTTTTAAGATTTATTTATTTATTCATACAGAACTGGGGTACAGGCTAGAGATGTGAAGGGTGAGAGGATTCACCAGAGACAGAGCAGGGAGCAGAACAGGCAGAGCAACAAAGTACACTGCAGAGGGGAGCAGCGGGCGGGGCAGGAGAGGTCTGCCACGCCATATGGTCACCTCTGGGGCAGGCGGGGATTGAACTCATGTGGAAGTGGCTTAAGCTTCTTAGTGCAGTGCTTTAACCCGCTGCACCACCAGGGAGGGCCCCCAAATCATGTATTCTTAAGAATATTACTAATATGTTGTTTTCCTAGAAGTTTTACTATTGCAACTTATCATTCTTATCTAACTCCTATAATCATTGTCTATCTTAGTCTGTTCTAGGCTAAGGGTATCTAACCTCCATGTCATCTGTGAAGTGCTGACCTTTAGAGCACACCAGAAAATTTACTTATGCCACAAGCACACCTCCCGGGTGAGATTCCAGTCACCTGCACAGTTAGCTTAACACAATTTTGTTTCCCATTGTCTCAGAGCCACAACCTGTTTTTCCTGTTAGCCTCTTGCAATGTTAATTTTTGTTATGTCAATTAATGTTGCAATGTTAATTTTTGTTATGTCATTAATTATGCCAATTAATACTTTAACCAAGTTAATTTAGACAGGCCAATCATATGACCAATTTTAGACTATTATTAGCCAAGAACAAATGAGGAAGTTTCAGCTGTCATTGCTGTGGAGACTCCCATGGTTTTATCTTCTTTGGAGGTTTAGAAAGCCCCTCATCATCTTTGGGAGTCTCCCCAATACCCAGACCATGTCAAGAGATAGCATTGGTTGTGCAGCCTATGTCAATCCATGTTTGTTGTGGGCTCCTTGAACATGTGTTCCCTTCAGCTTCTGCCCATTCTTTTCTTTGTATAGGTAGCATCTGGGTTCCCTCGTGCCAACAACTCCTTTGAGTAAAAGTAAAAGGCCCTATTGATCATTTCATGTGAGACCTATCACTTTACTGCTCAGCACTTAGTAGAGTTCCAAGCAGTGGTCCTTCCTGAAAGAGTGAAGTCTGGGCATCTCCTGTGAAGACTAGGGTGAGCGGCAGTGTTGAGAACAGAAATGTCAACACAAACACAGTCTGATTGTTTATACTATTTTATTTAGACCTTTTATCTCTTAGAGACATTTTAAAGAAGTAATCTAAAATACGTTATTTTATTTTGTATAGTTTGATGTGTTTGAAACTTTAGCTAAGTTTTTTTCAGACAGTGAAAAATGGTGAAATCATTGGCCCCGAGGTATTTTTTTTGTCTTGTTTTGTTTTACTTGCATTGATCGCTTGCCTGTGAGCTGCACCTTGTCTTGGGATTTGTAGCAGCCTCTCTGGCCCTCTCTGCAGAGGCAGCCACATTCCAGAAGTGATGTGTTTCCTGTTATAGGGCAATTCTCTTTTATCCCTCCACACTCAATATTTGAGATCATGAAACTGTCATTGAAGACAGCGTAAGTCTCACATTTGGAAGCAAGACACCACTGGGAGAAAAGAATCTAAACTGCAGCCCTTCCTAGGAAATTCACTTAAATACCTATCTGCCCATCTATCCGTTTCTTGGTAAAATTAGAGGTCAACAAATTTTCTTTACAATTTGCTTGTTATTGTAAATAAATCTTGGTCTTAGGGAGGCCTACTTTTAAAAGAGTTAAACTAAGCTAAAATGTTAATACCTTTTCAAGACATATCAACAAAGTTGAGGTGTCAATTACATTAATTTACTTGCCACAAACTTTTATTTCAGGGAATTTTTTGTTTGCTATTTTGTTGCTGTTCTTGAAGTCAGAATTTTTTTTAACATTCCCACTGTAGGTGTGACTTTAATGTAAAAAGTATTAACTATGGACAAACATTTAAAAAACACACACATCAGAATTATTTGAGTGGTTTCAGATGTGCAGTCTTTTTTTTTTTTTAATTTATTTATTTATTCATACAGAACTGGGGTACAAGCCAGAGGTACGGGGCAGTGAAAGGCTTCACCAGAGACAGAGTGGGGAGCAGAACAGGAAGATCGACCAAATACACTGCTGAGAGGAGCAGCGGGCAGGTCAGGAGAAGTCTGCTGGGCCATGTGGGGATTGAACTAGCACTGAAACAGCTGCAGCTAGCTTGCAGAGTGCTGTGCCCTAACTCGTTGCACCACCAGGGAGGGTAGGGTGTGCAGTCTTACCAATATATACATACATATGTATACACACACACACACACACATAGCGCCACACTCACACCAGGCCTCTTCTTGCATGAGATGACCAATAAGAGTCTCTGCTTCTGCTGAAAGATGTTGCTATAGGGGAACCCATCCAACTATGTATCATCCATCTAGTCCATCCCCTTTGTGTATGGAGTGGTGTGGGGAGCTAAAGGGGCTTTTAATGAGAAAACTTGGGACAACATGGACACAAACAATATGACCTTAGGACCTGGGGACCAAAATACTATACACAACTTGCTGGAAAGTATTGTTCTCTTGCTCCATGAAGCTTTGGCAACCTAGGAGTTAGTATCTAGAGCCGCTCTAGTGACTTCTGAATTGTGGACTTGACAATGACCCTCAAATGAGTCAGTCTCCTTGCGACTTGGAGTAGGACAAGACCAGAGGGTCTTGCAGTTATGCACTGAATTTGTACCTGCAAGCTATGGAGTAATCAAATTGTTGATGTGTTTTCAAACTTTAGTGAACTTACTTGGTTTTGGCCCAAACTGAAAATCTTAGTATTGGATTTTTTGGCTTTTGAAATCTCTGATCAGATATTTGGGGTCTCTGGAAAGTTGGCTAACTCAACTTTGGAGATTAGCATATGCTTGCAAATCTACTTTTAGAAACTGTATTAGTAATAATAATAAGGAACAACTGTATATACCAGAAACATTTTATGGGGGGGAGTGGGGAAAGTACACTAGACTATAGTGATGGCATATGTGTGATTTGGTGGTGGGATGCCCATAGGAATTACAACTGAGATGGAAAAAGGCACTAAATGATGTAAAAAAAAACATATTATTAAAAAAAAAATACTGGGAGCTAGAATCTTAACCTTACTTGGTGGGAATAGAATCTGGAATGAATGAGATGTGGTTATCCATCTCCATCCTGCTCATATTCCATAAAGAAGCCTGTTCTGGAATGCTTTTCATACTCAAGAAGGTATTGAACATCAAGGACAATTCTGGGGATATGCTGGTAAGAATAAGGAAGGCATACCGCAAAAGGAGTAGCTGAAGGAGTTGGAGATAGCTTGCAAATAATGAACAAAGGGTGGAAGACCATGGGGAGCATACTAATTAATGCCAAATATTTGTTTGCTGGGTAATGGGATCCATGCCATGTGACTTTCTCTTCTCTCCAAATTGGCGACTTGGTGGTAAGCTGCCTGCAGGCAGAAACCATAGCTTATACTCTTTAGATACTGCTCAACAGGTCCCACACACATGTTTTGTACCACTGGTCCTCCCACACAGTTCAACAATTTCAAATTGATCTCATTACATAGGCAGCCTGAACTAAGCCAGACTCTACATAGGCTTTTGATTTAGAAAGCATCTTCAGGAAGCTCCTGCACAGTGTTTCCATCATCACATCCTCTGGGATTTTGTTAACAAAGACCTAATACTCTGAATTATCAAATCCATTGAATTTTTTCCCTCATTTTTCTTTCGATGGCAGTCTTTCCTGACATGCTGATTACCTGTAGCATCTTTCTGAAGCTTTCTGTTATGTTGGCTCTTTGCCTCCTTTTTTTTTTTTTTCCAGCCAAGAACCTGCTAGTGTTGCTCAGTTTCTATAGTAGCCATGTTCCCTAAGAGGAAACACAGTATACAGAATAGTCTGGGGATTTGGAATCACACTTGACTTAAAATCCTGTCTCCACTGGGAAAGTTACTTAGTATTTCTGAGCCTCAGCATTTATTATTATTATAAAATGTAGAAAATCATACCCATTTTACAGAACTTATATGAGGACAAAACAGATTGTTTAGGTAAAGCATCCAAACTGGCCTTTAGCCCAAACCTGGGTGATGACAATTTTTTCCCCCTTTTTGTTTTCTCCTCTGTGTGCTTTCCTCAGCACTGCCTTCTCGTTCCTTCTTCTAGATGTAGACTTTCCTACATATTCTTTCCCAAAGTGATTCCATCAACTTCTTTTCACCCTAGAAATAATCCCAAATATGTATCAGGATTTTCAGTCCTGCACTGATCTGGGTGCTAATCCTGGATTTTCAAAAGTGAATAACTCATTCTAAGATTGTCGAATATCTGCTCTCTTTCCTAATCTCTCTACTTAGAACAATACCCTTCTGCTGATAATGCCTAAACACAAAGGAGCAAAATGTAAACTTTCTGTACAAACTGGAACACCTCTGTGAAATCTTCTGGATGTCTCTTGAGTAGCCAACATCAACACCTTCACTAGTTTAGCAAGATCTTTCTCTCCCTGGAGTTTCTCTTGGTTCTTCTAGATCATTATCCCAGGATTAAGCTTCCTAAAATCTGCTGAAGTCAGTACTCTTAATCAACTCATTGCCTCTAGTTACAACCTCAGAACTTGATGTCAGAGCTTCCACCTTTAAGCCTTCACCTCTTTCTTCGTTTCTTGCCCCCAATAGTGTGTATCCTGTGCTTCCATCAAGAAATTGATTACCCAATGTTCCTTTGTGTTTTGTTGCTGTGATTTGCTCCTTCATGAGTGTCTTCCCATTCTGCCAGTCTCTTTTTGCTCATTTTGAAAGAATCAGCTTGAAAGGAAAAATTTTCCCCCCGTAGGATGTACATTTTATTGGAAGCTTTAAATACTTCTCAGACAGAACACAATGTTTTCAGCCAGGGTTCTCATGTGGCCAATAGAGAGAAGTAAACTTTCGGATTAGGGCCAAGGAGAGAGACGGCATGGAGGATGAGTGTTAAGCAGTTTAAAGGATCTTGACACTTATTGATGACAGCTGGTTCCATCCTTGGTCGCCTGTTCACTGCCCCACTGCCTCCTCCTTCCTTCCCAGTTCCTTCCCTCACTCTTCCCAACTGCTTCTTCCTGCCACACACAGGTCAACACTTACTAAACTGTTTTATCACAGAACACTTAAAAAAAAAAATCGTGGTGTGGAATGAGGTGACAGACAACACAGAGTGGCTTGACAGACCAATTAATCCTGTGAGAAATGGTCAGTAGTCAATCCAAAGTCTGTGGATAAACTCAGAAATCCCTCCACAGGCTGAGTCCTTATCTGTGTGCACTGTCAACCATTTCCTTTATTTTGCTTTCATTGCAGCACAGCGTAAAATTTCACTCCTTCCATGTAGAACAAAAAGAAAACATACTTTTGTTGTTTCTTGTTTGTTCTAGCAAATCAAGACTTATCTTTGAAATCCTCAATCTTTGTACTTCTTTGATTAAGAAGCTATCTTAGAAAATGAGACTCAGCTTTTTATTCTTTTTATTCCAACTTCCATTTTCAGCCAGAGATCCATAGAGAATGGGTTTATATACTAGTAATTTTTTTAAGATTTACTTATTTATTCATACAGAACTGGGGTACAGGCCGAGATGCAGAGGGTAAGAGGATTCACCATAGACAGAGTGGGGAGCAGAACAGGCAGATCGACGAAGTACACTGCTGAGGGGAGCAGCGGGCGGGTCAGGAGAGGTCTGCCAGCCATGTGGTCACCTCTGGGGCAGGCGGGAATTGAACTCTTGCGGAAGTGGCTTAAGCTTCTTTGTGCTGTGCTTTAACCCGCTGCGCCACCAGGGAGGGCCTATACTAGTAATTTTTAACATGCAACGGGGATGAACAGTATCACAAATGCATGTTGAATTTGTTTGATACAGACTATAGTTACTACAGATGAGCTAGGAGAGCAAAGGTCAGTCTGCTGAGATTTTGATTCATTCATGCAGCCAGTGACCTCTCCTGCCAATTCCGTGGCATTCTTAGTGTGGCACAAATTCCACACAGGCACATTACTGCCTGATGACCATGATGATGTGCAGTGTGTTTTCTTATATATCGTGCAGCTTAGATTAAAAAAGGCAGTAGCGCTGTTCTTCTTGCTGCGGGACACTCGTTATCCTCACTGGTAGCCAGACTTCCACAGAATATGGTATAGAAAACATTGCCCCAGGTACTGGCATTGGTTCATGTAATTTTGGTTTTCACCTACTAAGCCATATATCTAACAGTCACCTTGAAATTTTTCCTGGATCATCCCAATTTAAACAATACTTGATTTTGCATTTCCGTAATCACTGGCAGTGTTCCCTGTGTGCCCGGAGGAAAAAAGATGGGAGGGAGGGGGGAGAGAGAAAAGTCATACTAATTTGTACAACACTTCTTCTATTGTGTTTAGAGTGAGTGGTTCACAAAATCATTTACATAAAATTCCTTGTTTAAACCAAATATGGATATCATTGAAATTATTAATTTTAGGGGTTCATAGAACCCGAGACAGGCTTTCTAGTGACATTTAGTATATAGAAAATGTGTTTTTGCTAAGAAATATACTGGGACTATAAAAATAGTCATATAATCTTTATGATTGTACTTTTTTTGGTGAATATAAATTCTCAAATTATCTCCTGGCTTTCCCCATTCATGATTACTTTTTTCCTGGCCCAAACATCTGCTCAGGGAAGGAAATGGACTGGGGAGGTCAGTGGAATGTTATTGGGCTTCTTCCCTGGCATCCTGTCATTGATGGTGCTCATTACCTGTCTGCTTTATGTCTGCTTTGGGGCCTGAATACAATCTAGACTTGTTACCTGCATCATAGAGACTATCATTTTTACCCACGGCTTTGATTATTTCACAACGTGGCAGGAAAATCTTTTTGCAGGAGCTGTGGACATCTCCCCATCACTGCTCTGTGAGCAGGAGCAGAGTCCCTCAGCCTTCCTAATGAGCAGAATGCCGCCACGAGTGAGTTTTATAGGGTTTGCTTTCAAGCAAGCTTATGTTTCTCTGTTTTCTTCCTGCCCACCATGTGTTCTGATAGTTTCAAAGAAAGCATGGAGAAGTCATCACACTCCGACTGGCTAGTCAATAACAGTGTTGCTGAGCTGGTGGCATCCACAGGCCTCCCCGTGAACATCAGTGATGCCTACCAGGATCCTCGCTTCGATGCTGAGGTAAGAGGGGCCCTGTGGTCACACTCTGGATGTTTTGCTGGCTGAAGCAAAAAGGTGACTTCAGATAGGTCGATGGCAAGCCCTGAGTTTACTGGCAATTCCTGTGCATCTCTCCCCTGTGACCTGGATTCAGCATTGCTTACTGTTGACTGACAGGAAAACTTCCTATCCTCTCCCTTATTCATGGCAGTAAGTGGCTGTCTATTGTGTGTTTGTTAGGGGCACTTTTGTGATTGGGTGCATTTTATATTAAGTGTACTCATGTACTCGTATCCATGTGTTCAATGTATCCATGTCCATTTTATAATAAGCTATGAAATATTTAGTAATAAAAATGTGCCTATAACCCAGTTATTTCCCAACAGATGCCTGACAACTACCATATTTTAAAAAACTGCTCCCAAGAAACAGTAACTTTTTTGATGCTATTGTTAAATAGTGATTATATAGGCACATTGTGCTGACATACAGAATGTATTGAAAATACAGATTTTGACTTGCAGAAGTTTAAATTCTAAGGTAATACGGAGTTTCATAAAGATAAATTCATATGAACTTATGGAATGTCTCTACAGCTGTGCATGTGTGGGTGTAAGCAAATAAAATACAAGTTTCCTATTCCAAATTGCCAAGCTAAGATCTAAAAAGTACTCTGTGTGTGTGTGTGTGTGTGTGTGTGTAAAGGAGAGGAGGTTTGTGCTCCAGGAGAAGCTGAGCAAGCTTGGGGAGTTGGGGAACTGAGATGAGATATATGTGACTTAGGGCTGAGTAGATGAGGCTGGAGAGGGAAAGGCTTTGAAAGCCATGGTAAGAGGGACTCATTTTGGTCAATGGGAAACCAGCTGCTATATATATATATATATATATATATATATAAAAGGAATTC
>NW_004567103.1:40993350-40996159 GCF_000260355.1 Condylura cristata
AAGTACACTGCTGAGGGGAGCAGTGGGCAGGTCAGGAGAGGTCTGCCGCGCCATGTGGGTCAGCTCCCTGGCTGGTGATCGAACTCATGCTGCAGTGGCTTCGGAGAGCTTCATAATGGGGTGCTCTAACCCATTGGGCCATCAGGTAGAGTCCCTCAGTGCTCGTCTTTCTAAGTCCAGAGTCCTTACTTGCAACCATTTCCGTTGTTGGTGCAGTGTCTGGTCGGGGACAGAGTGGCAGAGTCTCATTTGTAACTTCAGTGGAATCATCTTTGTAAATCACTACAGGACAATTCTAAATTCTGAGAATTCACCTCCTCTTTGTAATTACTGGACCCCTTCCTTCAGGCTACATCATCCACATGAGAGTCAGGCTTAGTGTTCCTGTCTTGGGAACTCTTACCAACTCCCAGGCTCATTCGGACTTCTCTCCAGGAGACTCCCTTAGGTATCCCACCGCAACTGCCCTCCAGCTGTCATCAGTTCTAGTACATTCATCTGAACTTTAGTTTCTTCTCTGGGAAAGCAGATAGTCCAGAGCTGCTTTGGTTCTCCCAGAAGGAAGTATACTACCACCTTGGCTCTGTGACTGCGGAGTGGAGATGATTGATAGTTGTCAATATTTGCCCACTTTAGCATAGTGACAGCATTGGAACTGATTTTAGCTTTTTGCTATGTCCTTGGTTTTAGAGAAAGAATACTATATAACAGATGTCTATATACACAATTTTATGAAGGGAGGTATTCTCAGTATTCTTTCATTAATATCAATGATATTTGCATAAACAGAAAGGTTACTATGCAGAAAAATCATTAATTGCCAATACTTTGTTACAAAGTCAATTATTTATCAGAAATGAAGGTAACAGGATGAAGAAGATACTGTATATATACACAAAAGAATACAATTAAGCGATGGAAAATAATTCTGCCACTTGTAATACACAGCATTGATAGACCTAAAAAGTCTTTTGCTGAGTAAAATAAGAAAAGACCAGAAAGAAACAAGCGCCATGTAATTACACTCACATGTGGTATATAGCAGAACCAATCAAACAGATGAATTAAATAAAACAATTCACTTTTGAGTCAATTGGTGGTTATCAGAAGGAAAGTGGATAGTGATTGAGGGTCATAAGCCCCTCAAATCTTCAGCTTGATCAGAAAATTAAAAATTCTTGTTAGTGGTTGCTTTCTTTTTTTTTCCTTTTGCAAATAGTACATGTAGCAACTATAATCAATATCTTAAGAATTCTTATCAACACATCATAGTAAACTTGACTACACCACATCCTTATATCTTACAGGCAGACTCTTGCTCCATGTCTTTCTGATTATACAGACATTTCAAAGCTTTCTCCACACTCACAATTCATTCCAGCTAGGAAACCTCTCCTGCTGATCTGTCAGAGGATTAATGTGCACTCCTGAGCCAAAAGGTACCAGTTATTTCTTTGGGCTGGGCGGCAGGCCGTGAGCCCATCGTTAGAGAAGCAATGGCACCTGAAGCCAGCATGCTGGTAGGTAACGCAGTGACTGTCTCATGGAATCACTTTCTTTCCTATGATAAAATAAAGTATGTACTTAGACGATCGTTATTTCTTCACCCTTCCCTAAATGCTTTCAGTCTGCCTCATAGATATTGCTGGATTTTATACAAGTCTGGAGATACATTATGCCATGATTTTTTACTGTTCTTGTTGCATGGTGCTGCATTTTAAATTTACTCTATATTTCTCTTCTCATACTAAAGGGAAAATTGGAAAGGAATTAATGCAGATGGAGGAAAGGGAGAAAGAGAGGGCGAGATCAATCTTCTTAAATACAGGCATTTTATAGATATGTTCTCCAAATGTGTATGTATATTGTGGGGTATGTGAGAGAGAAGAGAGAGTTATGTATCATATCAGGAAAATCAAAATGATGTACCTGCTTAGGCTTTCTCGCTCCTCACATTTATTCTGCCTCAGTGACAGGTGTCAACTGTTTCAGTTAATAAAGAATAAAAGAGATTCCAGATTGAGCCTAAGATATTAAGATGCACAGAACTTCTCCCTAGAAAGCCTGATGTAAGGTGTGGTAGGTCATATGACAAAGATAACCTTTTTAAGCAGTATTTTCATTAATGTGCTAAGTATTTTCTCAATATAAAAACAAATACCAGAACAAGATGTCATGATTCCATCCTTTCATTAAACATGGGTCTAGAATCCCTTGAACTATGCTGTCTTCTTGTAAAGAGTTGAGTCCTCTCCTCTATTGTGCATACAACCATAAATTTTCCCAGCTACCATGGTACCATGGTAGTAGTTACTTGTCAGTAGTAGAATTTTTTTTTTTGTTCTCTATACTCACTTTCCAGAATAGTTTGAGGCTGATAAAGAAGAATGGTAGTTTTGAGAAAGGTAGCATAAGTGTTACACACCCCAGTGTGAACTGGGCTGCCTGTCTGTGAGTCCTCACCCGCACACCTAAAATTTAGTTGTACTGCAGACACACAAGAAAGGGTCAATAATGGGTTTATTTACAAAAGGGGAAAGGAAAAGGAATAACCCAGGGTAAGAGAGAGGGATACAAGGTAACTAGAATATCTTACTGACTTGGCTGACTTGGAGCTCTAGTAACAAATTAACTGATAGCACCCAGTCCCATGGCCCTGAAAGCCCTTTCCCCAGTGAGTGAGCGGTCACCATAAAAAATGGCTCCCTTCTGGAAAAGATCATGCTTAGTGAGATAAGCCAGAAAGAGAAAGAAAAATACCGGATGGTTTCACTCATAGCAGAAGTATAATGGACCAGGCGAGAAAATA
>NW_004567103.1:40996709-41107527 GCF_000260355.1 Condylura cristata
TTTTTTTAAAGATTTGTTTATTTATTCATACAGAACTGGGGTACAGGCCAGAGATGCGGAGGGTGAGAGGATTCACCAGAGACAGAGTGGGGAGCAGAACAAGAAGATCGATGAAGTACACTGCTGAAGGGAGCAGCGGGCGGGTCAGGAGAGGTCTGCCATGCCATGTGGATCTCCTCCAGGGCAGGCGGGAATCGAACTCATGCGGAAGTGGCTTAAGCTTCTTAGTGCAGTGCTTTAACTCGCTGCGCCACCAGGGAAGGCCAATCTTTACTTTCTTTACTGAGCATGAAGTAGGACCCTAATTCATTAGAAATAGAAAACCCAAAATTGTATTAACCTAATTCTGGGATTTCATGCAATTTACACATCAACTTTCAGTTAGTAGAAATATTAGAGATTTCTTTAATTTAAAAGAGAGGAAACTCAGGTAGCTGAAGTGACTTGCATAAGGCCACAGAGTTTTCTTGAGGCAGAGCACAAAATAAACTGAGCCTGCTGGATCCTAATTCAGTTCTCTCTTGAGAGGCCTCTTGGGACAACTAACTGCTGATGGGCTGCCTGGACAGTTGCCCCCACTCCATCCTCCCTCTCTCCACACAGACTCAGAGAGGTGGGGCAGCATATTTACCTTTCTGTCCTTTCTGCTCCACTCATAGCTGAATAGCCTGGGGCACACTACCCCTGTACCTCCTGTGACATCTACAGTTCTATAGAAATAGTTTATAAACTGGGTAGTTCTCTAAGGATAGCAGGAAAGATACTGGTCTGACTGAGCCCTAGTTTTTAGTTCTGGAGAGAAGAATAGTTTTCACTTCTGGAGAACTAGTTCTTTAGCTCTATTCCTGTTAGAAGCAGATCCTTTTCTCTAAATACGAGGCTGTAAACAGAGATATAGGTCAACAAACCTTAGCTGATGGCAAGGCAGTTTGTCTTCTCTCCCTCCAGAGACACAGTAGGGAAGGAAGAGGGAAGTCTCTAACCAAAGAGGGGAGTTAGGAATGTTGGCTGTAAAGGAGGTTCTGTGGCAATAATCTAATAATCGATAGGTTGACATGAAAGCCAGGTCTTCCCTTTTCTGGTTGGAGGAGGAGTGGTGTGTCAGCTATAAAGATGGTGAAGGCTGGATGCAGGTGCTGTGGCCATGGGTTACCCTGGGAAGACAGCTCCCAGATCATCCCATCTGGGGGCCAGCCATTTGCAGACATGGCTCTTGACAAGGGGCCAAATTTTCTAGGCACTAGCAACCCACTGAACCTTTAAGCACATAATTAAACTGGACACAGTGCCTCTGTGCCAAATAAACTCCAAATGCTCTGTGCTTAATACTGTAGAAACTTAATTTCTGTTCACACTAAGTGCATATGGATGTTTGTGATCGGTGGCAGTGGGTGGGAAGGTATTCCCTATTCCATGAAGGAAGTTGTTCAGCAGTGACATGTGAATAACTCACCCAGCAGACTATCTTGTTCCTCAGATCTTTAATGGCGGCTCCAACCCCAGTATATCCTCTCATGTGCATTTGGTAGTTTTTCTCCACTTTGGACAAACACAAGGAGTATGTGGAGCTTCACAATGCCAGGAACTATTTTCTGGTAATAAGAGTTGATTTACTCCATCAGCATTTCTCTGGCTGTACAGTTAAATTGTAAACTAGGTTTCCAACTTCTGGATCTTGTTCCTGACTTGTAACAGCTTATATGATGTCCTCAAACTCAGGCAGCTATTCCTGCCCACCTGTGGCTGTGCAGGTGCCTCTTCTTTCTTCCTTTCTCCTAATAAACCTGCCCTTTTAAAGTGTTTTAAAAAGATATGCAACAAGAGAATGATCCTTAATTTAAAATCTCAGTTTTGAAACCTGTGGTGTTTCTTTTGAGGGAAGCCACAAAGGGATGTCTTTAATGTGGTGTGATGCAAACCTCCTCCCAGGTGCTGTCAGGCTCTTTCTGGGAGGGCTATGGGGCAAGTAATCATAGCTGTCCACCTGCTGAGTCTTCTCTTTGTAATTGTGTTAAATATTTCATGGAATTCCCTCCTTGTGGCACAGGAAGCCTTAGCAGGTGAGCCACAGTGATTACTTACCTTCTGTCTGCCTGTTCAAGTTAACTCTTAAGACTACGGCCTTCTGGGCTGATAGGAGGCAGGGCTTTAAGGTCAAACTCCTTGGATTATGGATGGGAAATTATGACAGGATGGTTCCATAAAACAGTCACAGAACCAGAATGAAAGTTGTTTACTTTCGTTCTGTAACCTTATGAAGATTGGAATGTGTTTATTCTGTTCAAAGACTCTGTGATCCTTGGAAAGGGAAGAAGAGAGAAAAGACCAATTAAATGCCACTGATTATATTTATGTACGGTGGACTCTCATGTTAGTGGGTTTTGTATTTTATTAGTAATTTTGACCCTGGGGCCAGGTCCATGCTTTCCTCCTGAAGGAAACCATGGGCTTTCATTTTCTATTGCTACATAACATGGCCACCAGCTCAGCAAGCTAAAACAACACCCTTTCATTACCTCACAGCCTCTGTAGGTTAAAAGTCTGGGCATGGCATAGCTGGGTCTTTGCTCAGGACTCACAAGGCTGAATTCATGATGGTGGCCAGGTCCTCCCTTTTGGATCTTGACAGATCTGGCACCCTTGTTATTCTGAATCACCTTTATCCTGTTCTATTTCTCCTCATAATTCCTAACACCTACTATCTCTCACTAGAATGTAAGCCCAATGAAAGTGAGGATTTCGTTGGTTTTAGTCACTCATATTTCCCTAACAACTTCAATAATGTGAAATGTAAATTAGGCATTATAATTTAATATTGTTGAATATATTATCTATGTTGTGAATGTGTATGTTATGTTATTGAATAGATCATTGAATATTCATATTGATGTATGAACGTTTTTATTTGTAGGAAAGACTCAGCAAAAACTCTGTCAAGCTATTAATATTTGTCCTCTCTACAGATGACAAGATTAGAGCTTTTGGTTTTATTTTTACACAAAAAATTTTTCACCAGTGTTATACTTTTGCAATCAGGCAAAATTATAAGGATATTTAAAAATTTTAGACCTTTTATGTCTTACATGAAATTGTATTTTCCTGAGCTATTTTGAGCTCCCTAACAAATATAAATGATTACTTAAAACCAAAATTGCAATAATACAAGATCTATGATGATAACATACCTTGAAATATCTTTGGGGAATTCAGATGAATTGTTATCTTGGAATATTTCATGGCTTTTATTCTAAGAACCTTATCTGAGACTGGCCAACAGTGTGCATATAAACGAATTTCAGTTGACCTAACATCATATCAGGTGGTATCTTAGCATACAAACTACTAACAAATGCCTTCACCATAAACCAGTTATTTTGGCCTTTCTTCTAGTTGGCTTTGTGCTTATGAATTCAACTCCCAATAATTAATTGCACTCTAGTAGAGTGATGCTTTTTGCTCTTATTTTCACACTATACTCAAAAGACCACCTTATGACACATACACTAATACACAACAAGCCATTAGTCAATAGGAGGAATCCCATTTTATTGCTTACATTAGCATTTCCTTCATTTGCATAACAATTGTCAGAACTATCACACACATTTGTTTTCCATCTGCAACAGGGATTGGACCCACGTTTTAAATAGGAAAGGTTCACAAGGGAAATGGCAGAAAATAGCCAAGTTAGAACAGGCCCTTTGCATGGAGGATGCAGTAGCCTATGTCTTTGTTAAATTCAGATCAACATTCAGATCTTTTATGCCATGGATGTCTGGTGCCCAGAGTTAGAGTTAAATCTAAGGTGCCATGATCCTAAGTCTTTTGCTGTTCAGTCTCACACAGTTTTCCATATGAAGTTCTTTCTTGTGTTTTTTTTTTTTTTTTTAAGTCTGTTATAGGCAACTCAATAGTTTTATCCTTGTCATGTAGCACTAAAGGATAATGGGGCTTCAGGCTCTGAAATCCTTTGACTTAGAGCATTAATGTCCATTTTGCCTGTCCGATCTGATAACAGAGCTCTCCCACAACATGGGGTGCTAAGTGCTAGCCTGCCAGGACTGTTCTCTGTAATGCTTCTGGTCTAGGAGTTATGCTTATGTTACTAAGTGAAATGTGCAAAATGGAAACCATTAAAAATAGGTCTCTTTGGATCTGCTGAAATGCATTTGCTACATAAAATCTCTCAGTCACTGATGCTTAATGTAAGTCTGCTGAAGACTCTTTCCCTAGAATAGTATGGGTAAGGATGTTTGGTCAGTAAACGTAATAATTCACATGACCAGAGAAGTGGAGAAGATCATGAAGATTTGAATATAAAAAGAGAACGGGGTCGCTGTGGGTGGTGAAGACAAATGGGGGGTCATCACTCTAAGACTGGAATAGACTTTTCTCCATAGGTGGTGAAAAGAATGCCTTAGTTCTAAGCCCAAATGTTATTTTTTTTAAGCATTCTTGTTTTTCCCCTGGTAGTTAAGGGATCGTTTGTAGACAGTGTTCTAAAAGCTCTGATGTGCAGGTAAGAAAGACAAAAAACTCGTCTATTGTTATTTCAGAGGAATCAAGGTACTAAATTAGAGCCTCTCTCTTGTCTTGTTCTAGTACCAGGATTTCTCACCAGTTGATTGGCATTTGGAGAATAAAGGTTTGCTTTAGATTACAGTGTATATCTTCCTGAGGAAACATGGTGCATGTCAATGAACAGCATCACATAATCACCAATTCGATCATGTTCTTTGACCAAAGGACGAGGAAATGACCATTTTGGCCACTCTGGGTGAGAGGCTAGAAGACAGGACCCATATGTTGTGATGACTCCAAGAGATAACCCACCTTTAATTAGATCCACTACATGGAAATAAACAAAGAAAACAGAGACTAGGAAAATGCTTAACCAGAAAGAACTAAGCACCTTCAAATAACATATGTAGCCTCCTAGAAAGGTTGCTTAGTCTCATACAAATTAATATTTGGGACTTGAATAATGTGAGTTTTAGACTTAGAGTGATTGAGCAGAGTCCTTGTGGAACAACAGGCAGATGTTTGGGGACAGTGATTCTTTTCAATGTTAGTAACATTTGTATTTGTAAAGCACTGTACAAACTTGGAAACGCTTTCACACATATATTCTCATAACAGAACTTGGAAAGTAAGAAAAAGCACCAAGAAGAAAAGACATGCTCGGCTTTGATGCAAAATCTGAGATAACCAATATTCATCTTTTGGTGTGGAAACAAATATTGATAAAAATGAGATGCCAAAAGTTAGCGCTCCACAGGCAAACCATTGCAAGGGAACTCTTCCAGTTATTATTTCCCCAAGGTTTTCCAGCGTGTATGTATTTCTATACCAACAGACACATTATTATCACTTAGTATATTAAACATTTTGCATATTGATAAATATTCTTGTATAACATCATTTCAATTAAATAAAAATATTTCATTGTAGGGATGCACTATATAATTTATCCAGCTTCCTCTAGTTCTTTCTAGTATGCCATTATAATAAATAAAGCTATAACTCAGACCTTTATATGTAAACTTTTATACATAGCTATGATAATTATCTTAGGATCAGTTCCTAAATGTGAAATTCATAAGTCAAAGGATAGTTATACTTTTTAGAAGTTGGATACTCATTGATACATTTATTTCCTGCAAGATTACCATTAAGACATTGAAATGGTGCAAACCCTTGAGTTTCAGAGTATGACTTTGGCGACTTTGGCATTCATTTCCATCCTTGTCACTCAACTTATCTTCTGCTTCTTTTTCTAAATATTTTGTTCCCTAACATTCAATTTTTTGTTTGTTTGTTTTTTTGTCTTTTTCTTGGTCAATTTCTCACTTACTGGCACTTTTAATTAACACCAGAGGCTAATGACTCCAGGATTAGTATCTCCAGCTTCTCCTCTTCTGATGCTATTTCAGTTGTAATATGTGTCAATTTGAAGTAGGTATAGCTTCCCTCACATCACCCCTACCCAAATCAGAAACTTAAGTGTTAGTCTCAGTAGGGATGAGAGAAGGCACACACCATCTCTACAAGAATAAATAATTCTTTTGGAGAACTACCATGATTTTTGGTAAACAAGATTCTCATTTATTTCACTGGCAAACAGCCTAAGGTTTGTTTTTCTCACCATCAGCCTCTCAATCTGTCTCTTGTTTCTCTCACTCACAGCTTGTTCCCTTCTTGCCCTGAACTCTCCCCTCAGCTGCTCCCTACTTCCCAGAGAGGTTAGGCAGGGCCTCTAGTCGTCAAAAAGTTGACAAAGGCAGTTGTGCCTCCTGCTTAGGGGTGGACCACAGCAAAGCAAAGCAGACCCTGCCATTCTAATGGTGGTCTGTCTGGCTAGTCAGCAGATTATACCTCTAGAACTCTCTAAAGTTCACTTTTTTATCTATGCTCTGGGGCACTGCTGGTTCCAGTTTTATCCTTTGGGAGGGGGGAAAACTATCACTTTGTTCTTTTGGAAGATATCTGTGATGGATGTTTGTTATTGTCTGGCTTCCGTTGAGTCAGACTCTCTTCTTTCTTTTCTGAGACTTCTCTGATGGGGAAAAATCCAAGAAGTACCTATCTCATGGTATTGTGTTTAATAAATGTATGAGATAATGCACATGAAGGGAGGACCATCACCCCACCCCACAAGAACAACTGGGGATTGTTAGTTTATAAGCGTCATTGGCATCATCTTCTGAAAAACCCACTTTAAAGGGTCTAAAGATGCTTCTGATTTTCTAGGTGGGACCAGTTGCTCACTTCTCTGTCGTGTTTTGCAATTCTTTACTCGGACACATAAAGTGTCTTAAGCATGTCTCTCTCTACTGGACTGTGAATTCCTCAAGGGTAGTATTGTTTGAATTCATTTTTATACCCTCAACACCCAGCAATGTGACTGACACACAGGAGGTGATAAATAAATTTATGTTGGGAGAGGACAATGGATGAATGATTTATGTCTATGTTTGTGTTTGCGATTTTTTTTTCCTATCAAATTTTGTAATTGTCAAAAATCAGTTCATATTTCACCTTACTAGTCAGCTAAAAGAGAAAAAAAATCACGTAATTTGAAAACACATAATTAAAAGACATAGTTAAAATATAACATGATCATGTATATAAAAAAATTCCAAACCACTACAGATAAGATTTAAAATTAGTAACTGAATTAGTGTGATTGATGTATGCTAATTCAATATACAAAAATCAGTTATATTTCCATATACCATTGAAAGCACTAGAATATAAAACCATAGCACTTATAACAACATGTACTTCTTAAACACCAGGTATAAAGATAACAAATTATATGTAAGACCTCTGCATGGAATAGTATAAAGCTTTACTAAGATAAATTTTAAGAGTCCTAAATAAATTGAGGGATGTTTATGGATTGAAAGATTTGATTTTATAAAGGAGTCAGTTTGCTCCCAAATGGATAAGTTCACTAGAACCCTAAAAAAAAATCTTAACAGTTTGTGTGTGTGTTTAATCTTCACATTAATTCTAAAATTAATGTGGAAATGCCAAGGAACAAAAATGGTCAAAATAATCTTAAAGAAGAAGGACAAAATTGGAGGACTACTGGGTACCAAATTGTTATAGGACTGTATTGATGAAGGCACAATGGCACTGTGCTCCATGAAGTGAGATTGAAGGTCCAGAAACAGATCCAAACATACAGATACTTAGTTTACTTTTTATAAAGTGGTACTGTGGGTGGTATTCCTCACTTACTCCCAAATGAGGCTAAGTTAATTGCTACCCATTTTTTAAAATAAATCTTAGTATGCTACCCATTTTTTAAAATAAATCTTAGCATGCTGTACTCAAAAGTCATTCTCTTTGCACTGTAAATCTAAGTGTGATATTTAAAACAATAAAGATTCTAGGAAGAGAATAAGAGAATATTTTATGAGCTAGGAGTAGGGAAAGATTCTTGAATAAGACAGAAAAATGTACTAAAAAATAAGTTGACATTGGTGTAAAGTATAAACAACATCTGGAAAATGAATTTCTCAGAGGAAAATTTAAAAATCCATATAAAATTAAATGTGTAAATTCACTTGCAATTTCAAATTTTCAAAAATGCATAGTTTTTAACTTCTACCATGAATATTTGAAAATGTAAAATATCTTTTTATCTCAATAACCATGACCCAAAACCTTGATATCCTGAGTTTTTTGTTTGTTTGTTTGTTTTGTTTTTTGCCAGTTTGGGCATGAGAGATCTTACAAATTCTCATTGAAATCAGTCATATTAATTCATTTAGACTTTTGTAGTAGCTCTTATAAAGCAGGTCAAATGTGAACACCTGGGAACCTCCCGGGTGGCATAGGGGTTAAGGCTCAGTGCTATCAAGCTGTGATCACTTTGGCTTGAGTATGATCCCGGGGTGGGGGGGTGTGGTGGGTGGGGGGGGGAGTTGTGTGACTCATATGGTGCAGCAGGCCTCTCCTCCTCTCCTCTCTTGCTGGCTGCTCCCTTTAGCAGTATATTTCAGTAAATCTGCCTGTTCTGCTCCCCAATTTGTCTCTAGTGAATCCTCCTTTTCTTTCTCTCTCTCTCACACCCTGCACGTCTGGCTGCACTCTAGTTATTCTATGCATAAATAAATAAATAAATTTTCAAATGTGAACACTTGGTGGTAATATTATGTGGAGCATGGTACTAAGTGTTTGATGCTGATAGTTATACCTTTGCATAGGTCTAATAGGTTATATTCTGAAAGTCTGTTCTACAAAAGATCCTCACACCTCTATATTTATCTTCTGCAACTTCAATCTTTTGTATATGATTCTGCAACATGCAGAATATATTATTAGTGGTAAAATATAAAGTATTAAAATTCATATGGTAGCATGATAGGTTTAAGTACTGTTACTCAAAGATGTGTACAATCAAAAGAGAAATATTGACTACTGGTTTAATTTAAATGGTTTAATTAAATGTTTAGGTTACTCAGAGCAGAAACTATTGCCAGAACTCAATCAATCACAATTTTGGGATTGTGACCAAGACAACTTTATATTCATTGGGGAAACTAATGTTGATTTGGGGATTTTTGGTTGTTCATATTTGATTGAATTCCTTGGCTTGTTCATTATTAACTTTTAAGTAAAAAGGGACAGGCGAGTGTGTGCAATTATCAAAGATGATAATATGTTTTTTAAAAGTTTATCTATTATGGAGAGTTGTAAGCTATAAGCCAGGAATGGGTTGATAATATTTTATTTTAATTAACTGCTTTCTTGCATTGTAGGCTGACCAGATATCTGGTTTTCACATAAGATCTGTTCTCTGCGTCCCAATTTGGAATAGTGGCCACCAAATAATTGGTAAGATGTTACCTAGCAAGTTTAAAATTCTTTTATAAAGAAATACAAATTTCATTAAAATCATCCATGTCTTTTTTTATGTGTTTTCTCATTTTATGACCCAGAACTTGTCAACTCATGTCTCTTATATAATCTCATAAGTATAGTCTCCTGAGTTGACCTTAATTAGAACAACGAACAAATATTTATTCCTTTAAATAATAACCAGTAATTTTGAGGTTGGAGGAAATCTCAGAAATCAATTAACAGAAATTTATTTTCTTTTTATTTTTTTGTTTCAGACACTCCACTTTATTCACTGTCCTTTTTTCTCTTTTCTAATCTTTTATAACAGATTTTCTGATCTTACCTTATGGAAATTAAGGCTGAGAGTAAAGACTTGAAAAAGGTCACAAAGGGAATTGATAGCAGGATTGGGACTAAAACTCAGGCATCTCTGCTCCATGTACAATTTTTTTCTACTCTATCTATATGTTTACATTTATGCTTTTACACAAATGCAAGAGGAAAAACTGAATTATTAGACATACACATCTTTCTGCCTGGATGGGTGTGAAGTAATCTACACTCCTGAGAATAAAGTAATTGTGGGTAGGAGCAGCTCCAATTTTTCTCTCTCTTCCTGATCCTCTCCTTATCTCCAGAAACTCAGGAAAATATTAAAACTAAGAATGAAGTCCAGACAAGAAAGTTCAAGGGTAAACTAGAGAAGACATGAAGGATGCAGGCAATAGTTTAAATTAGTGAAACCAATGGAAATGTGATTTTTCCCCCTAAGAAACATAAGATAACTAATGCATGTCTTTGCTCTTTTGTTCCCCCTAAGGCTGTCTGTGAAACTCTAAGGCACTGCTACTTACTACAGGGCTTAGTGTTCTGTGAAGTCGACAATACCTCAATTTTAAGACTTTTTTCAACAGATTTCTTAATTTGCAGAAAAATAGTGGTGCCTGATTGAACATGAAGAATGTTCTAAGACTTGGGATTTGAGCCCCTAATATAAAGCATTAAATTGTATCACATACAGAGTTGTAGTCACATTTGAAAGAGAAAGCCTGTAAGAAACAACATGGATGATCTGTTGGTATCCAACATAATCTCACATATAGCCCTGTGTTTCATTCCTAATAGTAAACGTTTGTTACTGTTTCAAAATTCAGACTGCTATTTGCCTGTTACATGCTAAAGAGTTGTTTTATATTGCATGTCTCTGTGTCTCTCATAGTATTTGATGACTTACCTCTCTAGTGGGGTGGGGGAGGGTTGAGTTAAATGTGGATACAGAATGGTTTTCAAGATTGTTGAGGGGTTGTTTTTTTTTGTTGTTGCTGTTTTGTTTTGTTTTGCTTAGATTTGTGTATTTTGATAATCATAACCCAAGACATGTTATAATGCTGGAAATGAACCTTAGAAAGAGGAAAATAGATGTATGTTAAGTTTGTTAGACTATATGACCCTACCTAGAGAGCACAGCAGAACTCACCTTGCATTGAAGGCTCACTGTTAACCTACAGTAACATTTAGTTACTGTAATTACTAACTTTTCTGGAATGTTCATTCTGTGTGGAACAATGTTTTACATTCAATTTTGCTTCATTTAATCTTCATCATTCTCCTAGATAGTTAACACTTGAGTTTCCATTTTACAGATGATGAATTCCAGTACTAAAAAGGTTAAGTAACTTGCTCAAGGTTACTGATGGTAGAGTTGACATTTTAATTGAGACCATCTAACTCCAGTACCTGTGTTCTCAATCCTGACGCATAGTACCTACTCAAACATTGTGCTTTGAGGGAATAAAAAAAAAAGAAAGAAAAGAAAATCTTTACACACCTCTATACATAGTTGTATGTACAATAACAAATATGTGTCTGTGTGTATGAATATATGCCAGATGACTGATAAATTATCATACTCAGCCATCTTGAAAACCATTTTCAGAGAATCAGACTGATGCCTCATAGAACTCCAGGCTGCTGAGATCCAGTCTGAGATCTCTGTGTTGCAGGCAGACTGTATCACTGTGCACTAGACAGAGAAAAGGTCACTCTACAGTGACTTCCAGGAGGCCCAGAACCAGCTGGGGCTTGCCATATTGTAGTAAGCCTGTCCAGTGTTGAAAATGACCACATATCCCAAATTCTTCCCACAGGAGTGGCTCAGGTGTTAAATAGACTTGATGGGAAGCCTTTTGATGATGCAGATCAAAGACTTTTTGAGGTAAGAAAATCAATTAGTGAACCTCAGTTGTCTCCTGGTTTTAGTTTGCCCATATTTATAAGAATAAATAATTATGAATCAATGGTTGTACTTAAAGCACTACCACAATGCTTAGGTAAGATTTGATTCTCTATTATTAGTTGTTCTCTCCAGAGTGTTAACAGCCTTACCCTTGTCTTGTTCACATGTGTTCAGAAATCTCAGCCAGCGCTGCCAGCTGTGTGACCGTCGACCTGCTAATGCTTGGTAGTTGTGTCAGGCTGTCCTCTCTCTGGAGAGGTTCACTTCTGAAGGCTTTCGGGTAGACAATCCCAGTTGGCCACACAAAACCTCATGGTTATTCTCCTCCAGAATAGAAGCCTTTGCAACTCCTACACTAATTTCTTTACTAACTAGTACTAACTGATTCGAAAGCAATCTTCCTGCCCACCAGCAGCTACCTTATGGGTATACTCACTTGGTTTCTTTACACAAATATTTTATAGCCTTGCAAATGAGTGAGGTTGCTTTTGGGTAAATAGAATGAAATCACTAAAATCACCAAACCCAAAGAAGTAAGGAACACATTTAAAACAGCCTTTATGTATATTTTTAAATATGTAGAAATGTTTCTTCACAAATTAAAATGTTTGCTCTCATGCAATTTGAACTATGAAGTTGTCATAAGGCTTTATTAATTAAGAATTTTAATGGGCATATTTCCCTAAGACCCACCTTTTTGTCCTATAAAATTATACTTTCAGTTCCATCTCTGATGACAACCTGCTTTCATATTAAGTGTGTCAATGAGTTATTGCAATATTTTAATTAGCAGGCTTGTTCTTCCCTAGGCTTTTGTCATCTTTTGTGGCCTTGGCATCAACAACACAATCATGTACGATCAAGTGAAGAAGAGCTGGGCCAAGCAGTCCGTGGCTCTCGATGTAAGTGCAGTATTTGTCATTACTGTGAGCTGAAAAGTCCTAATTTCGTGACGATAAAAAGTCCTTGTTGTGGGGCTGACTTGCTCGATTTTTAATTATCTATTCATTGAATCTTAATCATTTTAGAGTCATGGGCTTGAATTTGATGAGAACCTCTCTGGAAAAACAAACGTATGCCCATAATTTTGCATATAATTTCAGGGAACATAGACTTGTTGAAGCCATCCATATAAATTGTAGAGTTCGATGCCGATTTTACATGCTTGGTTTATTAAAAGTGATGATCCACGAATAATTTGTCAGAATTTTAAACAAATTATGGACTTATTTTGAATATGCATTAGATATTCTAGAAAGTTAAGACTTTTCTTAGCATAGGAGAAACCGCACTATATGAAGACATGTGACCCAGATAGGGAAGCCAGCTGCCCTCCCCTCCCCCCCCCCGCTGCCAGTGCGTATAGTGCCTCCCCTCAGACCTTGTGAGTCCTACAAAACAGTTCCCATTCCCCTGAATCCTAAAAACTAAAAATCCTTTTATTTGTTTATTTTAAAGTTTTATTTATGCATACAGAACTGGGATATAGGCCAGAAGTGCAGGGGCAGTGAGAGGATTCATTAGAGATAGAGTGGAGAGCAGAACAGGTAGATCTACTGCTGAGGGGAGCAGCAGGGGAAAGGAGAGGGTGCCACCGTGGGTCACCTCCCTACCTGGGTATCAAACTTGTGCTGAAAGGGCTGCTGCTAGCTTTGTAGGGCTATGTTTTAACACATTGCATTACCGGGGAGGGGCCTTGAATCCTAGCTTTTCCCCAACTTCTACTCTATGGCTATTACCACAATTTTTATTTATATCTATGAAATACTTACCCAGTGGGGCAGAAAGACTGTCACTACATGAAGCATTATAAAGGAAAGTATAATACCTGCACAATTCTCACTGTTCTGTGTACTAAGTGAGACAGTGTTAGAAAAGGAAAACCAGGGAGAGGATAAGAAGGCAAGTCAGTGGTATCTGCTGAGGTTTAAACCACAGAAAATTATAGTTCCTTGTTTGATGCTTCCCCCCTAAACTAAACTGTGAATTCTGGAAGCACAGGGATTTTTATCTTATTTGCAGCCTTATTCACAGTACCAACTAGGTGTTTATCACAAAGCATGTTTTTAGATGGGTGGAGAGATAGGGAAAAAAGAAAGGCAAATATGGACGGGATTGTTTTGTTCTCCATCTGAAACAGTCCTGTTTTATTTGTATCATCTTTACTAAAAACAATACTCTAGGATGAATTAATAGGTGAATGCAAACATGCAGCCAACCAGTAAGAGTTACCAGTAGAGCTTTAAGGTCCATGTGCAGAAACATTTTCTTTTATTTTTTAAAAATTTATTTATGCATGTAAGAGTTGGGGTGTAGGCTAAAGTTGTGGAAGGGGTGGTCAGAGGACTCAGCAGAGACAGAGTGGGGAGCAGAACAGGCAGAACTACTGAAATACACTGCTGAGGGAAGCAGTGGGCAGGACAGGAGAGTTATTCTGTGCCATGCTGCTCCCTGGCTGGGGTTCGAACTTGCACTGCAGTGGTTGCAGATAGCTTCATAGTGCTGAGCCTTAACCCCTTGCATGCCCAGGGAAACCCCAGAACCATTTTGAAATCTGACTCTTCTATCCACCTCAATTGTATGTATTAAATGAGATAATGCCCGTGAAGATTTTAATATGCAGTCAATAAAATTGTAGTAAGAACAATAACATCTGTGTTACTGCTTGTAGTAGTACATATATTACTAAGAAATCACCATAGATTGAAGGAAGAACACGAATTTGGAAGAACAAGTGTTGAGTCACACCTCATCAAGCTCTGGTCTTTACAGACTTATCTCACCTACTGACTCTTAGTATTTGCAACTATAAAAGGAAATACACACTATGCCCCAGTACCTAAACTTTATTTCACACTGTCAGAGTATAATTCACATAATACTCATATTCTCACTACTTTACTTCCCACTGGCTCCTCATTCTTTTGAGAAGGGGCTGCACTAACTGGGTTGAAGCATGAATGGTAGTTTTCCTAGGAAAGGTGTCTCAGGTACCAGTTCCTAATTCCTTCCCCACCCCAAGGACCCATTTTCCATCCCCTAGTGTTAACGTAGCCCCACTCCCCTCAGCCACCTCAGTTCATAGTGAACTTCATCTGGTTGGTGTAAAGACAGATGCTGTCTATCCTTAAATGCAAAATTTGTGACTGACATGCCCCAGTTTCCAGGTCCAGATGAGAACTGTGGCCATCTCACCCTTCCAGAAGTTGGCTTATATGTCCTGTGTGGTTGCTTTGGTGCTGGTGTTGAACTTGGTAATCACAGTTGAGATTCTGCTGTTGTCTCTTCCAGTCTCAGTTACCCTGTACCCAACTAGACTCAACCCGGTCTTCCTCACTCTGCTGACTACATGGTGCCTACCCCATGACCCCATGTGGGCCATAGGCAAGAATATCTGGGAGGATTTCCTGGCTCAGGAGTTTATGAAGACAAGCATGATTTGTTGAGAGAGAGCTACTAAACCCAAACTCTGGAATGAGATCTACAAATGTTATAGCAATCATTAACTTTGGAATATAGATATTCTCAATTTATGTATATGTAGGCATTCTACATGAGCATGAACAAATGTAATATTTATATATTTCTATTAAAATTATATGGAAAGTATTTATATTTATGTATTTATAACCAGCCTAGTCCAATAATAATTTCAGCTACTCTATAGGAATATAGCTAGCAAATTTTCAGCAAGAGAAAGCAATATTAATAACAGTAATAATAGATCTATGAGGGAGGAAGTCAGGGTGAGGCTGGGAAGGAGAACAGAACCCCATACAGTGCTTTGCTTTCATCATCTCATCCCTCTCCCCAAGGATAACCTTGATAACCCCCCCTCCTTCTCCACTGAGGATTAGGAAAGAGCCCTTCACTTACATCTGACCCAATTCCTCATCTTGTATTATCTCATTTTTGCTTACTATCTTCAGCTTTTATCCTACTTGATCTCGTCCCAAGAAGATCTATGTCTCAATGTGTCTTTTTTGTAATCTCATTACAGGGTCTTTTTTCCAGTTGGTAACAAGAGTGGGGGGAATAATCCGTCCCATAATCCCAACTGACAACCACCCTAGAGGGCTTTCCCACCGAGGAAAGGGGAAGCACATAATTCATAGGCCTGGAGAGGTGACATGGACACATTTGTTCAGCAGTTCCACAAGACCTTTGAAAAACAACACAACATTTCTTCTACGTTTAAAAAAAAATTCTTTGTCCCCAAGGTATTTTAAATAAATATACATACTTTGCACATCCTCTGGAAGTAAGTATTCTCCAGATAATACTCTGAGGTGGCTAACTCCCACAAATACTCACCAAAATGCTCAGAGTTCATAGGAAGTATTTTTATTTGATACTTTATATTTTTTTGTTTTTATTTATTTATTTATTTTACATCATTCTTCATTTTGTGCATTTTTTTTTATCTCGGTTGTAATCCCCGTGGAGTTCCCACCACCAATTTACCCATAGACCAACACCATAGTCCCTTGCACTCTTCCCACCCCAGTTTTGATTCTCATCCCCTTTGCACCCCGCCCCCATAAAATGTCACTGGCCTATAGTTGTTCGTTTTTCATTTTTACTTTATTACAATTGCTTTTTTTTTTCCCCTGATGCCTTACATTCCTGCTATGAGTGAAACCATCTGGTATTTTTCTTTTTCTTTTTCTTTCTGGCTTATTTCACTAAGCATGATCCCTTCCAGTCCATCCATGTTGCTGCAAAAGGCATGAGTTTATCTTTTTTAATTGCTGAGTAATATTCCATTGTGTATATGTAGCACATCTTCTTAATCCAGTCATCTATTTTTGGGCATTTGGGTTGATTCCACATCTCACAGGAAGTATTTTAATCCAGGCCTTTCTTCACATTAGCATCACCTGCAGAAGGTCCATCCACGCCAGTGGTGGCGAGGGAAGAGATGGTGAGCCTTGTCTTTGGCATCCACATGATGGTTGGGCAATACTGGTTCATTCAGCTGTTGATTTGGGGCAAGCTACAGGTCCTCTTAATTTTGGTTTCCTCATATGCTAAGTGAACATGACAAGAAAATGTTTTAACAGTTAAATGTTAAATATTTGGCGAGAATGTTTATGAAAGTTCACCGTTGATTTAACTATAGCACTTAGCACGTGCTGTGATACCAATTCTGTCTCCACTCAACCCAAGATTTTCTGCAAGCCTGTGCTGATCCAATTGAGGGACTGGAGAGATGAAGGTCTGTCTCCTTTTTATCAAGAATATAGTTTCTTGCTTAAAATTTTCAAGCAAACTGAGCTGAAAACAGGTCCCCCTTTCCTAGATCCTGATACCCTCTGGGTGACACGAGCCAGCTTTCCAGTGCCTGTGATTGTAGTGCCTCCAGCCTGCTGCTGTTCACCCAGTGCAGCCTGTGACTTGTGCTACCCTCTGCCTTTGCAGAGAAGACCAGAGCATGGAAATTAAAACTCCCCATGTCAAAAACAGGCATACAGTTCTTCAAAAGCTATACATCCCAAACAAGGCAAAGTGCAAGTAGATCTGCCATGGCAGGGTCCCTTCCTTGTTGCCACATACTGACAAGTTCAGCTCATTTTAGTTTTTAGCCATAATGCATATATGGTAGTACAAATATATGTTCTCTTATGGTTTTTAAAAAATGAAGTGGCTAATATATTATCTGAATTTTGCTTAACAATTGCACTATAAACTCAATTATTTTGATGATTATGTTTCTTAATTTCTCATAATTTAGTTATGTAACTCTATTGTTAAAGTCCTTTTTACTAAGTTTATAAAATTAATGCTCTGAGGCTGTTAAAGAGCAGAGAAGCTCTTAAAGCTGAAAAATGGAACAGAGTGGAATTTACTATCATTTTTAATAACCTTAATTTTATGATTCTGATTTTCATTCTGTATGAACAGCTAGGAGCTTCAAAGAGCCTTACTAATGTATATTTACATTTTCTGAGAAGAACAGATCAAGAGAAAAGGGAGAAGCTTTAGAAGTCCAGAATAGAATGGAAAATACAATACAAATGTAGATCTAGAAAACTCTTCGTTTTGAACATGCAGAATTGTCCCTTGGGGAGTCTTTTATAGAAACTGCAAATGAAACCTTACCTAATTCTGATGAGAAATTTTCCAGGAAGTATAAGTCAGTGTACTAAGTGATACCGTATACACCATTTATTTGCAGAACAGGGAAGAAATTAGGGTCAAACAGAAGGTGGGGAAAGGGCATATGGAGTCAGGAGCCAGCCCCATTATTCCATTTCCCCAAAGCCTTTCCTATCCATTTCTGCCTTTTCAATTGCCACAGCATCCATCCTGTTTCAGGGCTTCATTACCTCTTCACTGAGCAATTGTAACAGCCTTCTGTGTGTCCTTCCTAAACCATATTTTTGCTCTCATCGCTCTCCCACTCATAGGCCTTAAATTACTCCCCCATTACCTATCAAATGCAAACTTCCTGGCCTTTGGGGCCCTTGAAAATCTCACACTGAACTATTTTCCCACCCATGGCTCTCATTTCTCTTCTCAGTGTTTCATGCTTTTTACCAACTTGACTAATCCAGGTCTACAAATCAACTATCTGCTTCTGCCACTTTTACTCCAACATCCCTTCTATGTTAGTAATTTTCTGTTGCAATTATACATTTCTCCTCAAAATTTTCCCATCATTCAAAGCTCTGTCAAGTTTCTAACTCAGCAGCTATGTGTTTCTCTCTTTGCTCTCCATTATAGTTAAGTGTAAATTAGTTTTCTTCTGCTAGAACTTAATGTACATTAAACTGTGCAGCCAAGTCTTATCTATTTCTTGTCCTTTCAACATTTTATATGTAATGGTATTACTAAGAATGTATCAAGTAAATTAATCATACAGCTAAAATTAATTATTCTATGGTGCAATGTCAACATTCCAAAGAGAAAGATTGGGCTGCTATGGGGAAGCTGCCTTCCCTTCATTGACAGCCACACTTTCATACTGTTAAAACAAAGCAAGCAAATAATAGACCAGTAATGAACTCAGGGACTGAGTTTATTCTTGTACAATTCCCATGGCTTCCATTCTCACCTCTCTTTTGAGGTGTCATCTGGAAGATGATCAGTGAATGCTTATACTCAGTGCTCATTCACCCTCCTTAGCCTCTCTTATCTGTTCATGCTATTAACTGTGTCCTCCTATCACAGAAAAGAAGGTAGCCCACCCACTTTGGTAGTTAGCCTCTGGTAATCACCTCTATTCTTCCCTTGCCACCTTATGGGCCATGAGTACAAAATTGGTATTTCCCTAGATGATGATTAAGGCACTAACCTAGCTTAGCTGAAGGCAAGGGAAAAGGATAAAAGCGAAAGATGATTCCCCACCCCCCTCCCCAAAAGAATCTCCTAAACTCTAAGGAGAGAATTTTCTTTAACTGGGGGATAAAGAGCTAGACATACAGACTTATAGGATGCCCATGAAATGCCATTATTTTGTCTTGTCCCTCTTCCTTTAAGCCTACTCTGTTGAATCAGTCCCCTTCCCACATGGGTGAACTCCCTGATGGAATTCATGTCAGACAAGATTGAGTGGTAGTCTCCCCGGGTTAGGAGCCTCTGGCCTGGAGGGGTCCCGATGAATCTCTTCACTCTTCCCCATCTCATCAAATTCTACCAGACAGGTCTAGGGGACAAGAGGAAGAGAGGATCAGATAGGAACGTCCCCCAGGGCTTGCCTGGCTTTAGAGCCTTCAATGTCCGCTGCCAACATTCTCTTTCCATCATAAATTGCTTTCATTGACTCTTCCAAGAACTCCTGGGACTGCACTGTCCCCTCAGCACTCCCTGAGTTGGAGATATTTGCCTCTCCTAGTAACAAGTTGCCATCTTTCTTCAGTTCCTGGCTCCCAGTGACCCTGCGGCTAAGGGGATCATCTGGAAGTCCTCTTGATTAGGATTGGGCTTTTTCTTCTCTTAGCAAAAATAACCACAAAACAAAATTTTCCATTTTAACCTATTTTTATATTAGTTTATTTTTACAACATTTTGTGCATTTTTGCATCTCTGTTGTACTCCCCATTGGCTTCCCATCACCAATTCACCCTGTGCCATCACCATAGTCCAGTGCGTTTCCCTCCCCCCACTGTTTTTGATCCCATTCCCCACTCCACAAAATGTCTCTGGTCTATAGCTGTTCACTATTACTACAGTTTTCTTTCCTGGTCTGTTATACTCCTGCTATGAGTGAAACCATCTGGTATTTTTCCTTTTCTTTCTGGCTTATTTCACTAAACATGATCTTCTCAGCTTCATCCAAGTTGCTGCAAAAGACATGTGTTTAATTTTTTTGTTGCTGAGTAATATGCCATTGTGTATATGTACATCTTTTTAATCCAGTCATCCACTTTTGGGCATTTGGCTGTTTCCATGACCTTCCAGATGTAAATAAGGCAGCAATAAACATGGGGGTCCAGGTATCTTTTTGAGTCAGTGTTTTTGTGTCTTTTGGGTAGATACCTAGGAGTGAGATTGCTGGGTCATAGGGAAGCTCCATGTTAAGCATTAAGTTTGAGGAACTTCAAACAGTTTTCCATAGTGGTTGTACTAGTTTGCATTCCCACCAGCAGTGCAGGAGAGTCCCTTTTGCTCCACATCCTTGCGAACATTTGTTGTTGCTAGTTGTTTTAAGATGTGCCATTCTCACTGGTGTGAGGTGGTATCTCATTGTGGTTCTAATTTGCATCTCCCTTATTACAAGTGGCGTTCAACATTTTTTCATATGCTTGTTGGCCATCTGCATTTCCTCTTCGGAGAAGTGTCTTTTTAGCTCTCCTGCCCATTTTTTAATGGGGTTGTTTATTTTTGAGTTTCATCAGTTCTTTGTATATCTTTGTGATCAATCCTTTATCACCCATTTTCTGTGAGAAATTTTTTTCCCAATCAGTGGGATGTTCTGTCTTTTGTAATGTCTCTTTTGCTGTACAGAAGCTCTTTAACTTGATGTAGTCCCATCTACTTATCCTTGCCTTCACTATTGTTGCACTGGGTGCTCTATCTTTAAAGATGTCATTGAAGTGTATGTTGTATGGAGTTTGGCCCATCTTTGCTTCCAGGTATTTTGTGGTTTCTGTTCTTCTGTCTAGGTTTAATCCACTTCGAGTTGACTTTTGTGTATGGTGTGAGGTAGTGGTCTAGTTTCATTTTTTTGCATGTAGCTTCCCAGTTTTCCCAGCACCATTTGCTGAACAAACTTTCTTTGTTCCATTTTATCTTCTTTGCTCCTTTGTCAAAGATTAGCTGCCCATAAACCTCTGGGTTTTCTATCCAAATCCACTGGTCTGTATGTCTGTTCTTGTTCCAGTACCATGCAGCTTGATTATGATGGCTTTGTCGTATAGCTTGAAGTTTGGGATTGTAATGACTCCATTCTCTTTCTTCTTAGTCATGAGTTTTGGCTATTCAAGTTCTTTTGTTCCATATGAATCTCATCAATATTAACCATATTTTTAAATGTCTTGGAATCAAATTTCTTTTTCTTTTTAAGATTTATTTGTTCATACAGAACTGGGGTACAAGCCAGAGGCGCAGGAGTGGTGAGAGGCTTCACCAGAGACAGAGTAGGGCACAGAACAGGCAGCTCGACAAAGTAGACTGCCGAGGGGAGCAGCACAGGGGCCAGGAGAGGTCTGCCACACCATGTGAGTCACCTCTATGGCTCGGGATCGAACTCGCACTGAAGTGCTGTGGCCAACTTGCACCACCAGGGAGGGCCACAATTTAACCATTTTTAAGTATAAATTTCAGTAGACCTATATACTGGCTTTTTTTTTTTTAGCTAGTTAAAAGAGAAACAATTTCTATTACAGTGTTGAGAATAGTAGCTGATACATAGTAGACACTTAATAAATATTTTTTTGTTTATTTATGCATTTATTTACAAATGAATGATTGAACCTGATTTTATACCTAATTGATATGTGAAGCATTTTGTGATTTGCTAACAGCTTCTGCAAGCACTTATTGCAAATTTAGGACATAGTCTGTGAAATATCTGTGAAAACTGTGATTGCCAGTTTGTAATTTTGTGAATAACATCTACAAATTCTAGGCAGCTATCTGGGGCACCTCCTGAGATACCAGTAAGGAAGTATATATATATGTGTGTGTGTAAGAGAGGTGTTGTTTGTCTCAGTATCCATTTATTTATTTATCTCTGTATGAACATATGGATTTTTATTTTATACTTTGTGTTATAATCCATTACTACTTTAAGTATCAAATATCATTTTTTATACCAGAATTCAGTAAGGTAATTTCTTAACAATAGCAAAAACTTACAAGTATAAAATAGTGGTGCTTCCTGCAAAAATAGCTAACTGAGGCCCTCCCTGGTGGCACAATGGGTTAGAAAGCAGCAGTACAAGCTAGCCTTAGCTGCTTCAGTGCAGGTTCGATCCTCAGCCCGGGGAGTGATACCATGGTGCAGCAGACCTCTCCTGACCTGCCTGCTGTTCCCCTCAGCAATGTAGTTGATCTGCCTGTTCTGCTCCCCACTCTGTCTCTGGTAAATCCTCTCATTGCCTCTATACCTCCAGCCTGTACCCCAGTTCTGTATGTCTAAATAAATAAGTAAATCTTACCAAAAAAGAAATAGCCAACTGAGCAGTGAACTGTACTTCATTATTTGGGGGGTGGGTGGAATCAGGTAACATTGCATTATAAATAATTTCAGGGGTGCTTCATTAAAAATTAATGTCTGTAGACTTGTCTGTATAGTGGTGAACATTAAGACTAAGTCTGTTAGTCTGTAAACCAAAGTCTATCCTTCACTTCATGGTTGACCCCTATTGCCCAACTTATTCATAACCCTTCTCTTCTTGTAGCCACTAGTTTGATTGAATAAGCTAAAATTGTATTTTATTTGATTCTTTCTTTTGTTTAGTGAGTAAAATCATATGGCATTTGTCTTTCTCTGATTTATTTCACTAAGCATAGTACCCACTAGATCCACCCATTCAGTTGCAAATGGCAGGACTTCACCTTTTTTTAAATAGCTGGATAGTAGCCCATTCTGTATATATATACCACATCTTCTTTTCCCACTCCTCTGTCAATAAACAAAGGTTCAATTGCATTTCTTTTTTTTTAAAGATTTATTTATTTATTCATATAGAACTGGGGTACAGGCCCGAGATGCAGAGGGTGAGAGGCTTCACCAGAGACAGAGTGGGGAGCAGAACAGGCAGATCGATGAAGTACACTGCTGAGGGGAGCAGCAGGCAGGTCAGGAGAGGTCTGTGGCGCCATGTGGTCACCTCCAGGGCTGGCAGGATCGAACTCATGCGGAAGTGGCTTAAGCTTCATAGTGCTGTGCTTTAACCCGCTGCGCCACCAGGGAGGGCCCAATTGCATTTCTTTAATAATTCCATCATCGCTTGAATATTTATGAAATATTTTAATGGGAACTCTGAGGTTTGTAAGAAATCATCATTAGTATGATGACTGACTCTACCACATGCTAAAAGTTCATGCAACCCTTACCCAAGCAACATACAAATGCATACATATACAAATTTCTCAAGTCATAGTACAATACTTCCAAGTAACTTTAGTCTAATAGAGGGTAAACTCAAGTGAAAGTGATTTCTCTGGAGTGTAGAAAGTTTCAGGAGAGACAAGTGTGAGAAGGGTGGTGGGGGGTATCTTAGAGTTCAATCATGGCTTCTTTGTACTGAAAGTAATCTGAGGGACAGGTGGCAATAAACCTTATAATTCTGAAAGACAATCACCAGGGCATACTCCAGGCAGAAGGAGGTTCATTGACAAAACAGGGAGGGCCAAAGTGGTAAACCAGGCAGCCATGGCTAGAATTCGGGCACACTTTGACAGTCGTGGCACTTTGACAGTCGTGGGGGAAGATGGGCATGAGAGGTGGCAAGGATTAGATCAATGTCTGTAGACTTGTCTGTGTAAGGGTGAATATTGAGACTAATCTGTTAGTCTTTAAGAACACCTGTTCTACTTGAAGAAGTTGAATTTGAAACTAAAGGTTCAGTGATTGAAGTGTTGTTAAAGGGTTTTCAGCAGGAGAGGAACATGATCAATCTGACATTTTAGAGGGAGCTTTCTGGCAGCTACAGGAAGAAAATGAATCCCAGTACTTCACAGTCATACTTTGTTTTTTAACAAAAAGTTGTGCATATTTTCATTTTATTTCCTATTAAATGATATCTGGTGGCTTTCCAAAATCAAATCCACCCTCAAATGGTTTGCCATCACTGCCATGGTCTAAGGAATGTGTTTTGGGATCCTAGACAAGACTTCCCAAACACAGCAGGATGTTTGGATTAACTTAGCATAGTCCTCATGGTAACTTCTGGCGTATGGGTTTTAAATGTTTTTCTTTCATTTATTTGCATTCTTTACTTTCTCCTCCTTTTGTTATATTATTCTTTGGTGCTTTTTTATTTTTTAAAAAGACTTATTGATTTATGCATACAAGAACTGGGGTATAGGTCAGAGGTAGGGGGAGTGGATAAAAGGATTCACCAGAGACAGAATAGGGAGCAGAATAGGTGGATCTACTGAATACACTGCTGAAGAGAGCAAACGGGTAGAGGTCTGCTGTGCCATGGGTGTCAGCTCCTGGCCAGGGATCAAACGTGCTTCAGTGGCTGGTGAAAGCCTAATAGTGCTCTTTAACCCCTACGCCACCAAGGAGGCCCTCATTGATGCTTTTTAAAATGCAGTTTTATCAGGAGTCATGTACTCTTAGGTCATGTATTCTTATCTATGTATGTATGAGTATATTATATATGTATGTATGTATAATTTAACTTTAACCGAATATGTGTATCTCACTTAACCTCCACTACAATAGTATGGAGTAGTAAGTATTATTCCCGCTTGAAAAAATAAGCAAACACAGGCTCAGAAATGTCAAAACTTGTTCACAGGGGTGACATTCGCAGCTAGTAGCAGCACCAGGATTCAAGCTGAGGTCTGCCCAATCGTGCTATGAGGTATATTTTGGAGAATGTGTTACCAATTGCAGGACTGTCCTACAAGTTGCCCTGGGGTCCTTGGCTAGCAGTGATGGAAGTGAAAGAGAACCAAAGTAAGGAGTCTGTGTTCTATAGTGGGTGGCGGGGGAGCAGGCTTCTGGTTCGTGAGATGGTGCTGACGGTGCTTAAGATACAAATAATGAAGATGAACCAGTTGATTCAAAAGCTCAAGCTAGGGGAAAGATTTATTTCACTTCACTGGAAATCACTAACTTATCTTAAGGAAACTGTTCTTTCCATACTAATGCTTTGGTTCTGTAGTGCAGATTCGAAGAGTAATAGCTGGGTCTGTGTGAGCTCTGGCAACTCAATCCTTAATTCTCAGTTCTATTGGAAGAAAATGTTGACCCAAAGCCTGCTGGCTCAGGTCCACAGAGTGACAAAGAGAACAGTTCTCTGCAGTGGCACAACCATGTCTGAGTGTGCCTGCTCACTGGATTTTGAGAACATGGTGTACAACCAGACAAAACTGGCCTGCCCTCAGCATCATGCTCAGCGTCTAGGTGCTCAGGATCTTGATATCTTGCTTTACTATGTTGGGCAGGAAGGGAATGCTACTTTCAAAGGGCAGTAAAATCACAGCCAGGATCCAATTAGCTGGAATCTATCCTAGAAACAGATTAGAAGAGGTTAGAGCTCTCTGCTCCCTTGTCTGGACTGTGCTGACTTTGGACAATGTGTAACAGCCCCAACCTGCACATTGCAAACAACCTCACACAGTCCAAAGCTTGGGGAGAAGCCTGAGCAGGTCCTGGCAGTGTATTTGGGGTCTGTGAAGTACCGGGGGGAATTCTGCAGGTCCTTGGGCTTAGTTTGGGTGATCCCAGATATCTGGAACATCGTCTGGAAATACTTTTAGGGATATATGATTTTTCTCCCCAGCAGAGCAGGCCACAGCCCAAGGGGCCAGGGTGGAGCCTGTCAAGTATGGGAACTAGCCTGAGACTAGTTTGCAGGTCTCAAGCAGTAGAGCTCTCTCGCACATGTCAACTGTCTGAGCGTATTAAAGACAAAGACAAAGTTGAGCATTACGATGGCTCTGACCCCTTTCTCACTGAAACAGGCTCTTTTTTCAGATCCCTGTGCATTGTCCCCATAGATCTCAGGCTCTACCTCTGTTATCCTGGCCCAGCCACCACTGTCTCCCCACAGCTACTCTTGCCTGTCTCCCATCCATCCTCCACACAGCCCTGGGGTCATGTTCCATGTGTAATAGGGATCCAGTTATATAAGTTCAAGCACAGACAAAAGACATGAGATACCAAGGGAACAGATGCCTCAGAAGTCAGAGAGGGGGTCACCTATGGGTGGGGTGTGATTGGAGAGGGGTACATAAGGCTTTACAAGGTCACAGTGATTACAAAGCTGCCAGATCATGCCTCTTGCTTCTTGCCTGATACCCGCTGTCCTCCCATCAACTATAGTGAAGTCCTTCATTGACGTACACATTCCTAGAATACTTTGCCTCTGCCTCATGCTCCCACCCTCTCCAGATCACTCCTGCCTTGCTCACATTGCCCTTATGGCACTTTAGAGAAAAGTTTTCTTCTGCCCAAATTCCCTTCCCTCTATCCCTAGACATGGCTGATTCTTCCCCCCACACCCCCACCCCAGGTCTCAGATTCAATGCTATTTCAGAGTCATCCATCACCAACTTTCCCGGCACCTCCCCATACTCCTTCTACCCCCACTATCTCTTTCAGCATTTTGCTAGTTGACTTTTCAGTTACTATTTCAGTGCCTGTGTTTGCCTGGTTCAGCATCTGTGCTGATGAAACTAAGTTCCATGAGGATTGGAACACCAGTATATATTGTGCTTGACACAAATGAAGATCTCACTAGGTCTTTCCTGAGAAAGAGAATGGGTCATGGCCTGGATATCCCAACTGCATTGATACAGCTCTTTAACTTACTTCATCAAATCTAATCTACTCTCTCTGGCCACAGACCTTGGCCCAGTCAGATTAAATTAGAAATTGCCCATTTTAGTCTTAGTCTTGGATTTCCCTTTCTTCCACTGTGACTAACCAGTTTGAGTTAACTAAGCCTGGTTCCCTCTCAGCCCTTTCACTGCCGATGGAATGCCCAGGAAAACCACATTGCTTCAAACAAATTTTTCTGTGTTGTTCCTGCATAACCAGTGCAATAAGGAATGTCTCTTACTCCCAAATCATCAACCATGGTAGACTTGTCTATTATGTAAAACTCTTGAGGGGGAAAAGCATAGAAAATAGCTATATAAATATTCAGTGATGGAATACTTAGACATATGGCATCAAGTGAAATCAGGCTAATAGTTCTGATATGTAAAATTATACATCTGAAAAACCATTGGCACATATTACAGTTGTTTTAGAAATGGCAATAACTAATCCAGGTTACTCAGATAGTTCAAAAGAATGCTATGCTCTCCTTGGTTCTTATAAACAAACAAGTAATGCAACTAAGTTGGACTTCATTAGAAAAGCTTTAGTGAAATAGTCATACATTTAATAACCTACCTGATTAAGAAAAACAACCTCACTTTAAAATAAAATGTGGGGAGTAATGCAATATGGGAAAGGAACACTTATTTCAAAACAGTTATAAATTATAGTCTAATATGAATAGGTATAGAATCATATTGAATACAACAAAGAATTAATCAAAAAACCTTTTAATTTAAGTGTTAATGGCTGAGATCTTTTATGAGAGACTACTAAAAACCCAGCAAAATTAGAATTATTACCACATGCAACTTTTTCAAAGAAATAGACTGTTTCTTTTACCCTAAGGACATTAAAATGATTGAAATTAATAACTAAGCAATTCCTGAAAGTTATGTAACAGAACTAAGCCAATCATAAACCTTCACTTATAAAAAACTTTCTTCTCTAGGGATAATGAGTGTTTAGTCAAATCAACACTATTTAATGAGCTGTTAACTACCTGAACTATATATATTTAATCAAGAACATTTAAATGCATACTATAATCCTACTTATTTGGAAATCCTGCCTAGCAAATATGATCTTTAAAACACAAAAGAGAATCAGAAAATAAGCAAACGTCAAAAACACACCATAAAATTTATATACTTGAGCTCATACGTTGGACTCATTTGCTCTGATTTCAAACACAGTTCTAGCACAGCTGGCTACTTGAGTGCCTAACCCATTGTGGGAATCATTTGTACTTGTTGCCCAATATTTGATTCTTTTCCTTCTGAACCAATTGTGGGGTTACACTTTCACACTCCCATGAAATGAATTAAAACCAGACTTGCTCTGGTGAATGAAATGTGAAAGGACAGTGCACATCTTGCCTACCTTTTACTGATGAGAAAGCTGAGGTTATGTAATTAGGCCATGTACAGGTTTAGTGGAGACAGGACCATGAACTTAGTCATCCTGACACCAAAGACCCTATGCTCAGCTGCCCAGTAAAATTGCTTTTCAATGTTGGCACACTGAGTGGTGACCGGCTAATAAACAAAATTTGACTAAATGAAGGGAAGTTACCTCCCCTCAGAAGTACTGTAGATATTCTACAAACTATTCATCCACATTAGCAAAACCAAGTACTGCTGTGCGTTAAAGACACTACAATCTAATGGCGATTCAGAGGATGATTCTGATTTTCTGTGCTCAGGAAATATAGTAGACTTGGCTTACATGATGACATAATTTGAAACACATCATGGACCAAATTGCTTTCATGAGATGGATGGTTCTAAACAGCTATTCACTGAAGATAACGTCATAATATTTCAGCATTTCCATTTCAGCATGGTTAACATGGGGGAAAAAATCTAATCATGAAAAGTAAAATTAACAAAATAAATCTAAGAAACTGCACCTAGCCCTCTTAAAAGAAGCTATTCAAAACAAAATCATACTGGGATTTGGGGGAAGACCTAGACAAACTTAGTCTCTTTCTTTGCTTACTCCAACATCTACCTGGTAACCTCCTATATAGCACTGTCATCAAAACTGGAAGTTAAAATTATATCTGTATTTTACGTATATCTCTAATCACTTAAATGTAGACATCTATGATTTTGTGAAAATATTTCTTTACATCTTTTTTCACTCAGAGTTCTGACCTTAGTTTCACCCAAAGATTGTTTCTTACATTCAGATATATCCTCTGATCGCAAATACAAGCACATATCCACCACTCTTCCCTCCCAAGTCTGTGGAAAACATCACTAATCAATCATAGCACACCTTCCTCTTGAGCTCCTACCTAAGCCTCAATGATCATTGTTGGCACAGAGTTCCATATAACTACTAACAACCAAATAGAAGTGAGACCCCAAATAAAACTTATTTTCCAAAATGGGAAAAAGAAGCCCAAAATATCCATCACAAGAACATAACACTAGCATGTACCCCATCCTTTAATATGAACTGTAAGTGTGGTCCTTTTTTCTGCATGTAGGAATTAAAAAGCAAATCATCTTAAAGTCACCTCTATGATTGATTATTACTCCAGATTCACTAAGTATATTTTATTCTACAAGTTTAAAAAGTTTGATTAATTTTTTAGATTCTTAAAAAAACATTTTTAGAATGTGGGAGAACCAAATAAGGGACCAGGAAAAAATAATTGTAATAAATTTTAAAAACATCAGGGCCCTCCTTGGCCCTCAACATGAGTTCCATCCCCAGCCAGGAAGGTGACCCACATGGTGCAGCAGATTTTTCCTATCCTCAGCTGAGTATTTTATCAAATTGCCTGTTCTGTTCCCCACTCTGTCTCTGGTGAATCCTCTCACTCCCCACCCCTGCCACATCTGGCCTGTACCCCAGTTCTGTATGCATCAGTAAATAAATCTTTTTAAAAAATTAAAAAATCAATAGGCAACTATTAATCAGAGACACTGCAGGGGAGGGGGCGGGAGAGTGGTCAAAACAGGGGAGGGAATGTGTTCTTATACAAGGGACTATGGTAATGTTACACAGTGAATTGGTGGTGGGAATTTTACAGGGACTACATGAGAGAGAAGAAAGTATGCATTGTGCAAAAAGGAAGAATGATGTAATTAATACACACACATGCATATAAATTAGAAATAAATAAGAATGGTTTTTTTAGGACCATGATAACAGATCATGATAACAGATCATGATAACAGATCACACAGCAGGTACAACTGTGAGCTACCTTTTTTCAAATGTCTCATGAAATAGCAGGCAGTTTCTTAAATACTTGATGGATGATTTCTCAGTTTCTACACATTCATTCAGTTGTAGTTTCTTTGAAGCCTGTCATCATCTTGTTAGGAAATCCTGGCATTCCGGAGGCAGATGGCACTTCTGCCAGGTCATTCCAATTAATTGGCTTTTCATTTCTTGTGGCCTGTTTTTTTTCTTGGCTGGCGTCGTACTGCTGGTGGCAAAGCTTCTTTATTCCACTGGAGATCATCAATGTAAATTATTTGAAAATTTACTTCAGGTCATTTTATTGTAACTCTTGCTATCCAAGGTCACCAAGTGCCACTTTGCCACCAGGACTATAAACATATCACTAAATACTCAGGCTGCCCTTTTCTGCCCAGACAGCCTCATGTTCCTCTCAGTCTAGATCGGTCATGTGCCTTTCTCAGTTCTGGAGCAAACATCTGCTCAGATACACAATAAATTAACATCTGAAGTTATTGATGTGAGAGATTTGCCCTCAGCAGCTCAGGGACAGTTCCTGGCATTGCAAGACAAGCATTTGACTCTTGTCTTGAACTGCATGTGGCAGAGGGCAAGGCTGGCTACAGCAGTCCTGTTTCATAGCTCTGCTTGTGTTTCTTTCGAGATACAGTTAATTGTCTTTTCCTGCTGTGGTAACGTGACACACAAACATGACTTCTTTACACTGTCATCCGTGGGTCTGATAATTGCTTTAGCTTGTTCTTTGTCTTGCTGGGGGTAGGTTCAATCTAGAAGTTAATTGAAGTCGGTAGGGTTTTGCAAATAGTGACTTATTTGGGAAACTAAAATGATTTCTTATGTCAGAGCTCATTCATGAAACTGACCAATTTTTACTTTAAAGTGTCTTCTAAATTAATAGAGGCATGGGGTTCATCTAGGATAAAAATTTTCTTGTGAAAATTTACTATTTGTCAAGTGTTCTGTAGATCAAGTGTTCTGTAGTCATAACACTATTTACTTTTGTATGTAAGCTTTATGAAAAGTGTTGTTATCTGTCAAAAAATTAGCAAGTGTTATGGCTAAACTTTCACAACTTAACCATGTTTCTCATAGCGAAAGTATTTGCATAATTAAGATCCTTCTTTCTTCAAAGCTATTTGATGCATTCAACTAAAACATTTTACTCAAAGATATTACTACCCAGAAATGATTTCTTAACTAAGTGCTTGATGTGAAATTTCCAACTTAGAGAATAAAATGAGTATAATCTGGAATCATAGAGGAATCTTAGACTTATCCAAGAGGATTTGACTATAGTAATTTTAACAATATAATTCTTTAATTGTTACATTTTATTCTGAGCTACAGAAATTTGCCTGATTTTTAGTCACTAGTGCTATATATCAACATACCATATAATATTAAATACTCATTTATGTATATTTCTAACATTTATAATATTTACATGTATATATGAAATATACAAACATGTAAATATATAAATATATATTTATAAAATATGTAAACATTAAAATATGCTCATAATTTATATTCACAATAATTATAAATAATAAATTGTAAAATAATAATTCTATTTTGAATACTGATCATACTGGAAGTAATCAGGACTACTTTTGTTATATTTCCTCCAATAGCATCTATAGATATGTCATAAATCTTAGATTAATAAGGTTATTTCACACTGCTCAAAATATACCAGACTCTAGGCCCTCACTAGATTTGCCAGATTAAATACTGTGGAGAAAAAGGTGCTCGGCAATGTTGCAGCATAGCGGTGGGAGAGGAACATAAAATTTTAGGATATGGTTTGAAGTTTTCCATATTTGGCTCCAAACTTTTTAATTTGGAGAACGTAGAAGTAGGGTTGCCAAGTAAGAACAGACACACTCAGTTAAATTTTAATTTCACATCAACCATTAATATTTGCAATATTTTTGAATTAGTTATTACTTCAGAATTAGTTACACTAAAAATATTACTCATTGCTGATCTGAAATTCAAATTTAATTGGGTGTTCTGTATTTTTATGTGTTAAATTTGGCAACCCCACCTATAGTGCTCACTTTAGGCATTAAGATTATTAGAAATTCATTGAAGAAAAGACACCAATGCAGGACACTACTAATAAAAGCAGTGATCTATCTGGGGAATGAAGAGATTGTTTTCAGATTATTTTATGTTCCTTGATTAATCAAATATTTATGGAGTGCCAGCTAACTATCAGGGACACTCTCAGGGACCAGATGTGCATAAGTGACCAAAAGCAGATGTGATCTTTGCCTTCAAGATACTTACAGTCTGGTGAGGAGGCAGGTGATGATCAAGCTAACAGGTAATTCCAACTGTGATGAATGGTGTGAGGGAAATAGTCTGTTTACTCAGAGCATCATGGTGAGAGAGAGGGTTTTTCAAAGTGATGGGAGAGGACCTTAATGAAGAGGTGACAGTTAACCTAAGTTCAGGAGGATAAAACCAGGTGATATGAGTGGGGAAGTTTCTAAAGTAGGAAAGAGCTCGGTGACTAGAACCAAAGGGAGGTGCATATGGATAGAACACATGAAAGAAAAAGTACACAGCACAAAGAGCGTTCTGGACAGTGCCAAGGGCCATTTTGTGCAAGCTCTTAAGTCACTATCTGTGATTTAGATTTTATTCTAAGTACAATGGGAAGCAACTGATAAGCTTTCAGCAGGGAAGGGAGGGCTGGAGGAGTGGAATAATCTGATTTACACTTCTTAGACATCACTCTGCCTGATAATATGCCATAGAGATCGGAAGAAACCAGGGTAGAACTGGAGAGATTGTTAGAGCCCAGGTGGGAGCAGGACCTGAATTGTGACAGTGGAAATGGAAAGATTCAATATGTAGCAGTGGAAGTGAGCTGTTTGGATGGATTTGATGTGAGGGGAGATAAAAGGGAGATAACAGGTTTCTGGTCTCAATAATTGATTGGTTGACATGTCACTTGTGGAATTGGGGAAAACTAGGAGAGAAACAGATTTATAATATTAGTTTCCTGTGACTTCTGTAAGAAATTACCACAAATTTAGTGGGTTAAGAAAACACTCATTTATTGCCTTAAAGTCCTGGATGTCAGAAGTCTGCAGGTGGTCTCCCTGGGCTAAAATCCAGGTATGAGGAGAGATTTGTTCTTTTTGGAGTCCTAGTAGAGTGTTTGTTTCCCTACTTTTTCCAGCTTCTACAGGCCTGCTTCCATCTCCAGAGGTGGCAATGGTGAGTCAAATCTTTCTCACATAGGTTCACTGTAGTTCTGACTCTCCTGCATTCCTCTTTGACATAAGGACTCCTGTGGCTAAAATTTAAGAATCATGAGCAACTTGAGAGGAGACCAATTTTCTCAGGACACATGAAACAAGATGACAAATTAATCTTGATCAAAATTTATTTATTTTTATTTCGTAGGATTTCTCCCCTCAGTTACTGTCGCCTTTTTGAACTTCTATTCATTAAAAAATTAATAGAGAAGCCACAAATTGAGAGATAATATTTGCAAAACATACCTCTAACAGAGGACTTGTTATCTAAAATACACAGAGAGCTGCAGCTCAGTAATAAATAAATCTCTATTATTTATTTTCACTGATACAAATAGTTTCAGTTCAGGGAAGTTAAGTGTTTTTCTTTGTTAACAAGTGAAGAAAGTGGGTTCAGTAGATTTAAACAAGGGGAGAAAGCAAGTACGCCTTACACAGAAAAAGCCTTACTAAGCACCACCTAGTGGCAGAGATCTTGAACTTCAGTTTGAGTTTTTGTGAGACTGTTTTTTAGGTGAAGAAAGATAAATTTCCAAGATAGAAAGCAAAAAAAGATTTGTAAATAGTAAGAAATTCTAATAAGATGACAGACAAATAAACTGAGCCAAGAACAAAAATCTATTCAGTTATTTCTGCATTGAAAATATCTATTAATAGATATGAGAGGATGAAGATACAATAAGATAATATAATTCTCCAACTATTTAGACAATAGGATTGTAATTGAATATGAAAACAACAAATATAAGTTGACTCTATGTGTGCTGGGTATTCAGCATGTATCATTACACTTACTATTCCTAAGACTGATGTAAAGGCCCACAACACAGAATATTCTTATAGAAAAAATCTCTAGGTTCTTAATAACCAATTTTCATAGAATGTATTCATATCTCAATATAATATTTTTGCCTTTACTCATATTGGGGAAATATGTATTTATGTCCCCAAAATGTTATATATTTTTTGAACAAAATAAACTTTTGATTCACATTCCAGACAGAATTGGCCTGAATCACACAGGATCACGTACAGACATTTTGAGAGAGGTGGTGGAGTCTTAACACCCAGAGGGGCTTTCTCAGTGAGGACTGGCCAGGGAAGGACCGCTGTCCCAATGTGTTGTCACACACTTTGAATATTTAGCTCTTGTTTTTCTTTGTCACTATAGTCTCCTCCCAAAGTGAAAAAACATTAAAAACTGATGGTATAAAGAAAGAAAACTGTGACTTTATTAAAGTGTTTATCGTGGAAGTGAAGGTAGTACTGAAGATAAGGCAGTTCTAAAAGCTATGTTAGTTATTATGATCAGAAAGTAACACTTAAAGCAACGTCTAGTCTAACTTTTTTTGTTTTATACATATGCAGGAATTTATCATGTTTTTAAATTTTAGGAAGTGATTGTAAGTCTTATAATGCACTATAATTTTTCAGTTAAAAATAATGAAAATAGGGGCCTCCCTGGTGGCCCAACGGGTTAAAGCACAGCACTATGAAGGTAGCTACAGCCGCTTCAGCATAAATTTGATGCTCGGCCCAGGAGCTGATCCACATGGAGCAGCAGACCTCTCCTGTCTCTCCCGCTGCTCCCCTCAGCAGTGTACTGCAGTCAGTCTGCCTGTTCTGCTTCCCACTCTGTCTCTGGTGAGCCCCCTCACCCCTGGCCTATACCCCAGTTCTTGTATGCATAAATAGATCTTTTAAAAATAGAAGTTGGCATTTTCAGGTGGAACCTCTGTTTTCAAGAATAGATTACTGATGTTAACCAGTAGGTACCTGGCTTATTTTTGTTTGTTTTTTATTAACATACCATTTACACATGAGGTCCAAGAGAAGGAGTCACTTGCCCAAACTGTGGGAGCCGGGAAGTGGCACCCCCATCCGACACTGAGTTCTAACCGATGGACACACTCCACAGACCCCGCTGCTGGCCTACATGGTGCACGCCAGGGGTCAGCACTTCTCAAAGTTCCCATTTAATGGGTTGGAATGTCCCAAGCTTACTATATCATCTAAAAGAGACTTCTATGCCTAATTAGATTTGGGAAATGCTGAGTTTAACAAAATAAAATGTGTTGCTTTTCAGGGCCAAATACTGACTCTATTCTCTGCGGTTGGGAGGTGAAGAGGGATTTAGCCTTCCTCAGATTTAGTGTTTGAGGTTTGGATAGTATGCCAACACTGACTTAAACAAATGAGTGTTTGCTTGTTCCCCATAACTTGAAATCCAGGGCAGACTTTTTTTTTTTTTTTTTTTGGTCTGCTATGAATGAAATGATCATTCATACTCAAGATGATCACCCCACAGGTAACAATTTTGTAAGGCAGATTTTGTTGCCTGACAGCTCTTTTCCAGAGAGGAAGACTAGGAAAAGGAAAGAAGTGGCCGCGACACTCCCACTTACATTGACCAGTGCAGGCCATCTGGCCCCCTGTGTGCCAACGCCAGTCACAGGGAGCCACAACTTTGGCTTTGCATGTCTAAATCCCTGTGTCAATAAGTTATCGTTGGCAGTAAACAGAAAGGTTGGCCTCTTGCCCACTTGACCTGTCATCAGCTTCGGGTTGGCTATAGCTCTGCTTGTTTCTTCATCATTTGGGATCACCGGCTGCAAGAGCAGTCCCTCTTGGGGCCATAGCCTTCCCAACTTGGGGTGAAGATGGAAAAAAGGGAGATAGCAGCTTTCCATGACAGCTCCCGGTCTGCTCAGTAGGGGCATCTGCCACCTTGCCCTACATTCCACTGGCCAAAACAAGTCACAAATTAAGGCTGATGGCAATACAGCAGGGAAATAGGATCTTCTTACAGTAAAGGTCTAAGATGGCTGGACATAACGATATAATCTTTCATATATAATAAAAGTAGGCAGATGGGAAAAGACCACCTCGGAAGCAAGTCGGCAAGTAACCTATGGTGTAGCCAAGAAACTCACACACACTACCTTTTATTTATGTTCCAGGGTATCTTACAGGACAGATATTCACATCATATGGGAATTGTGGTCTCAGCCTCATTGCATTCCATTGACAAAGTAAATTGCTATACAAATTGATGTGAACTGTTTAGCTTTTAATACATACTGTCATTCCAGTCAACATGACAACAGATTCACTGTAACTGCACAGTTCCATTGTCACACACTGGCTATCTATGTCATGGTTTTTGGAAAATTCTTGTTGAACATTAAAATCCCATTATTTAATGTGATGTACATAAACAAAATGTATTTCTTGTAAGCCAGGAGAATTTCAGAAAACAGAGTCATTCAGTTATTGAAGGTCTTCTTTTTCTTCTGACTCAGGTACTATCATACCATGCGACCTGCTCAAAAACTGAAGTTGACAAGTTTAAGGTAAGGAAGGCAACAGTTGCCTTGCAGGTGCATAAAATTAAACTTTACATGGCTTCCTAGTCCTTTGTCACTTGCCACTGTAGAACTGACCCTGCCTGGTGGGTGTTGTAGGAATAGAACAAGGTAACTGTGTGCTTGAATTTTCTGTTTTAAACAGTAAGGAGTCTGATCTACACCTGAGTCAGCCCCTTCATAATAATTTAAATGATGCAGTATGTACTTCTTCCCAATTGTGAAGTGTATATAAAAGCTACATGTACTTTTTAAGCAGGATTAAAAAAAATCAAAATTTAGTGAGAATTAGGATACCTGATGTTTTGATTTCACCTCTTTCTGTTCACTAAATTCTTATGGGTTCTATCTATATCTGTGAAAACAAATGAAGAAATCAAGCATAATAATAGCTAACATTTGACAAGTGCTTATTTTGAACCAGGCATAGTACAAATCATTTGTACCTGTATTAATTCGTTTCATCTGTATATTCTTGCGAGGTACAGACTATTTTACAGATGTCAACAGACATGTTGAGTAGATAGACCAGGGTCAAATGAATATAAAGGATATAGCCAAACAATCTGATCCCAAAATTAGAAGTCTTAACCACCATGCGTCCTTGTCACCCACTGTGGTCTCTTTCTAGCTCTGATGTCTGATGAGTCTATAAATGAGTCTTAGTTCTTTTGCTACCATCTACATAAAGGCAGCACAGGATTCTTGCTCTCTTTATAGAAGAGCAATGGTTAAAACATGGGAATGTGGCCCTCCCCGGTGGTGCAGGAGGTTAAAGCACAGCACTAAGAAGCTAAAACCACTTCAGCATGAGTTCGATCCCCACCCTGGAGGTGACCCACATGGTGTGGCAGACCTGGCCTGCCCGCTGCTCCCCTCAGCAGTGTACTTTGTCAGTCAGCCTGTTCTGCTCCCCACTCTGTCTATGGAGAATCTTCTCACCGCCCCTGCACATCTGGCCTGCCTCCTAGTTCTGTATGCATAAATAAATCTTAAAAACAAAACAAAACAAAACATGGGAATGTAAGGAACCTAATATTCTTCTCTTTTTAAAGTTTTGGTACCTGTCTTTTAAAGTTTTTGAGGGGTGGAGGTTCAGAGAATTATAGGCAGGCTACCATAACCATAAGAAAATTGTTTTCTGTTGCACTGTTTGTAAGTAATAGCAATGGTGGCTTCCAAGATTTCATTGGTACATGGATACACTAGTCTTCCGGGAAAAAAAATGCCAGAGACCTTTGAGAATGGTAATTGAATCAGATCACTAGAGTTCAGTAACACTAATAAAGGAAGGAAACATGATGAATCCAAACTCAAAGTAGGGATGAGGGAGCTACCCAGAAGTACAGCTAGCAGCACATCAGTAGCAGGGATGGAGTGAGCTACTTGGGCTCCATCCAGGTATATGGCTATCTGTTGACTTGGAGAGATATGTAGGGAAAAACCTGCGTGGTGATTCAGATTGGGAAAGACATGGTATCAGTAACATTAAGAGTTGACAACAGAGTTAACAACAGTTAACAAAACAGTAGAAGTCAGGGCCCTTTGTTGTAGAGGCAAGTGTTCATCATACCAACTAGAGAATGAGTACCATGAGGGTTCTTCATACGTCTTCTTCATTATTTTAGTTCTACTGCCTTTTACAGTTCTGGGAACATAGCACTCAAAAAGTACATGTTGATGCATGTATGAATAAATGAATCCCAAAAGTATCAATGTTCTAGAACTCAAATCTTATTCTAGAACTTAAATCATTATTCATTAAGAAAAATTAAAAACCATGCACATATATATTTTATATTATATATGATTTGTATGTGTATTAAAAACATCGACCCTTCAAAAATATCTAAAGTTTTTTAACATTAATAAAGTTCAATGACCTAGAAATCTCATTAATGGAAATAACTTTCTGTAAACATCTTTACTTTTTTACTATTATTAGAATTATTATTATTTCTAAAAGACTGGCAGGGAGCAAGACAACTAGACTCATGATGAAATGAATGTGATGGCAGGAGCTGTTTGATGAGACATGCCCAGAACTATAATAGGCCAGATAGTAGAACCATGGCAGGTCTGTAATAGACCAGAAACCAATAGCTGTCTACTCTCTAAACGTTCTGTGCTATGTTCAGGCTTAATTCATTGCTTAAAATAAGGAAAGCCCTGATGTCTTTGAATTTGCTATGGCATTCCATTTTAGCTCGTAAACATACTAAAAACATGAAGTATTGAAATTTGAGAACACAGGGTTATTCCTTCTTAAATTTATCTAGATTACTAATTTAACTGTCTTACTCCAGATTTTTTTCTGAAAGATACTATTATCTTACTTTATGACTTTTTTCTTGACATATAAAGTAACTAAAATATTATCATAATTGGTAGTTGATGTCTTATAACTGCAGCAAACGCAGTAGGTGTAGTGGGCTTAAAATAATTCTGCATTGAGATGCCTGAGTATTTCCATGCTAAATTCCATGTGCAATAACAGTTTCTTAACATTGTAGCTAAGTAGTAGTAATTGAATACTTTGTCTTTACTGCATATACAAGCTATGCTTACATACAAATAGATGAAATCTTTGCTATAGTACTTTTTTAACTGATGTAGTAAAAATAAAAAAATATTATTATGTGCAGTGATTTGAAATACGGAATCAGAGTTTACTGAGCCTCAACATACTGGGCTGTATTCACTTGGGACCAAGTTAATGATCAATGATTCATAGATTAAGCCAAACTTTGGGAAGAAAATTATTTCATCAACTGGTGCTGAAAAGTCTCTGGAGGTCAAATATATAAACACGTAGGACAGACTCCAGTTGTAGTCTAAGCCGTACCACATCTGAGTTTCAGATATGTCTGGAAAACCAGTGAAATGCTGTCTGTGTATATGAGAGGCCAAGAGACCTTCTGAACAAGAAGTCTTTGTAGTAGAAATTGAGGCCACAGACCTTAGTGTTTGGATGATTCCAAGTTCAGCATGTCCCTTGGATTTGTGCCTTTCTGAAGCCTCAGACAGATTGTGTTCTCACCTGAGAACATGAGTGGACTCAAGAGGAGTCATGGACTTCAGTATGGCTTCAGTGCATTAAATTCCCCCAAAGCACAGGGCTCCCAGAGTGTCAGTAGTACTGAGCAGAAGGCAGCAGTCCAGTGGAAGGAAGCAGCTCTGAGGGAGCCAAGACAGGCACCACTCTACCCTCAAGGACCTAATTGAGGACTTCAAGGTGCTGAGAGGGAACAGAAGCTTCCACTCCCTTCCCTATAGCCTCAGCTCTGTAACCATCCCAAAATGCTGCCTTTAGATAGCTCTGTTACTGGAGACTCTCTAGTTCACCTCAGTCAGTGACCAGCGGACACTGCAAGAATGAATCAATGCAGGTCAAGTGGTCACATTCTCAGGACCAAGAAGGTATACACTGCAGGTTCCAGAAAATAAAATTAGAGTGTGCTACATACCACTAATGGCTCTCTGCTCCCACTTGTACTCTTGCTAGTATGACAGGAAGGAACACAGATTTCAGATACACTCTCTTATTTTCCTACTTCTACCTCTCCATGCACAGGATTGCTTTCCCTGTTTTAGAATGCTATAGGAGAGGGAGAGAGTACTTTTGTTTCTTTTGTCTTATTCTGTTAACCCTATTTCTCCTGCTGGAGACTCCTTGAGGAGAGTGTGGGTAATAAGTGGATGAATGATGGGTAGAGTATGAAAACCTTTCTAAAAATGTGCCTGGATTGCATGGCCAGAATAAATAGATGAAACAGTGTGAATTGCTCCCAAGAATGTCAGGACCTAAGATTATTCTTTGTGGTTCTGGTAATGGCATTTATACTTGGGAAAGTCACTTTTTATAGGGCCTTCTATATGCAAAATGATCACAGAACTTCCTGGAACTAATAAATTAATTTTTTAAAAGTCTTATTCAGGTTATAGTGTTAATAACTCATCCTTTGTGGTTTGGTGGCCTGGTGCATTAAATGAGGAAATCGAAAGGATGGTTATTTCCTCATGAACTTGAAATAAGAAAGATATGCCTAGAAAACTTGCGCCTGTTTATATCTCTCCTTCTCTGTTCTAACAGGAAAAATGTATAAAGACCATGTTGACAATTAGATCTCTTTGAAGATGACTGGTTTAAAAGCTTTTAATAACCTGAAGATGCCAGCTGTGATAACATAAGAAAATGAGTTTAGTACACCAATTATATGCTCCTGTAATTTTATTCACTTTCCTTAGATTCCAATGCATTGGCTAGACCAAACAGTTATCAGTATATATGTCAGTTTACCCACTAAAATCAACTCATGGATGTTCTCATGCTATATTGCCATCTTCTATCATCCCTTCTTTCAATTGCAAACCGCATGGGTTATAGCTGCAATCAGAGATGAACTCGTTTATAGCACAACTTAACTGCCTCGGTAATTAAAGGTCAATAATTCATGTTGGGTGTATAGGTTTGGGCTACCGCTTGCATATTTCAAGTTTTCAATGATAATGCCCAGGTTACAAATTAATATCTGGTAAAGTAAATAAAACAAAGAACTAAATAATAGGCATTCCTGGCCTTTACATATTCAAAATCAGGCTTTCCCTGAGACAGGCTGAGCAATAGGCTTGTACAAGGCTTGCCCCCCCCCCCTTTTTTTTTAACTAATTAGGTTTAAGAAGATACGTTTGATTCACAAAATATTCAGGTGTTGAAGTAAGAACCTTCTGCCCTCAGAATCACCCTAATGGTTTTGCTGGTCGTTATGTCTGTCATCTGCCCTGAGCCAAGGAGCAGAAATTGGCACAAACGGACCCAGAATTGGCACAAACTGACCCAGAATTGGCTGGCTAAGTGCAATTACTGAGATGTCTTTTAGTAGCTGGACCTCTAGAGGGCGCTTCTTATGTTGTGCCGCAAAGCCCCACACGTGTTTGGCCCCTGTCCTGCTCTGCCCTGCCTACTTTACCTCCAAAGCCTTGGAAAAGTTCACTGGTGGCAGCCGCTTCTCACAGAGAAGAAGTACACTATGTTCACACAGTGTGGTAAGCTGATACTTACCCCAACCAGACGCTACCTCTACTGAGGAGGGCAGGGCATCTGTGGCCCAAGCTTAACCTTCTTTAGTCAGAGGGGAGCATCTTCTGCTCCTACCTTGCAAAACAGGCTGAGTACTCCCAAGAGTCACTTCCACAATGAGGGTGGGAGGGTGGGGTTAATTGAGGACCTCAAGGTGCTAAGAGGGATCAGGAGCTTCCTCTCCTTTCCCTATAGCCTCACCTCTGTAACCATCACGAAATGTTGCCTTTAGATAGCTCTGTAACTGGAGACTCTCCAGTTCACCTCAGCTTATTATGCGGTTGTTTCAGAGATGCCCTCACAGCCATCTAAGTAGAATTTGAGTATCCCGTTAGACCTAATCTGTTCTGTTTCCCCCATGCTCCCTAACTCTCGAATTGAGAGGTTGTTTTGACTTAAAATAGTACTTATCCCAAGCTTAATATCCGAGATTTTTTTTCTCATCAGGGAAAGTTATTGAACCTTCAGGAGGAAATTGACTCTGGGGAACAGCTGACTCAGCATCCTAAAGGGCATCTGCTCCTAAGGCAGCAGAGAGAGCCGGGCGGCCTGCCCTGCTTAGGACATGTCCATAAATATACGGGGTGCTTTGTGTTCAAATGTCCGCCTGTTCAGTGGCGTTCTCTTTATGAATTGTGTCTTAATCAAATGCCACACCAGAAAATGGATGGTTGTACTTTGTCACTCTTGAGTGTTAAAAATCCTAGGGAGGAGGATGGTGTGAGGTTAACCAGGGCTGCGAGTCCAGGCTGGCCTCTCCTACCTCTGAACTACGTGGCTCTCAAAGGCCGCCCCCCCAAATACAACCTGTGGTGACCCTGACCTTCCCTCACATCCACTTAAATAGCCATTACTTGCACCTTTCCAGGTCACATTGAATAACTTTCTCTGGGAAGGGGGTGGCAGCTGGGAGGCTTTCGCCGAGGCTCTTGATTCCACATATAACACAACTGAGTTTACTGTGCTTCTTGAGGCCCAGGGAATCTAAGCCTGAGAGAGGGAGAGAATAGGCAGCTCTTTTGTTTTCAGACAAGTGAGTCCTGAAAACAGGCGTGGAGGGTGATGGATGTGTGGTCCAGTGAGAGCCCTGACTGCTGACCAGTGAAGGGACCATTAGAGCCAAAGATGTGAAGGCCTTCCAGAATAGTAGCTCACCTGGGATGGTACCTCTCCCTGTTCTCTCTGGTTTTTCTCCATTTAGCATCTCCTGTCACTCTGGATGTGGAGCTGGGAAAAAGAAGCTGGATCCCTTTTTTCATGATCTGGGTCTGCTTGAGAATCATGTTTGGCTCTTCCTCTGCTCTTCAGTAACCTCAGAAGCTGCAAACCCCTGGGGCTCCCTTTCCAGATGCAGCTCTGGGTATAAGCATGGCCCTCACATCCCAGCCTCACATGCCATCCGCTCCATCTGACTCAGAACGGCTCTCATGCCCTTCAAGTTGCAGTCATCACTAGTGGGATCCTCACCATCCTCATGCAGACACGGGCCCTGAGTGCCCCCAGCTGGGCCTCCGCCTGTCTCCTGGTCTGCTCATAGCCAGCCCATGCCCAGCAGCGTGGCTTCTGGTGGCCCTGGTCTCCTTCTCACAAAACTTAGTATCTGTAAACCTCTGGCTCCCACTGCTTTGTGTTCTCTTCTTGGACATTAAAACTGCTCTGAACTCTAAATTCTGGCTCGCTTTCCAGTGTGTTTCCCCTGCTCCCACTCACCTATCTTTCTGTCTGACCATTCTTTGCCCTTCCCTGGGTTTGTTGCCACCCATGTTCTTATCTCTGGGTATTTAAATCTTTAACAGTCCATCTGACCCTGCTTAGTTGCCCAGCTCTCCTTGAAGTCTTTCAAACTCTCTCTCAGACAAGGACGTCTGCTTCTCTGCTGGTTCATACAGTTTCTTCCTGGCTCGGTAAGTCCTTGCACCTGTCTAGTCACCTGGATAATGCTCCTTGTCTTACTCATTTTTCTAACCCTGTATCATCGAAAGCCATGCCTTATACCTGGCTAACAGAGAAATTTCTACCAAGCAACCAAATTCATGGAACTGTTTGCAATTTTAAAGGCAGAGGAAGTTATGATGAGCAGAATTTTGAAGCAGGAATTTGTGACAATGGAAGCCTCTAAAAACTTAGTCTTAATCCTCATTTTATATTCTCAGTTCTTAGTTTCCTCTAAAGCCTAACCTATGTGAAAATTAAGGGGTTGCTTTGTTCTCTTTGTTTAGGGTATTCTCTCTGGAGTGTACAGTGAGAATAGTATCTCTTCCCTGCTGTGAACAAAAGGCCCTAGCTATTAGTTCTTAGTTGACTCAGCAATTTCTCTAGTTTTAAATATAATTCTTTATGTATGTTCCTAGCACCACCATGCTAAGTTTTAAAAAGTCTTTTCTTGAATCTCAGGATGCCTTTCTAATTCTGTCTTTGTTTGCATGGCCCTGGAATCTATTCCTTCTCCTGTTTTCAAACTCATGTGCTGCTTTGATGGCCCTGCATGTTTTTTCCTCAGTTGGAAATGGGTCCATCCAGAAGCATAACGATGTGCATGAATCATGACTCTGTTGGTCCTAAGGTGCCATGTGAAATCTGCAGTTAGGAGGCAAATGTTGGACCTAAGGGCTCTCTTCAGTCTCAGGAGTCAGCGCTGCCCCGCGTGAAACAGTCTTCTCAGGACAAGGACACAGAAAGACAAGAAGCAACAAACATAAACAGACAAAGCAGCCTCCAGGTCCTCATGGTTCATTTAAAATTTCTAGGTTTTAAGCTTTCTCATCTGCAACACAAAAGCATTTCCAGCTATAAAATGCTATAATTTTATGAGCCTATAAAATCTATCTCTAGGAGGGATGGGAGGGAAAAAAGCACAAAGCAAAATAAAGTTGACAAAACGTCTTGGAGCCCTTATAATTTCTGTATACCCAAAGCTTTAAATTTCAGCTATTTAAGAATGTGGGTGTTTGGACGTGGCTCAGCTTGATTTAATTACATATTATAAGGGATTTCCAAAGCCCATCATGTTATATTACATTTGAAGGGTAATATAATACAGTAATACTCGTGAGGAGAGAAGTAATTATTTTAGGTGAGACAAGAGTCTTAATCTCATTAGTGTAAAAACTATATACTAATGCTACCTATAAATGTTTAAATAATAACTTCTTAAATAATATGACCTCACAGTGTATAAAAACCTTTTCACACTCACTATCTGACTTGAACGTCACAACCTCTTGGTGAGGGCAGGCTTAGCAGATCTTCATCTTACATGTGAAAGAATCAAGCACCAACAAAGAAAATGGGTATATTTGGATTTGAATTTTCCTCCCCCTTTTGTTTTGATCTGTGGGCCATGCTCTTTGGATTTGAATTTTTCTCCCCCTTTTGTTTAGACCTGTGGGCCATGCTCCTCAAGTCACTAAATAGAAAAATGTGAGCAATATTATAGAAATTTATCCTGAAGTCATTTCTTTGATTCATCTATTATTTTTGGAATCTTCATGGCATTTTACATTTGGGAGTCAAAAAAATCATGAATGAAAATGATGTCTGAGAAAAACAGAATTTTGGGCTGAACTTAACATTGACATTTAAAGAGACTTTTCATGGTACTCTTTGAACCCTCAATGTCTATAATGCTATGGGGGTTTTGTTGCTGTTTTGTTGTGCTTCGCGGCTGTTGCTGTCCTCCTGACTTCTTGCCCTGGGGTTTCAGACTGCTTAGAAACTAAGGAAATTGGAAACAGCAAACATTATGGAGATACTGCATCATTCTTAGGTATATGATCCATTATTCTGACATCTGGCCTGTCTTCCTTACAGTCTGATTGGCTATCTAGCTATATAGAATTCTCTCGACATCTGGAAAGCTCAAAGGAAAAAGAGCAGTCCCACTTCATTATCCTGTGCTCTGCAGGCCTGCCAAGTACCTTGTAAGAAAGATAACAAGGCTATGAGATTGTGAACATCAGTTTCATGATAAAGGACTTGTCAAGAGATAAAGTCTTATGTATAAGGCATGAGAACTTATGAACTAGAGACTTTGGGGGGGAAGATATGAAGTGAAGAATGAGACTGGGTTTTTATTTGGGTAATATTTCCTATAGTTATGCATGCTTTTAAGGGACATCATGGATAGTAATCTGCATCTAAAATGTGGTGACTTTAACATAAGGCTCTCCAGGTAAATTTGAAAGGATTGTTGAAAGTTATTATTCTGAATTAACCTGTGAACACTGTCTCCGTGTGTGTGTGTGTGTGTGTGTGTGTGTGTGTGTGTGTATGTGTTTGGGTATGTGTGTGTGCACATGTATACATGTCTTTTCGTTTAAAGGAGAGGTCGAATGACTTGGAGTTTCAACTCTGGCGTTAAAAAAGATCTTATGGTAATTCATTTTCTCCAAAAGAGACAAGCAATGGAAAATCTGAGCAAACAAGATCTGAGATGAAACACTTTGGCCACTGGGTGCCATCCTTGCTCCACGTAAGGATTTGCCGAGCCCCATTTCTAGGAAAATGGTGAAAGCCTGAAAGGTAGTAATTTAAAAGTAATTTCAAGATATAATAATGTTTGTGTGTGCGCATGACCTGGAATATGTTAATGACACAGGCAGTTTATTCATTTGCCAGGGCATAAGCTGGAAGGACTGGGAAATCTCCCTTCTGGTTTAATCTTATCAACAAAGCCTGGGTAAAGCCCTCTCACCGGCTGCACCCGAGTGAGTCAGCCAGTGGGTGGCAGAGAGGCACTATGGAGGGACAGGGTTGTGGAGGTGGTGTGCTAGGCATCTGGAGGTTAGCAGGTCAGCGTGCCATCAATTATTTTTATTACTGTGTGTGTTGCTGCATGCATGCCTCGGGACCTGAACTCAACGGTGTGCTGACGCCCTCTCCCTTCAAATACTCTCCCCTTTCATGACCGGAGCTGCTATGACATTCAAGCACGCCTTTTCCTCCTCTTCCCAGAAACTCTGCAATGTTCATGTAACAGTAACTTGATTTCAGGTGTTTTTGTTTCTCTGGAGTTTCCAAAGACATTATCTTAACAAGGCACCAGAATGTGTGCAGTCAGTGAACACAGTATCTGTGCAGGCCTTTTCTGTCTTTGAATTTGACACTCAGACACATAAAGGCAAGGAATTAAGTTCTGCATTAGAGTAAGAGTAGCTGCAGAGATTGTCTTGTAACAGCTGATGCTTCCAAGGCCTCAAACATTTGGTTGAGGCTAAAAGGGCAGGGTGTGAACAAGTGAGAATTTTAATAAAAATGGAAAATCTGTTACAGCCCATGGTAACAGAAAACTATAAAGTCCTTTCTACATACAAGGCTACAGCGTGGAAGGGCTTCAAGCTCAAAATAGGTTTCACTGGCAGCTGCCAGGTTGGGGGTCTCACAGCTGCCCGGGAAGGTGCAGGGCCTACAGGTGTTCCTTTTAGGTTCTGTAATCAGATCCACATTCCTGGGAACGAGAACGTGTGAGAGAGAACTTACAAAAAGGCAGGGCTTTTTTAATCAACTCCGGGGTAGCAGGCTTAAGTACGAGTTTGTTGTTAAGTGTCTACAGGTGGCTGGACTTTAAAATACATTTTCTTGGCTTCCTGTGGGATAACACGATACCAGTCGTCACATGCTTTTGACTATTGCTGGTCACTAAGAGCAGTATGTTGTAGCTGGATATACATACGCGATTCTTACTGCTTAGAAGTGCTTCGTAGCTCTTATTCATTGACTGTTAATGCAAGCTGTTAAAGGATGCGCCAGTACAGAGCTATGACTGTGCTATGACTCGGGCAAGTTGTGGGGGTCACCGATTGCCAACCCCGCGGCCTGGAAGTCCACGGTAGATGTCCCTTCCTGGACTCTCCTGCCTGTATGTGCTCTGTCATGACTCCTTGCAAAATAACCACATCGTGAACACTTTACCATGCGTCAGGCCCACTTTCTGTGTCTTACTGGTATTAATTCACTTAATTCTCATGAAACTGCAACTAATATTTATCTTATGCATGATGAAACTGAAGCACAGAGAGAAATACCTATTTCATTATAGAGTATAAAATCAAGGTGTGAAAATGTGAGTAGGCTTGCTGAATGTGTAATAATCCCTTGTGAAATGACATGGACAGCATCTTTTTCTTTCGGGGTCTCCCCATCCTAGTGGGTTGATCCTACTCTGGTGACCTGATTCTCAGTCCTTCTGTGATCATGCTTAGATCTGATCTCTCCAACTGAGATCAGATTTCACCAAGCTGTGCTCAGGGTATTTCTGCTTGCTTTTTGTGTGTTTTGGGGGTGACAGAGTTTTAAGGGCAGTGCAGCCCCAGTGTTTGAGCAGGTGTGCATTCTCAGCAGTTAACATCCTGGAATATCAACTTCGAGCAATTTTTCTCCTGAAGGTAAATCCCACACAGTGCTGCTGGATGACTCCATTGTTCTCTGTGATGGATTCATTTTCCTAACATACAATTATCGCAGGCTTTTGGAAAGACAGAGGCATTCTGGGAAAACCAAACCTCATGGTGATTTCTGTGGGAACAGGTGGCCCCTCTCACAATTGGCTTTAAACTTGTCAAACAACTCCATGAAACACTACATTGGGATTTTATGGAAGAACACTTAGTACTCTTCCCCTCACCACCAACTTGAAAGCCTTAGAATTCAGAAATAAAAGAGGCGAGAGTATTGTTCCAATGAAAAATCACAGAACTGCCCACCCTTTAAAATCATGGAGAACTTTATGCTTGTGCCTGAAATATCTTCCAAGCCATCAGTGAGCTCCTTGAAAATAGCTTTCCTCTGCCTCTCTGGGGAGTTATGTGAGAGAGCAAGGGCTGATTATTTAGATAACCTCCTTAAAAACAAAATGTCCAAGTGTTCTATTGTTAGGAATGTCTCCGTCTGCACTGGGCCGTGATCAGCTCTCTGTTCAAATGGCTCCTTCTCCCCCTGCAGAGTGATTCATTCATGAGGCAGCGGAGAGAGCGGGACGCAAGTCCCAGATGTAAAATCTCCTTCCTTCTTCATAGAGACCTAAGCTCAGAGTTCCTCCCAGAAAGGGTTACAAGTGGGGATACGGTGCCCACCAGCAGGTTAGCCTACCCCGTGGAGTGTGCCCCTGAAAAACACACGGTGGCTGGCAGAGTCCCCAGGCCACCAGAAGCTGACTGCCTGTTACCACAGCAAGCATTTGTTGGCACCCAGGGTCAATTCTTGCAGAGGCAGCCAGCCTATTGCAGCATTACCCGGCAGGTGTGTTCACCGTGGCCTGGCTTCCTCACGTATCTCATCTCTCAGAAAGAGCCATTCCCAAGTTCCAGTTTGGAAAATTTCAGGGACATTTTCTTATTGGTCCAGGCTGAACCAATCAACTGTGCCAAGGGCAGGGTCATAGAAGAATATGTGCTTTTCTAAGTGGAAACAAGGTTGGGGTGAGAGAAGGCTGGTTTCCTCTAGAAAGAAGAGTACTAGGCAAACAGGATGTCGGCTGCCCTTCGTGGGGGCTGCACTTACATTCAGCTTTCAGAGAGCAGCTTTTACCTGTCAAGCCTGCCCGTGCCCTTTCTCATGGAAGCACAGGAGAGATGTTCATGATGGCCCCTTCATAATTTGCAGATGCTGGACAATAACACCGGTTATCTGTGTGCTGAATTAATTTCCCAGGTGATTTGTTTAGATTGCGTTATTGAAAAGAATGTGTATCATGTCCCTCAAGTATGTTCATTTCCATAGCTAACCCCTCTGATGGTCACTGTTTTGGCTCTCAGATCTCACCAAAATATTATAAGGCAAATAAATATAACTTCCAGGGATGTGCCGATTAAATTAGCCCAGCGAGATCATTGTTAAGAGCTACCTTGTCAGGCTATAACATAGCAGCATCTTTCTAATATTGTACTTGAACCTTGGTGGCTGAGATATATAACCAGAGAACCCTTTTTCAGCTGGATCAACCAATAACGCACAGATTCCTCTGAAGTAGTCATTTCTTCTGAATTAATTAAGACCTAACTGGAGAATTGAACAAATCAAATAAGCCAAATGTCCCTCTACCCCATGTTTGAAACTCACAGTGAAATAGCTCAATTCCTAATCTACTGCCTGGCCTCATTAGAATTCAATTAGTAGAAGGACATTCTTTCCTAGAGGCTCTTTGGCAGATTTGTGTATGAACAGTTAACCCCGGTGTTAGCAAAAGCAGTTACTTGTGTCCAAACAGCTCTCTGGCTGCAGAGAGAATCCTGAAGCTGTTTAAACAAGACTCTGCTTTATCCTCCCACCAGGATGCAAATATTTTAAGTGGACAGAGTGAGATAAGATGCAGCAAGTGCTGCCCTGACACTGACCACATCCTGTGGCTGCAGATTTGGGGACCTGAAGGTCAGGGGAGAAAGGGGGAAGTGGGGGCAGTGGAGACAAGGAGACAAAGAAAATGTTATCACACCTGCTTGCCATTATTTAACATTATTTTCTGGAATAAATAAGTTTAGACTTTAAGCTGTATCAATGCCTACAGATACAAGCTGTAGAAAACGTGGACAAGTAGAACTGCTCATCAGACCATAGAAAACAAGTATTTGAGGATAAGGCAACCTTGAGGTTTTTTTTTTTTTTCTTCCTGCACTATTCCTCTAACTGTTCTTCAGACGCTTAAATGTAGACTCAGGGTGATTTATTTTTCTTCTAACAGGGTATGTTATAGTTGTCACTCAGCCTTGAAATAGTTTTCCTCTCCAGTGGAACATCAGGCCAGTCATATATTTGCATAGCTATTCCCACCTGTCACTCTTCTGCCAACCTAAAACGTCAGCATCTCACAGATCGCCCATCCAGCCAATGGCGGGTTTGTAAGCTGCTGCATTTATGGGACATGTTTTCAAAATATTTGCAGTCACCCAGCAACAGGAAAAGGTATTTTATTGGCTCTCTTGCTGTCAGCCAGAAAGGAGGACAGTGTAGATTGGCTTCAGCTATGAAGATCAAGATGAGGCACTGGAAAAAGCAGAGGCAAGACGTTCGGACACAGGAACTCCTGGGTGGCACATACAGTGTTTAAGCAGTTCCATATAAAACACAAGATTCCTTCTCTCCAGATGAAAGTCAGATGTTCAAGAATGATTCCGGGCCCATGCCTGTCTTCTCTGCAGTGTGGTAGGATGCCTAAAGATGCGATCCTGTCCCAACCTTATCTACCTTACCTGCTTGATTAAAGGAAATGCTGCTAAGTAGGGGCCTTGTGGGAAGCAAATTAGGACTTTGGGTGTGGAAACAAGCCTCCCCCTGCTAAAGGTGGGACTTCAAGCATCCGAGGATATTTTAAATGTAAAGTAAATCCTATAAGTTACTTAATTGATATCTGACTTTGTGAATGAGCTTGCCCTCAGGCTGATCCCACCTCCACTAAAAGCCAAGAAACAAGGCAAGTTTACCCAGACACTGGTGCTAGGGCCACCATCTTTGCTAATTTCTCCTTCAGGTGGTCCCGGTTAATCCATAGAGGAAAGCAAGGTGGCCTTCTTTCTGTTTTTACTCTCTCCTTGTTAATGCAGGGAAGAAAATTAATGGTTACTGAGTGTAAGTGTGAAATCAAAACAATGAAGGAATGCTTTGGAAAGAATGTGCTGTAAAGCAGACAAGGAAATCATAAATTCTTCAACTCATGACACCCACCCTTGTGGAGGAACTGGCCTCGGTCACTTCAAATTTTATGATGGGAGGACACCCACTATCAATAATTAAAAATAAGCTAAATGCTTCAATGTCAGGAGCCCATAGATATCTTGGCATAGGTTTAAGGACTTAAGCCTCACACAGGGCAAGCAGTTTGATGGTACGAGCCCGCTTGTTGTAAACTCCTCCCTGAGGATTCACCCAAGAGACTGAAAGGCAGCAATGAGGGGAGGTGCTGTCTGCTTTTCCAGAGAGTTTGTTGGGTTAGAAGTTAACTAGTTAATCGTAATTCTGATGAACAAAGGGCAGTGTTAACTGTAGGCCTAGTACTACCTCATGCATGTTAATGCTGTAGCTAACGTTAATAAATTAGTGTGCCTCATTTCTGTATCTTTCTAATGGGTCTAAAAAATGATAGCCAAATTTGCCTTCAGTAGACTCCAAGTTACTGAAAATTGTAGTGTTTCCAGTGCCTAATATCATGTCCAGCACATGATAGGTGCTCAATAAATACGTGTTGAGTGACTAAGCAGTAAATGGATGACTGAATTAATGTATCAATAAGTGACACTAAAGTTATGAATCTGATTTTTACAGATGACAAGATTATGGAGCATTTTGATCTAGGTTTAAATATTTGGATACTTACATGTGATGGAAGCTAAACTGAGGAGCAGAACAGTGAAGAGAAAATGCTTATGAGATTCAGATACCATTTGGATACAGCATAAACTGAGAGTCAAAATGCAGGAAGGATGAAAAACTTAGAACTTTCCTGAGCTCTAAGCATATCATGGAGTTCAGGCTGCTGTGTTAGCCTGTTTCTCCTGGTGGCCTGCAGAGGCAGGGGTTCAGTTCACCAAGTCTTGTGTTAGCTACACCATCACCAGGCCTGGGTTCAAGTCCCACCCTCCTCCACATTTCCTAGCCCATGTTTTCCCCCATTTGATCCCTCCTTTTCACAGTCAGAAAGACAGGACGATAGGAACCACCAACCACATGGGATTGTGTAAGGATTCAATGGGAGGACTATATGAAAAGAACCTGAATTTATCCTGGCACACTGTAGGTGCCCAACAGATATTAAATGCCTTTTCTCTATTTACTATACCCTTAAATGAAAATGATGGAAAATTCCATTTGTTTAGCAGATTTTGAATTATCCAGTTTTTCTCTCTGGTTTTGTTCAATCCATAAATGGTGTTTCCTTATATAAGGAGGGGGAAAAAATGAAGTTTTTATTCTGGTAGATCTCTAGTCAGTCTCAGAGATGGGGACTAGAAATATGTAATCAAACAAGACTTTTCAAGCCTCCAACTACCACACCAATAACCTGGTTGCATTTCCCAGGTAAGTTGCATTAATGATGGACATTTAGGGACTTCTGTTACCTACTGGTTCAAGTGGGAGAAGGCTACCATAAGTTGTAGAGAAGCTCTTGAAAGGGTTACTTACAGGGGAGGTTACGCTCTGCTTTTTGTGAAGAACAATTACTCACTTTCATAAAGTCATGATATTAGCAGGTTTGGGCAGTGTAGGCAGCCTCATCCCTCCCACTGACATGCCAACTACCAAGGAGAAGGAAGCTTGCTAGGAAGTGAGTGGAAAACAGCGAGTCAGTGTGTCAGGTAACACTTCAGGATCAGCTCGTGATCACATCTGACCCCACATCTGGGGTCATCTGGGCCTCACATCTTCGACCACAGTTTTTCCAAAGCTCTTTTGCTTCTGGAACAGGGAACCCTAGTCTGAGCCTAGGCTGGCCTGGGTTACAGCCTTCAAAGGCAAGGCACAGAGAGTCCTGAGAGGGACGAGGGGTGACCTCTGCCAGGGACCGTGTCCTGTCATCTGAAATGCTGCAAGACCTCCAGATCCTGGCGTTGCTACTTCTGAGCACAAATCTTTAATTATTTTGCTCATCATTAAATAATTGCTGCAGTAAAGACTTATCTCAGGAATTTCCAAAGAGCAAGCCACTTTAATTACAGTAATGCATATTTCAAAGCTGCCCCACTTTTATAGTCAATATTTCTACCCTGAGAAGAAAATGTGTTGCTGTTTGGAGTTGTAAATTGGCTCAAAGAAGGGGCCTCCTAAAGATTCATACACCTTAGAACCCAGAGACACTCAAGAGTGGGTCCTTACCTACAGCCAAGGACCTCAGGAAAGGTTGGAAATCAAATGGAACTGGCAGTGATAGTGAGCTTGAGCATGTGCAGGAATTAACGATGTACTAACTATCTAACTGCCTAAAGTAAAAATGGGTAGTAGTGATTTGTATTTTACTTGCAGAGATGGCAAGGTTTCTGAGGTGCAGCCGAGGTTATGTACCGTTATTTATGAAATCTAAACCCCAGCTTCAGGATCAGAGAAGGGGCTCTGGAAGCCTGCATCTTCCCTTCTGCCTGGGAATATCTGGCTTATTCCCTTCCAGCCACCTCATCTGTTTTTCCATTCACATTTGGTGATGGTATAACAATCAGCAATGTCTATATCACAGTAAAATCGTGCCTGTTGCCATTGAACCCAAGGCTTCAGAGTTATTCAAGTGAGGAACAGAGAAAATAATAGTAATGACAGTGACCACTAGTGTAACTGTCATTTGTTGGGCATATACTCTGTGCCAGGCACCGTTCATAATTTAATCTTTCTAATGACTCTCTAAGATTAACATCTTGATCTGGTGAGGAGCTATAGCTAGTAGAAGTAAAATAACTTGCTCAAATCATTATGAATTTTACCTACTGTCTATAAATGCTCTTTGCTGTGAGCGCTGCTCTTAAATGTACGGTGCGCTTTGTTCCGTTACTTAAGGGGGATGACTGAGGAGAGAAAGTTACACCCCTGTAACTTCATATGTGAACTATTTCCACAATCTCTGAATATTGTAACACCATTTTTATATTTAAAAGAATGCTTGGCATCGTATAGTTGTGGTACTAACTTGCAAAATGATTTATGGGATTTAAAATAGCACATTAGTAGATGTGTGCATGTTTATGTACCTATAGGCACACACATGTGCCAGCTTCTAGGTCATCCAGTGAGCAGCCTTTGATGTTTTTATTATGGGAAGATGACTTTCCAGACCCATCTCTGCAGCACATTAACTCCCAGCTCTTCAGGGGAGTGGAATACAGGATTGGCTTTTTCTGACCACGTTCTTTTAAGGGACCCCTTCATGATACAGTCATTGATAAGGAGGTTGTCTGGAGGAAGGACCACCATCTGTAGCCATTGTAAACAACAAAACTATCTTCTTAATCCCACAATCACTACCCAGAAAGAATAATTTTGGCACATAAGATATGAATCTAATGCTTGGTGAACTCTGGATGGAAAGCATGGAAAAAGTACAATAACAAAAACAACAGAAGGGCAGTTAAAAGAGAAAGCCCTATATCTCCCAGCAAAAATAATGGTCGATGGTTACTAAAATATATTGTGTCTGATGGGAAAGTGGTCCACTCGGGCCTACACATGCAATAGCGTACGCTGTATTTGACTCAAAGAAAATAGCTTTTGGCATTTATCCACATTATTTTTCACCACCTAATTCTAAAAAAGAAAATATCTAGTTCTAGCAAAAAGCTATTTCGATATTTTATTTTTATTCCCCAGAGAACAGCTTCCAATGCCAAAGAATAATTTTATCCATATAAATAACCTACCTCCAGGTGTTTTATATCATATTCAATGACAAACTATGAAATGTAACATTTTTGCTTTGACAGCCTATGAAATTCATCATCTATTTTCATAGATCTTTCATTCAGAAAAAGATTTGATTTTTAAGGATTTATGGCCCGATCAGAAATATTTGAATAAAAGATTTGCAGGTTTTAAAATCAATATCAGGATTTACTAGTAAAAACCTAGAGTCAGTGGGTAAAATGTTATTGTAATCATTTATCCTTTGTGACCTTTAAAAGGATAAAAACATAACTACTGTCTCGTGCCCATGGTTTATATCCAGTAGCAGTAGATGAGAGCAATAGGCTTTTTTGTTCACCCTGCAGTTGTGGCTCTTCCAAGAATTACCACACGCTGCTGCAGGGCGGCTGGGCACCACGCAGTCTCTGTGTTTAATATGACAGGAATAGGCCAGACAGAAAGGGGGCTTTATTTAGCGGGTGTGTTTATGAGAGTCATGGAACAATGAGCAATGTACCTTGATTCATTTTCAGAATATAAATATCCAACCAGCCCATTCTCTTGCTCAGATAGTTTTGTGGGCACATCCCTAAAATGGGCTCAATCTGAAATGTCCACGTAACTGAATCATCTTTGTGAAAGCAAATTAATTCCTCTCAGTAATTAGTTTCCAGAATATCCTCTCAGATAAATTATGTCATTTATTAGTTTCATCAGAAATGTTTCCATGTGTTGAAATGTTCTTGATATAAAAGTCAGAATATAATCTTGTGTTCAGTATGTCATCTAAAATGCATCAACCTCAAAGCAAAACTATAAACACTATTGACTAGAGTCCAGTCTCAGAGGTTGAGCAGAGCACCCTTAAATGAGCAGAGCAAATTCTGCCTCAAATTCAAAGGAGGCATGGCAGGGCCAGCAGGCTCTAGTAAAGAGATCCCTGAACTAGGAATCAGGGATATAATCCTGGCTCCAGACCAGCAGGCACTCTGCTGTCATCTGCACTAAGTTATTCCACCTCTCTGTCATTAAATTAGAAGATACCAGCCTTCTATCATTCTTGACTATTCCAGTGCTAGTCACCACCTTACAGACTCCAGATACTTCTGTCTTCAGAAACTAATGCTTGTGGGATACCTCCCCCATTTTATCTTCTCTAGTGGGCTCAGTCAACATGAGTCACCAGCACGAAATGAGGGTGAAGCTAGAGATCAAGAATTCCCCAACTCTCTTCCTACCAGGCATGTTGGCTAGTGCTGTGGTTTTCTTAAAAGTCTCAGCTCCCAAAAAGTGACGCCCCACTCCTGTATTCTGACAACTGTTTCTTCCTTACCTGTTTCTTCTGTCATTCTTGACTGTTCCAGTGCTAGCCACCACCTTACAGACTCTGTATAGCATGAGCACTTGGCTGTTTATGTCGAAACAAGAGGTGAATTCAGAAAGACCGTATGTATCCACAAAATCCAGAAGCGGCAGAGGAGAAAAGAGCAACCGTGAGTGAGTGCCTGGTAATTCCTCTATGACACTTAATGCACCTGGCTCTGCCCGGGTCCCCTCTTCCCTGGGGACTCAGGAGAGCAGTGGAGAGCTGAAACTTCTATGACCTCTACCACCCCTGGAATATGAGGCTTTCTTAAAGGCTTAGACGTTCCTAACCACCTCTTTCTGAGGAAAGTTCTCTCAGAGAAAGTATCTTTACATCTGTCAGTCAAATTTAACTAACATTTACCAAAGCCTGCCAAAGGTGGTACAAACATGGAGACATCGAGTCTGCTCCTTCCCCCTCAGGAAGCCTCTGTTTAGAAGGGTAAATGCTGCCACACACAGCACTATGCAGAGCGCCTGGCAGAGTGAACCCTCAGGAAGTATTTGTTGAATGAACAAGTAAAAGAATAAGGAAAGCAACTTTAACAGGAAGCAGACTATGGTAAACGCCGTAGAAGAAAAATGGACCAAACATATTGGGAGAATTGATGCCAGAGACTGTGGTTAGTGGCCGGTTAGGGCTTCCTAGAGGAGATAAATAAGAGCACGGCCTTGCGGACAGAGGAGACAGGTGGAGTGAGACAGATTAAGGTTGGCACAGAGAAATCTTTCTGGGGCCTTTTCGAACAGCACTGCCATGCAGCAATTTTCTGCATAAGAGAAATACAGGGAGCACAGGGATGGTAAGGGAGAGCTCATTCAACAAGAGGGCAGATTGGAGAAGGACTCTGTTCCAGCTCTCCACAGAGGACCTCCTGAAACACAGGCAGTCCCACCCCACAATCAACAAGTTTACAACCCCCTTGATCCTTATCTTTTAAGGTGTTTAAATTGAACTTGATGAATCAGGTTTTCTCCAGTGTGTCTTGGTTACCCCCACACTGAACATATATCTTTCTAAGAGAAAATATGTGGAACGGTTGGCAGGGAAAAGAAACCCTTTCTAGGTTGCTTTCTCTAATAAGTCAGGGAGAGGAAGGACTAGAATTATAATCAGAATATTTTTGAAGGTTATGACATTCTTGGATCTGAATTGAGTCATTTATTTTGAATTCTCGGACTTCATTTGCAATAATAATCATCATCTCTTATGGACTGAGTTGTGTGCCTGCAAAATTCTTATATTGAAACCCAATGCACAGTACCTTCAAATGTAGTTATATTTAAAGATAGGGGCTTTAAGGATGTAATTAAGGTTGAATGAGGTTTTAAGATTGGCACCCTTATTCAAAATAACCAGGCTCTTTATAGTAAGTGAAAGAGGCGCTAGGGACACCCTACACAGAGGAAGTCCACAGCAGCTAAGCAGTCACCTGTAAGTCAGAAAAAGAGACACAGGATAGACCCGCCAACACCTTCATCACGGATTTCTAGCCCCCTGAACCATAAGAAAATATATGTTGTTTAAGACACCCAATCTGTGCAATTTTGTTACACCAGCTGTAGCAAACTTATACACTGTCATAGATCAGGGAGCTACTGTGAAGCTTCATACTATACTAAGTATTTTAACCCACTTAACCTTTTTAATGATTCTGAGAAAGTTATTATTATGTCATTTTTCAAAAGAGGAAATAGATGTCCAAGGCCAAAGCTCTAGCAAGTGGCAAAATTCACACACATCTGTTTGTTCCAGGTGCTATGCACTTGGCTTCCCACCATCCTACATTGATTAAGTACTAGCCATTAGAGAAGTATTAGGCTGTAATAATTGCTGATGTTTGAGAATCTTAATCCTTTCCTTGTGAAACCTACACAAATAATAAAAGACAGACTTACAAAGACTAAAGAAAGATTGCGTGGACAAGAATGTCTGGAGTTAATAATGCCATGGCAATGCCAGCGAATGCAAGCCGAGAGCATTGGGATGACTGTGCAGGCAGCAAAGGGTAGTGTAGGATCCTGGTTACAAACACAAGCGGCAGATTCTGCAACTTTTTAGTTACATATATAGTCGTTACTTATAGTTACAGTAACCTGGCCAAGTTACTTCAATTCACAACCTGGGTTTCCTTATCTGCTCTTGGAGCCTAAAACAGGGCTAATAACAAAATATTGCCCATCAGATTGTTGAAGGATTAAATGAGATGCTATAAAGCATCTCACATGATACTTGGTACATTTCAGTAAAGACAGCATGATGGGAAAAACACTCTTCAAATGTCTATTCTGCTTAGCACTTAAAAATAGTCTCTCTAAACATGCTTGGGTTCTTCATTGTTTAAATGAAAATTATAGAGTATTTTCACTGACCTTTAATTGTGGGCTTATAAATGTGATTTTATTTTTTAAATATTTTGACTCATCCAATACATTTAGTGCAAGTCAGATTATCAACATAAACCACCAACACAGTCAGGGCAAAATTAAAATGTTCTACAGTGGGGAAGGACAGTCTGACAGAAAGGCAAGATAAATGGACTAAGAATACTCACAGGAATGATAGAGCAAATTAGAAATAACAGGTGTGTGTATGCCCAGTATTGTGTGCATGGATGTTTGTGTGACTGTGTTTCAGGAACACCTTAACTTCTGGATTTATCCAAGAATAAATTCAGGTACAATTCAAGACTGGGAACTGGGGCTGAGGAACCGACCCCACACCCCATTTTGCCTGGCTTGATATATTGCTCCTTCACTGCAGCTGATTGTTTTATTCAGCCCCGAGAGTAGAAACTTTCTTTAATAATGCTTTGTGTGCTTTTATGGCACATACCAATATAAATATTTACTGGACCTATAACTAAAAGTATATAAATTCGAATTTATCTTGCAGCATAGAGGAACCATGAAAAACAAGTGAAGTGGAGTCTGTTTTTTTGCCAAGAAGATACCCAGCTGCAGGCCAGGACAATACAGAGAGACACTTACTTTCAGAAGTGACAAAGAGGCACTACTATACCTTTTGATGCACACGGTGGGGAATAGTTTCTATTGAATGTATGGATATGGAAATATTTCTTCTCACGAACACACTGGAAAGTGATGATCACTGTATACATGGTGACACACTGCTCTACCCCTAGTAGCCAGCCATAAAGATGGGGACCAGGGTTTGTGGCAAGGGGGGAAAATCATGGAGCTTCATAATGGCCATCAAACCCAGCACCCTAACATACACATGGCAGGGTCAGGTGGACTTTTACCAAAACTATAAAGGGGCTAAGTCGAAGCCCGCTTTGACCCCCCATCATTGTTCAGCTCTTACTTCACAGACCTCCAGGCTCCGAGTGCCTTACATCTGCTGCTTCGTTATTAGTGTTTACCTGTTCCTGTGAATTCTTATGAGTGCCAGTCTTTTGATAAGCCTATTATTTTAAACTACAGAAACTAGGAAGTATGGTGATCATTAGACTTTAGCTATTTGTTAATAAAATGCAGAACCACGTCACCTGGTCCCATTTACTAGTTTCCAAACCCCAATGCATCACCAGCGACTGATGGTGGTCTCACCTCTTACTAGTGCACACGTTCTCTAATCTTTCTCCTTTCATCTTTTAATATCTAGTTGCTGAAATAATTGTTAGGGAATCAGTTTCATTTTCTTAGGGAATCAGTTTCATTTTCTGCCTGCGTCCACCCCAATGCCTCAGGAGTATTTTCCTTGTATAAGAATAATTCTCAGAGCTACATTTCAGGTTGGCGAAATGGAATTATAGCTCATTTCCCCTCCCAGTCTGGCATGTAGGCAGTTAACCTTCCACCGTTGTGGAGAGCATATTTGTGCATAAAGTTGCATTTTTTTCTTTTGCACCAAGAATTGGACATTTCTGACAATCTTTTTCAAGTTTCTGTTTCTGAAATTAATATCTAAATCTGCTCATAAACACCCAAACCTTTAGAAAAATTAGTGTGCCAAAGTTAACAATGGAAAAGCTCAGAGTGCTGGGAGAAATTGTTTTGTTTTCTGAGATGTCTAGATTGTTCTAAAAACATATAAAGTGGCTGTTAATTGGAGTAGAAAGTCTTTAGGACATAAGAAGCCCATGTTTGAAGTGTCCTTTCTTTTAAAGAAAAACAATGTGGGTCATATCTATATTGTTTTCCAAGTGATGACCTAGGTTATCTCCTATAAATCTCTCTTGCAATGTTGTTTCATCTTTTTATCTTGGTGCTTTCTACAGCTAGGCCTATCCATTTAAGTAAACAACCAGTAAAATTTGTCCTCACTCACACATTTGAGAGCCCCTGCTATGTACCTTATAAGCTACCAGGCACCCCGGAATATGGGAGAAGCATCGATGGCTGTGTCTTCCTTTGCTCAGGTACAGCAGAGAGAGACAACAAAGACTCAAAGAAGACCCAGAGTACTGCATATTGAGGTTTGAGATGGGACAGAAGTGATTAAAATCTAAAGTTAGTAGATACCAAAGAAGCAATATACAAAAGGGATGGTGGTTCTGCAGAGCCAAAACTTAGAGCAACAATATACTGAGCTAGACCACACTGGAGGGGTAGTGCTTATTTTACGGTATTTGTCGCTCATGTCTCTAAACCTTAAAGTAATGTAAGTCACACCAGCTCTACCTGTATGTAGCCCCACTACAAAGGCATGGGAAGAAGGTCGGCATGAGAGGATCATGCTAATCTCATGCGGCCAGCATCTTGCCCTCAAATATTCCCTCTGTAAAGACCCGTCTCACTCAGAGAGAAGAAGCAGGTGGTCTCACTACTCAGCCACCCAGCTGGTGAGCTCTGATTGGAGCCTATAAACTAAGACCACGGGGTCAAGGCCCCTTTATGTCTCTGGTGTGCAAACATCCCAAACTGAGCAGGTTCATTGTTGATTTGGGCAGAGGGAAAGCGACTTTTGGAGTCTTATCTCTAGCATGTCTTTAATGCTGAATTGGGACAGAACCCACAAGCAGGGAGGCAGCCAACCAGCCAGCAGCTGAGCCTACTAGCCCCCCAAATCTCTCCTTTAGCCAGCCCTTCCAGCCCAGGAGTCCTTATTTAGATATGCGCATACCCCATGTTTGCTGGCTTCTCAGCACAAGTATCTGTAAGCAAAGGTGTGCAGGGCCCCCAGCTCATATGCCTCAGCACTTTCGCAAATAACACGACCTCACATGTGGGTAATGAAACCTAGGACGAAAGCGAAGCTGGGAGGGGGCTGCTGAAAGAGCATGCGTACCCCATGCTCCTTACAGCCTCCCACTACAGATGGCCCAGTGAGGTATAGACAGTGCATTGGCTTCCCTTAAAGTTAGAAGACTGTTTGACTCACATTACCTGATCTTGGGTTTCTCTCTCTCCACCCTGTGTGTGTGTGGGTGGGGTGGGGGGGTATTCAGAGGTGCTTGTAAAAAAAATTCTCACACTTCAAACCCATCAGGCATATTGTGGCAAAGCTGAGAGAGAACTAGTAATATAACTTTCAGGCCTTCATTCACTCATCCAATAAATATTGAATGAGTCTATTCCATACCCTGTGTGAACAACAGTTAAAACTGCACACACACACAACCCATACCCTCCTCTAGCAGACCTTTAAGAAATAATCACACAGCGTAGCACCTGGAGAAGGGGTGCCATTACCCCTTCTCACAGGGAGTCCTGAGTTAGTTCAGCTTCCCACCCAGGTCAGGTGGGCTCACAAACTTAGTGGGCGTCAGATTCACCTGAAAGGCTTATGAAACACAATTTGAGTTTGTGGCTTAGAACTTAAGGTTTTGACAACAACCCTCCAGGTGACGTTGCTATAGATGGTCTATGAGCCACACTTTGAGAATCACTAGCTTAGGAAAATTTTCCCTGAAAATCACAGAAGAAACTTTTGTTTTTAATTTTATGAACATATAAATCATCTAACATATCAGTTTCTCCTTGCAGTGGTCGCTAGGAAGCTAACAGACACCTTTCTGGCCGCCCTTACAATGCAGGAAGGCCTGTCTACTGACTACTCCTGATCGTATTTTAAACTAGCTTAGTTTCCCTTTGATTCACTTTTCTGAACTAATTTTACCTTTTTATTCTGCTACTGTGTGGATCTTTGGAGTCCACATTGACCATTTTTCGGAACAAAACAGGTTTTATATGTAATACCACTATCACCAGACACAACAAAATACTACTTCGATATTGACTTTGACTAAACTTCAGTAAACTTTTCTAACAGACATTTCTGAGGACTTTTAATCTCTACTGTCTTGGCAACTTTCAAGTATGCTGGGCAGTATTATTGTCACTGAGTGTAACGAAGATTTCTCAGCCTTTTGCACCATTGGCCTCTGCGGCTATCACCCAAGGCCTTGATTGCAGGAGGCGCTTGGGGGCGTGGGCTCGGGGTGCGCGGGCCTGAGGGTGGACAGCTGGCATCGTATGGAGTGGGCGTGCGTAAGTGGGCGCGCCTGAGGCTGGGGACTGAGCTTATAAAGGGAGGCTGAGGCTGGCAGCGTCGGAAGAGGATGGTGTAGGGGCGTGCGGTAGAGAACTACAGAGAGACCCGAGGCAGTTCTTAGACACTCATGTTTAGGTTCTGAATGTCACTAATTCCGTATATCAGTGCAGCCCAGGAACTACCTGTTTGACCATGCCTTGTGCCTGGCCCCAGGAATTCCATACTCCTCACTGCCTCACGGGCTCCCGGGGGCTCCTCAGCCCGTTTGCCAGGCAGCCAGCAGCAGTTGTGGGCCACACCGTCAGTCAGCTGAGCACACGCGCGGAGGCTTTATTGCTCTGTCTCAGTGTTCTGGCTCTTACCCCATGTCTCACACAGGCAAACGTGAGGATTCCCTCAATATCTGGGTTAGCCATAAATATTCTGCTTTCCCCATTTGAAATTTGGCGGGTAAGCAATATTGCACTGGAGTTAGTAAGAAATTGTTTTTTCCTTTCCTGAGCAAGAAAAAAGTTCGTTAAAATGGCACTCCACACTAGTAATTTCTAATAAAAACGGCCCATTGAAAGCTCATGGAAGCACTATCATAGGTGAGTGTTTTAAGCATTTCTTAGCTATGTCTCACATGTCCAGAGAAACCTTCTAGACACCTCCAAGACAACAGGCTCCCTTAGCTTCCTGCTCTTGGATGCTTTCCTTCTGTTGTGCAGAAGTTGTGCAGAACTGACTCACCATCAGTTCCAGCAGTTTAAAGGAGAATTTTGGAGCCCTTGGTATCATCTCCACAGGTTTAATATATAGTAAGCAGGGGACATAAGCCTGCAGGGTGACAGCAGTTTGAGCCCTGTCACCCAGACTGATGTCCACCCTTTTAAAATATGTTTATTTTTTACATCATTTTGTGCATTTTCCCATCTCAGTTGTAATCCCTTGGGCTTCCCACCACCATATCACCTATGCGCCATCACCAAAGTCTAGTGCATTTCCTTCCCCCCCACTGTTTTTGATCCCATTCCCCACTCCACCCCCATAAATTGACGCCCCCCCCTTTTCTCCCTCCCCCTTAGCAGAACTGCGTGCACACACCCATGTTAGGTGTGCACCGTCAGGCACACATGTCCCATGTGCCTTCAGCTTTAACAGGATCAAGGCTACAGGTGATAGGCACAGAGGCTAGTGACATAAGTCTGATGAAGTCACTTACCTGTAACTTCTTTTACCAGTTTCCTTGCTGGGCCAAGGGCCCTATCAGAGCAAGTGATCTTTGCCTGAAGTTTGCTTCTGCTCCCTTAGAGGACAAGTTATTTTTTCAGGATAGTCTTGGGATATATTTTTTAAAGAGTTATTTATGCATACAGAACTGGGTTACAGGCCAGAGGTGCAAGGGCAGTGAGAGGATTCACCAGTACAGGCAGATCGACAAAGTACACTGCTGAAGGGGAGCAGTGGGCAAGGCAGAAGAGGTCTGCAGCGCCATGTGGGATCAGCTCCGGGGCTGGGGAATCGAACTCACACTGAAGCAGGCTGCAGCTAGCATCACAGTGCTGTGCTTTAATCTGTTGCACTACCAGGGAGGGCTTGGTCTTGGGAATATTGAGCTGATTCCTTACTTCCTCTCATCAAGAGCAAAGCTAACAACTGGGGGTTAGTCCAAAGCCACTTGTGAGTTTAGAGATTTTCCCAAGTAGGATTCATATTGTAAACACCAAAATATTACTCCCTCAAATGGATACAGGAGGCTAATCTTAAAAAAATGCTAGGCTGTTCAACTGGATCTAACTCTAAGTACTCATCATGTGTGCAACCCAGGTTAGTTTGCATAATACAGTGACCCTTTCACTTGGCACTAACCCCAGTTTAGAGGCAGAGTAGAAATTATGAGCCAGTCAGAAGTAGACTTCCAGGTGAGAGACACCTCTGCCAATCACAGCTGTGCAAAATTGAGTAAATTGCCCATCCTCTGTTTCATTGCTGCCCTGTACATGGGATTAAAAATACTGTCTACCACTTAGGACCCCTGTGAAGAAAAAATCGATGCATTAAGTGCTAGAACATGTTGTGAGTGCTCAAAAAGTACCAACCAAATAAATAAAGAACCGGCCAAATAATGGTGTCCCTTCCACATCACCACAGCCCAGTCTTTATGTTCAGGAATCCCAGCATCCTACGTTCTGACCTCTGCTCTCTTCCTGGGGGGGGGCAGTAAGGGGGTGGCGTGGGGAGCGAGGCAGCAAGTCAGTTCTCTTTTGAATTACTAGGACTGACCACCACCCACCTTGTTTCTTCCCATTTCCTGAGAATCTCAAAATATAATATTCATGTGTCAAAGTGAGTCAGGATTGTATTTTAACATTTTATAGCCTCTTTGTAAAGCTACCTTTTCAATTTTAGAGGAGGCAGTTTTATGACTCCTTTTGATAACCACTTAACTATTAAGATCCAAACAAAGAAGAGGAATGGTCAAAGGATGATCAGGTACTCCCAGCCAGCCAAGTCCCACTTCTTGAACATTATTCAAATTAGCTCCTGGACTCATAATTCTGTGTTTTCATTTATTGCTGCAGTAAAGTAAATGGTTCTTTTATCCAAATGTTATTTCCTGGCTATTAATTCAGTAGTTATTTTGGATTGTAGCACTCCTTTTAGATTTAGGGATATGATACCTTATAAATATTTAAAAGTTGAAGACTGACAGTTGGAGAAATTGACTTTGATTTGCCTTGTTAATATCCTATGGTTACAATAATTATGCGTTTGGAACGTCTGGTCCTATTTTCTACTTAGCAGAAGAGCTAGGGAGCTTGTAGTCCTCTGACAGGACATAGGGCAGCAGAACTTGCTTCGCAAGTCTTTCACAAACCAGAGCGTCACACATCTCAGAACAAACCCTTTATTTCTCTCTAGAAACTGCTCCTGAACCCAAGAATTTGTGGATGAAAACAACATACTTCTTAAAGTAGCTAAACATGGTCATTCTTGAAAGGTTTGGGATTTTCTCCCCACCTATAAGTGCCAGGCAAAGGTTTACGACAGGGCTCAGGGTGAGCTACAGACTGGTGTGATTTCACCGTGGATTAATCAGGCTGTAAGAAGGGGAAAGACAAGGTCGATAAAGATGGGCCTTGGTGAACGCAAGGTCATCCTACATTTTTCAACCTAGTGTTCTTATTTCCTGTGAACATTTCATGATGAAAAAGGGCCTATATTCTTTAATTTTTAAGATAATTAAGTGAATTTAGTTCTTTCAAGGTAGAGAAGTTATAATGGCATCAGAGCACACACTATTAATAATCTGCAAGACAATCTCCCTTGTAAGCAGCAAGACTCTTGCTTGCACTTTCTGCTCCGTGGCAACAAGCTGCCCATTCAGTCAAGCTCCTCTCTTGAAGCCACACAAACTTGCGTCTTTTGGCTCAGGGAATCTACCCTTTTGGGAAATGATTTTCTACCTGTATTTGAACTTGAATTTGAACTACAATAAGCACAGGTCATGCCAAACACATGGTATTCTCACTAAGCAATCCCTGAAACAGGTGATGGGGGGGGGGGAGGTTGTTCTGGAGAGTCCCTGAGAGAAAGAAACATGGTGTCAGCCTCTAAGACAGTCGTGCAGCCTGATAAGCAAGGTCAGTATTCTGCGACCATCTCAGGCTGGCAAGGTTCATCATCGGTTCAGGCAGCTTGGAAAAGAACCTTGGAACCCTTAGCATCCTCCCCACAGGATTTTTTTTTTTTTTAATAATGTAATAGTTTATTTTTTACATCATTTTGTGCCTTTTTCTATCTCAGTTGTCATCCCCATGGGCTTCTCACCATCATTTCACACATGTGCCATCATCATAGTCCAGCGCACTTCCCTTCCCCCACCGTTTTTGATCCCATTCCCCACTCTACCCCCGTAAATTGTCTCTGGTATATAGTTGTTCATTATAGTTATTATTTTCTCTCCCGGTCCTTTATATTCCTGCTATGAGTGAAACCACCTTATATTTTTCCTTTTCTTTCTAGATTATTTCACTAAGCATGATCCCTTCCAGCTCCAACCATATTACTGCAAAAGGCATGAGTTTATCTTTTTTGATTGCTGAGTAATGTTCCACTGTGTATATGGACCACATCTTTTTAATCCAGTCATCTACTTTTGGGCATTTGGGTTGATTCCATGTCTTTCCTATTGCAAATAAAGCAGCAATAAACATTCCCCACAGTTTTTTAATACAGGGGAAATAAGCCAGCAGGGGGACAGCAACTGTGCCCCCCTGAGAATCTCTGCACAGTTGCTGTCTCCCTGTTGCTTTCCCCGTGCCTTCTACTGCACTCCACCGCCCCGCCCTCTGCTTTCACCCCCATCCTCTGTGATGCTGCCCTTACAGGTTCAGTTTCTCAGCTCAGGTGCACACGCCTAGCACACCCACACCGTGCGTGCTCCAGGTGCCGCCAGCAGACATGCGTACAAGCATAGATGCTAACATGTGTCAAACATAGATGCTAATGGCGGGAGAGCAGAAAAAAGTTGATCACTCCCCTTTCCTTACAGTCCACGTCCTCAGGGCTTTTTCACCACACAAACTGCACACATATTTCCCTTGCTGAACATGAATATTGCAACCATAACCCATAAAACTAAACAGAATACAACTGAATATACAACCAAGAGTACAACTAAGCCAGGCACAAAGGTGTTAGAGCACCAACCTAGAAGTAAAAAAGGCACCAGCAGATAATCCATCAAGTCTGCTGCCGAGGGCATGCTCGTGAGAGGGGGAGCCACACTATTCACCCCACAGCATCTGCGGGCACACACCGGGAGCCATCAGGCTTCCTGGCCTTCTCTCACTGTGGTCTCAGCCACAAGCTACGCACTCCACCTCCATGATGCACTCACTTGGAGAATTTCAACACACTACAGTTTTATGGGGCGATTGCTCAATCCCAGATGTACTCACTGCTGTCACTCCAGCACTCAGCCTTCACAGCTACCAGTGTGGCAAGCAGACCCCTGTACTAAGACCAACCCTTTGCACACACACGGGTCGGGGACCCATGGATAGCAAACTCCGCACGTGGCCTCTGGCCCCCACTTGTCCCCTGTGGGTAAGTTCCTTGGCCGTTATCCTATTTGAAAATGATTAGGGCAGTCCTCCTGGCACAGGGTACATGCCTGAGGTCTGGAGTTCCCACAGTCCATTTTCTTGTGGGCATGAACCTCTGGTGTTCTTGCAGTTGCTTCCATAATTCTAACAGATATGCATCGGATTTACCTTGCATTTTAGTACAATCTACATTTGCTTTCACTGTATCTGTCCACATTTAGGTGTGGGTAACTTTAACAGGTTATGTGACTTTAAGTCTTTCTTGCCCTCATTGGTGCAACAATTACCAGTATTCCCTTTGAGTCTGACAGCTCTCGATGTCACCAAGCTGGCTATCTCAGTGGTGATGTCATCTATTTGATGACCCCCCATAGGGTGCTAGAATCACCATCAGGTATCCAAATGTGGACAACCGGGCACTTTCCAGTACCAAATCCCTCATTCCTGCTGTGAAACACTCTTCGTCAGAGCCATGAACATTCACATTAAATCTGGCCTGCCGCATCCCCAATTCTCGTACCTGTACCAGCTCGGCGGATGTCTGCCATCTGCTCACAGTCCCTGGCTCATCTCCTACATCAGCCTGCACTGTCCATCCAGCAGCCATTATCTTGTCCAGCAGCGTGATTGGCCTGGCCACACAGCCCGCTGTTCTGCAGCGCAGTCTCAATAATGGCTGCAGGGTCGCTAAGGCCAGTCTCTCCATCTTTTGTGCTGTGCACATAATCCATCCAACCCCCAGGCCCCACAAATGGTGCAGCCAGGTGCCGTGGCGTCTCCTGGTTTCTGACGGTTTTTTAATACAGTTCCACCTGGGTGTGTGGTCGGTACACAGTAAATTCTATCATTGTGGTGGCTCAGTGGCCTGACCCTCTGGGGCCATGGGCCACTGTTACTCACTTTCTAAATTACCATGGGGCATGCCCAGAGCACGGGGCTAGCCTCCTCCTCCTCTCCAGGACTAAGGCGTCTCCAGAGTGGTGGCTTTTCTTGAGATCTCATCCTCCAAATCCTTAAAACACTGTCGCAGTTCCTGCATCTCATCCTGCAGCTCCTGGACCCAGATGGCTCGCTCTGCATAGACTCTGGCAGAGCTGTGAAACAACCATCCCACAGCACCATTGCCCCAAAGGCTCTATATCCATACAGGGCCTGTTGCAACTGCAGCTACCTCTGCCATCTATCTCTGGCCATTCCTGGGAAGTGTCCACTGGGAGAGGTGGCTGCCACTTGGTATCATCTATCGTAGCCAGCCACCCTGCCATCGCTCGCCAGGTTTCAAAGGACTCCGTACCTGTCTGTGTTGAACCACCCTGCCATCTACACCATTTGTTCTGCAGCCATCCCAGGTTGAGTAGGTTCATCATCGGTTCAGGCAGCATGAAAGAGAAACCTGGAGCCCTTTGCTCCATCTCCACAGGTGAAGGGGGAGATAAGCCAGCGGGGAGTCAGTAATCTGGGCTCCCCTGCGAATCTCTACCTTCTCCAAAGCTCTCACTCCTCTCCACCACACGGTCCTCTGTTTCTCCCTCCGTCCTCTGTGATGGCGGTCGCTTTTGGCTCAGCTGTGCCTACTTACGCATGCCCACACCACACTCAGGCATGCAAATAAGACCACAGGTATGGATCATAGATGCTAATGGCGGGAGGGCAGAAAACATCTGATTGCTTCCATTCACCTACGGTCAGGAAGGACACATAACTTTCAGGGGCACAGGATAAGAGGAGGTTTGCATGGCTGCCACAAGGCCTGACCACACAAAACCAAGGGGACAAACAACTCAAAACTGGCTTTCCTCTGAGTTCTCCAGGTTGACCATTGAAGGCATCATTTAATAAAGATCATTTCATTAAGTTTTTGCATAAAAATGGTAGACTAACACCTTTATTTTCTTTTGTCCCTTCCCAAGCCACACTAAAGCAACAATTTGAAAGCTAGAAAACCAAATGAGTACTAAGTAATTTATCACTCCCAAGAAGGCAAACTAACACAGACATGGAAATAGCTGAGAAACAAACAAATTTATACCACAGACTCTCCCCACAAATAGCTCTTATAGTGGCTTATTAATACCTTTGGAAGAAGGGGTAAAGTTGGGGTTATAATCAGAAAAGTGGAAAATCTAAGAAGGAGTTAGCCCTCCAGGCCTTTTGTCCCACCCCTCTCCTCTGTAAAGACTGGAGCTTATGCTCAGAAGAGGATCTTTTGGGGTCCCTTCCCCATCAGGCTCCATTCAGAAGATTCTCTGTAGAATCTGAGCAGCTAAAGTGGAGAGACATAAGGATAGCAACCTATGGTGGCTTCCCCAAGGAAACAGGATGGTCAGAGCGCTTTACAGAGAACCTCCAGTAGCAATAACAGAGGCGTTCAGAGCCCCACTTTTAAACAGGAGCAGCAAACAAAGGTCACTCTACAGCTAGGGTGATCCTCCAAAGTCTCTAATACATTAAAATGAGTCACTGAAGAATAAGTTTATTAAGAGACTGAATCATCAACAGATAAAGAAAATATGGCATATATATATATACACATATATATGCAATAGAATATTATTCAGTTTTTAAAAGGGAAATATTGTCATATGATAAAACATGCATCAAACGTTGAGACACATTATAATTGAAGTCAGCTAATCACAAAAAGACAAACATTGCCCGACTCCACCTGTAGTCAAACTAAACATGGAAAGTTCTGGTGGCCAGGACCTGGGAGGATGGCAAAGGGGTGATTGTTGTTCACAGGTTAGGGAATCTCAGTCATAAAAGATGAAAGCTTTCCAGATAGCTATTGTACAGCAGTGTATATATAGTTAACAATACTGTGTTACACACATAAATATTAAGAGGATAAGTTATGTTACTATAAAAAGAGAGTGTGTGTGTGACTATAATAAGGTGAAGGAAGTGAAGTAGACTATAAAGAGAGCAGGGAGTCACATAGAATTATCATTAACATCCTTAGAAAAGGATGAAATAAGATGCTATTTTAAAAAAAAGGAACACCAGATAGCAAAAGAAAAAACTCTTAGAAATGAAAACTATGATATTAATGTCCTAAAAATAAGAAGTCGCTAGAAAATAAATCAGAAAGAAAGAGAAATGAAATATAGAGGGAAGATTAAAGGAAAACCAGTCCAAAGATCAAATAAAGGAAATTCCAGAAAAATAAGAGAGTAAAAGAAACCATCAGAGCATCAGAGAGTTTTTTTTTTTTTTCCTGGAATTAAAGGACATGATTTTCCAAGTAGGGCTCACATAGTACTTTGATTCTGGAGGCAAATAAATTCACATCTAGATACCTTCCCTAGCATTTCAGAACTCTAAAAAGATTCTACAAAAGCCAGGCAGGAGGGGGAGTTGCCTTCAAATGATAAATACTCAGAAGAGTTTCTCAAAGGTATTATCTAAAACTGAAAGAGCAGTGTCTTCAAAATATAATGGGATGATTTCCAACCTGTAAAACTAGCTCAACTCTTCCTTAAATGTGACAATGATTTGAAGATGTTTCAGACATACAGAATCACAGATTTTTCTACCACACCTCTCCTTGGGATGCTATTGGGGAATGTGTCTTATGCATCATGAGGAGAGGAACCAGGAAAGAGAAAGATGTGTGGCTATCTATGCGAGAGAGCGGTAAAGAGATCCAAGAATTAATGGTGAAGGAACCTCTAGCACAAACTTTCCAGTCTACCATCCCAGGTTTCGGAAGTTGAGAAAATTTCCACGAAATTGATGGAATGTCCCAAGATGAGTCTAGCTAACTGGTGGAGATTTCAGGTTGTATTAGTGATAAGTACATGGAAAAATAATCACCCATTAAAGATAATTACTAGCTCAGAATACAAAATGTTGTCAAGGAAAGGAAATGTCATCATAGGAAATTGTGTCTTAGCTATGAATATCTTTTCTCTATAATCATGATAGTTTAGTCCCTGAATGTCTCTGAACAAAGTTAATATATTTTTTGTCAGTGAGTAAGGTTAGTTAGTATGTGAGGCAGCAGAGGTTGACAGATAAAATGTAAAGCAGATCAATCCTCATCTTTACCTATGGGAAGTCAGTAGATAATGCTAAAGCAAAATAATCAAGAAATAAAATTATAAGCATCTTACATGGCCAAACAAAAATGAAATTACCCAGGTGATTTGAAAGTGGTTGCCTCTAGGTGAGGGAAAGTTTTGGTACCAAATAGTTCTCTGTGTGTACTTTTGTATAACTACCCTTGCAACCCTATTTTACTCTTAAAACTACACATGCTGCTATATGTGATTAAAGATGTATAGGGCCAAGACCTCTTCCACCACCATGTTTGAGTTTCACAAGCCTTACCTTTTTAATTTCAAGGACTTAAATTCCTCAAAGATGTTAATATATCAAAATGATTAACTGAAGGTTAAGCTGATTAGCTTTTTAGTAAAAATAAGCAATCTGAAGAATAGAAGGTAAACTGTCCTGTAATTTATATATGTGTTCATTTTTTTTTATCCATGTTGTGGGGAATATACAATGTTCAGATTTTAACTGAGATATATACAGCTGTGGGGAGCATGGAGTTGGGACGGACTGATTATATTGCTTCAGGATTGCTTAGAGTGATCAGAGTAGGTTTAATTGCTCAAAGTAGTCCCTGTATAAATTACCCCTGGGGTAATTTACAACTAGAGACTGGACTAGAAATACAAATTCAGAATGATCCCTACAGGCATAAAGATGACTTTCTTACCAAGCATGGTCTAAAGAATATAGTAAACCCAATGAAAAAAGCATAAAAACGATTTCTGATGTTTTTTTTTTTCCCTTTTAAGTTTGTGTGGAGCAACTGATTTAAGAGCTACATAGCTTGAGTATTTGGAAATCCCTGAATATGTATGAAGTGTATTATAATTACACTGCTGTGTTTATATAGAATGAAGCTAAACAGTACAGCAAATTCATTCCTTCACCGAAACATATGCTTGTGCTAGCCCTCCAAACATTTCTATTTTATTAGGAAAAACATATTTTGCAGCAGATATGTGCTGTCTGATCCTTCCCATCCTTTGGAATATACAGGACATTTGCGTAACAAAGAGCATGTGCACAGTTACAGGATACAAGGATACAAGAACAAGGCAAAATGGTGTATTCCCATGTCCTTCTCCTGAATAGCAGCAATTAAAATTCACAGCTGCTGGCTGCCAGATGTTTCTTGCATTTAGTGCTTTGTAATGTGCATCAGAATATATTGTATGACTGTGGTTTCAGTCAACTAGACAGCTTTGTATTCTAAATTCTGCAGACTAGATCTAGTGTGTATATTTTTTCTTCAGATTAGCTTCCCTTCCCATCCCCCCCTTCATTTGCTTGAGGCATTTGCAGTTCAGAAACAAAAGACATTTCCAGCTCAGAGTTTAGCTGTATCAGAGTGTAAGTGCAGGTCAGGTCTGATTTATGTGGCACGTCTGATAAGCAGGAGAGGAGAGCTGGTGAACTTGGCTTGACTTATGTCCCCTGCTTCTGTAGGCAGCCACCATCCCTCTGGTGTCAGAACTTGCCATCGGTGACATACATTTTGATGACTTTTCTCTGGACGTTGATGCCATGATCACCGCCGCTCTTCGGATGTTCATGGAGCTGGGGATGGTACAGAAATTTAAAATTGACTATGAGGTGAGGTATTCTGTCACCTATGACCCCTGAGAGGCACCAGGGACAACATGGGGGCCCCTGGAGCTTCTAGCTTCCCAAGTGCAAACCATGGGGAGATCATCCCTGCACACCTGGGGGATACAGGTCAGGGAAGGGTGTTGGTCACTGCGGGTGACTCAGACATAAGGCCTGCTTTTGAGAATGGACCACCGGACACACTACCACCGCCTGACACCACCTTCCCCTTCCTGTTTCAGACACTGTGTCGGTGGCTTTTGACAGTAAGGAAAAACTACCGGATGGTGCTGTACCACAACTGGAGACACGCCTTCAATGTGTGCCAGCTGATGTTTGCAATGCTGACCGTAAGTGTGTCAGTGGCGGTGGAAGGTCATCTGTCACTGGCGGGGCCCTCCAGACTTTCTCCTTTACATTTCCATTTTTCTGACAGATTTTTACGTGATTTACTTTATGTTGGAACTTATGGGCCCTCCTTATGGGAGTATATATTTCACAACCATTTTTCAGCTTTAACATTGTAAAATCACTGGCACGTTGAAGTAAGGAAGCCTTGGAATGACAGCTTGAGACTCTTTTCAATGTTTTATCTTGGGAAACAGTTTTTTTTTAAAAAAAAAAGGAAAAGAAAAAAGAAATGTGTGTATTCTCAAAGTAATCCTTTTGCAAAGGATGTGTGGATGAGTAACAGAACAAAGAGGACACTGGGTAAGAGGGGTTAGGGCAGCCACCATAGAGGCTGTGAACTTATTTACCACAGGAACACAGAAACCCTCGGGCAGTGGTTACCAGGAGAAATGCCCCAGGAGGCTAAGGGAAGGAGCTGGTAGGACTTTAGCTCCCGGGGCTTAGGGGTACATTAGGCTTAACCTCCCTGCTCCTGGGCAGGTGGCCAGTTTGGGTTGTGGAGATAGCATGACCAGCGGCCAGTAGCCAGTGTATTGTAAGCCTTGGAATTTAACCTAAACACAAATGATTGTGACCAAGATTGAAACAAAATCCTCTATTCATCTCCATTTGCTGGCAAGAAATACAGCTTGTTTCAGTCTAATTTCCACATATCCTGTTAAAACCATCACAAAGTAAATGTTTTTTGATTAAAATACACTAGTTTCTTTGCCTGATACATACATAACTATGTGCACACACACGTGTGTGTAAACATATTTATTTACCATATTTAAAAAAACAAGTGTTGGACTTTCATAACCTAACTAAATACTTTACATCTTTGCTCCCAGATTAAAATTTAAACCCAAATAGGAGACACCAAAGGACATACTGTGGTCTAAGTGAACAAAGACTTTTACCCCTTTTAAATGCTCTGTCCCTTTCTCTGCCTATTAAAATATTCCTCCTCTTTTAAGGCACTGATCTAATGCCAGTTTTTCTGCAGTCTCCCCAAGCATCAATAATTACTTCTTTTCTGCACTGTGTCTAGCCAACACATCTTTCTCTCTGCTGTGTATTTTAAGTCACAGATCTCTGATGTGCCTATAAAGCAAGCAGCTCAAGGCTGAAGAGATAATCTCTTATCTTTCAGCAACATTCACTGATTTGCTCCATGTCTCCTTACTGAGGGCCTCGCCAGCAGTTTGCCCTCTTATCATTCACTTGGTAGGCTTTCAACAAATGTTTGCTGGCTTGGCTTGAACTCAAAGGTTCATGTAGCATAAGAAGGTGGCATCAAAGTGTCTTCTCAGTTATAATCAGGAGCTATTTGTTTGGGCCCCCAGTGGCTTAGGGAGCAAGCTGGCCAGGTCTGGCAAAACTGGCCGGCCCTGGCCTTCTGTAACATACCCATGACAGCAGCCAGCCGCTCAAGTGAGGAAGCAGGATGCTTTGAATTATAACACTTTATTATTCAAGTGCCAACACTACTTGAAAATAATCACTTTCATTTTGCTTTTCCTTATCAGAGCTCAGGAGATAAGGAATAATTCTCTGTATACAGAGTCCCTGTGTCTGACTCAGAGAGGACATTAAATAAACATATTGCTAACCTATTGTTTTGGAAAACCTATGGATTGATGGTGAATTGCTAACATAGGGAAGCAGGAACCTTGCTCAAGAATGGAAAAGGGAATGACAGTGATTTATGGACTGGAACTGTCAGAGACAGAGACAGACTTTCATGACAGACCTTAAAATAGTTGAGTTGGGGTGGGGGAACCATAAGAATGTTGAGCTTCTTGGATGGACACTTAGGGGTCAAAGAAAATACATTCCCAGTTTGTCTGGTTTGTTTGTTTGTTTGTTTGTTTGTTTGTTTTGTTTTTTGATAAATGTTTCCATTGCTCAGACAATCTTGATTTTTTTTTTTTAAATAATACACAGTCTTGATTTTTCTCAAGAAAATAAAGATAGCAGAACTCTCAAACTGTGTCACCACGTTTGGGTTCTGATACTGTGGTTTTTTTGGCAAGTGTTCAGCAACCTTGAGGAATGACACTGCTGGAGAAGGTTTGGTTTTTGTTTTGTGTTTATTCTGCTGCAGAAAGAAGAGAGCTCACCGTTAAAATTCTCTTAGGGTGGGGGAAAGGATTGTGATATACAAACATGACTTCGGAAAGAATATATTAGTGATTGTTTTTTCTCTGTTGCATTGAATCGAGTAGCCACATCTGGAAAAGAGATTACTATTTGCCCATTAAGTTCTGTTGAACTTGACTAAGGATTCCAATAGGTTGAAAATGTCAACTTTTGTTGGTCCCTTACACAAATTGTTTGTTCTCCAATTTAACACTGGAAACCTAGATATTCAGAATGTTTGAACTAAGAAATAATTACAGAGAAAACAAGGATTGCTTGATCAGTTAAAAAAAAAAAACTAATTTTGGACCCTCCCTGGTGGCACAGAGGGTTAAAGCACAGCACCAAGAAGCTAAGGCCACTTCAGCATGAGTTTGATCCCCACCTGCCCCAGAGGTGATCCCACATGGTGTGTCAGACCTCTCCTGACTCACCCACTGCTCCCCTCAGCAGTGTACTTCCTCAATCTGCCTGTTCTGCTCCCCACTCTGTCTCTGGTGAGTCCACTCACCACCACTGCATCTCTGGCCTGTACCCCAGTTTTTTTTTTTTTAAAAAAGCTAATTTCGGCCCTTCCTGGTGGCACAGCGGGTTAAAGCACTGCACTAAGAAGCTTAAGCCACTTCCACATGAGTTCGATCCCTGCCTGCCCCGGAGGAGATCCACGTGGCATGGCAGACCTCTCCTGACCAGCCTGCTGCTCCCCTCAGCAGTGTACTTCGTCAGTCTGCCTGTTCTGCACCCCACTCTGTCCCTGGTGAATCCTCTCACCCTCTGCATCTCTGGCCTGTAGTCCAGTTCTGTATGAATAAATAAATACATCTTTAAAAAAAGAAAAAAAAGCTAATTTCAATTCTAATTTCTGGATTACTCCTGCCACCTATAGCAAAATGATAAGCTCCTTATTTCCATGAATGGTACTAATGCTTCAGGCACTCCTGAAGGCTAGAGAGTCTTTCACTACCTTTCCCTCATGAGTGGTTATATTTACTTTCCAGTGATCTCATATTCCATCACTGTATATTGATAGCGAATGCAATTTCTCTCACTGTATACCAACCTCTAGATTCAGCCTGAGTCACAAAGCCCAGAAAGCAAGGCGTACATGTGCTGAATTTTCCTCTAGATGGCACTCCAAGGCAAAGTTTACCAACCAGTTGCCAGGAAAGGAGGAAAACCCTTAGTGACCTCTGAAGTGTTTTTGTTTTTTTTTTTCCCTAGGACAGGAGATATTGTGGCACCAACACCCACATCCTTGTCTTAGGAAAGACATCGTTCACAGGTGTCTTGGTGGTGGTGATTTTTATGGATACAACACCTGAGAGGAGAAATCAAATATATAAGTAAAATGAACAACGATGTAAAAATTTAAAAAGAAAGAAAGAAAAAGCCATCAAGTCAGAAGAACTTCTTTTATTAGGATGGCCCTGCATTAGGACTGCCCCTGCCCACTGGGTGACTCCATGAATAATACAGCACTGTCTGTGTGGCTTTGTATCTGTGACTATGTGTTTTTCTAGGTCCACTGACTCTGGGAATGGAAAGTGGTGTTGTGCCACTGCTGAGCAAATTATGATATCATATGCAATAGGAAAGCAAGTAATATCCATAGCGGCTTCCTAACCTTTACCTATGAAATCATGTCCAACACAGAAAATAAGTTTATTGCCTGGGAATTATATTTGCAGAAGTGTCCAGCCACAAGTCTAAGTAACAGAGCAGTTTTGTTTCTCTAGAAATAATAATTTAAAAAAGAATGAACTGCTTTGTAGGCTAGGCAATTTAATATAAAATGGCGGAAATTTAACTCACTAGAAACTCTGTTAATGACTTACTAATTTATTCCATGCTTCTGGCTTGAAATCCAATTTTTTCTAAATCAAAGCTTCACTACTCTGTGTCTAAAGACATTGTTAGGTAGTTAAAACTTACCAAATATTTTTAATTTATTGAATAAATGCAGGCTGTTAGACTAGTTACTTCTGTGGTCAAAACAAGGCAGAAACCTGCAGCTTGAGACTAATTATACAAACTCTCTTTATTTATGGAAGCTTGTAGAATAAATATTCTGTCAAGTACATACATGGTGAGAGATAACAAACATGTTTCCTATATTCGCAATGTTGATCTAATAAAGGAAACGACCATGCTTTTGTTTGTATTCTGTAAAATAAAAGGCATGGAGAAGGGGCAAGGTTGCAGAGACATTTTTCGGTTTTATAAATGATGTATGAGCTCTGACAGATTTTCCAGGGAGAAAAAAAGGTTTCCTTAAGAGTCAGTATTCTTTACTATCCCATAAATGTACTCATTAGCACTTTGGACCATACCCTGCATGCTGTAGGGCTCAATAAAGATTCATTGAACGAGTGGATTTAGTTTAGGGTAATGTTATTCAGGGACCAGGTTGCAGAGGGTCCAGTTTTTTAGAAAAAAAAAAAAAACAAACTATAAGATGATGAACAACTATCTCTGCTAGAAATCTTGTTCTTTCTTCATATCACACTAAGGTTCAGCTAGGGTTCATATAGAATATTATGATCTTGCAGAATTCACTGGATATGAAAAGAGAAGAGCACATGATCACATTAAAATTTATGGTGGTGCTGGCGGTGTCGCGCTGGTGGGGAATTGCAGTTAAACACTAATAATAACCAAGTATCACAGCAAACACACTGACACCCCCTGACATTTACGGGGGGTTTCTTAGATCTTAAATGTGGAGGAATCATGTTTAAGTCCATATTTGTGTTGTCAACAAGGTTATTTTCAGAGATAAGCGAAGTCATTTTATTGATAATTCAAACTAGAGAGCAGAGGGGAAGTTTAGAGAGAAAAATCCATCCTATTCACCAGTTTGAGGAGAATGTGCTGCCCGATGCCTGGCGTTTCAGGGAAGTCCTTGATTTTTGAAGCAGAAAATGTCTTCTGGAAGGATCTTTAACAGCACAATGAGAACTCCGCACCCTCCTTTAAAAGAGACAGAGCCAATTAAATTTTTAAATAACATATTTTTGCTCAATAACTGGAATCCTAATATCAATAGAAATTGATTTCTTTATAAATTATAACACTAGCAGATACAAAGAGATCATATTTTGTCCTGTAACTGACTATAACAAAAATAACAATCACACTTGTAATCCTCAAACATTTTATATTGCATTTCTTTATCAATATTAAGTAGTAGTTTCATTCATTTAAAAATGAATGGCAGCACTGTCTTAATAATACAATAAAATCTCCATGTTAGAAAAATTAATTATTTGCATGTAGGTATAGCTGATTTTCAGTGTAACTCAAAATGACGTTTTTAATTTAGGAAAGGAGTAAGTTTTACTCTGTTTGTAAAATATCAGCTCTGGCTTCATAAATTAACTTTAGAGATAATCAGTTTGAATACCATGTTTGAATTACATTTAAGACTCCTGTCCTTTAATTATTTAGGCAGGTTTCTATTTTTATTCTCTCAGATCCCCAATTAGGAATACCATGCTTCTAGCTGACATTCCCTTTATCCACATTTCTTTTATAAAAGGATAAAGGCAAAGCCACACATAATTAAGAACCTGGAGTGCTAATAACCAAACATCCAATTGGGCAGAAGGATAATCCAATCCATTTCCTCACACAGGAGAGTAACCTCCATAACTCACTTTAAGCGCTGCCATTCATGAGTTATGGGTCATTCCCTTTCTAGTGAAAATAAATTCTCCCACACCATCAGCCCGAGCTGGGTGTTTTTCTTAGGACATGTAAATTGTAAAAGCATTTGAACATAAGCATGTCCAGCATTTCAGGGAAAATAAGCTCTTGCTCAGGAACACAGGCTTGTAAGAAAATGTAATGGTTCCAGGGCTGAGACTGCACAGTTACAATATAGGATTTTTGATTAAGTAAATTTATTCCTGAGATTTTTATGGTGTTGGTAAACTGCTTAACCTGTCGCTTTGTGTTTTATGACACCAGCCGAATATTCCAGCTGAGAAGCAGAGCCAGGGCCTTTATCACAGCTTCCATTTCCCACCCCTCATGACTGAGAAGTTGCACTTTTTTCAGGGGCGGGTGCCGAAGGGTGTGGAGTTGGGAGCTGTGAAAAGTTTTGATTTTTCATGCATCTCATGTCTCATTTTGCTCAATGATGGCCAATAAAGATTTGGGGAAGCTTTGAAAAGATCTCATATATTTAAAATTCATCCACCAACCAACTAGACTTTGCCTGATACATGGAGAAGTCTGCATAATTAATGTTCACCAAGTGATCTGCTTCATCTTTTGTGCTCACAAACCACAGATCAAAGTATATTCAATTCACTAGCAATGTACACAAAATATAATCTGTGCTTCTAAACATGAGCAAAACATGCTTCATCCTTAAAAAAAAATCACAAAGCAAATACATTCTTTACAAAAATGGCAATAGAATTTATTTTTATTTATTTGTTCATCATTGACATATCTGTATAGCTTGGCAATACTTTGTACACTTCCATATGAAAGTAAATATAGATATATTCTTAGTGTTGAAGTCTTAATGAATCAAGTACTTTTGTTTCTCTTTGAAATACAGTCTGTGTGCTATACATAGATAGCTGTGTTTATTGTCTTATCTAAAATGAGGTAAAAACCTCAATCTTTCTCAGGTTTTATTAAGATTTCTACTTGGAAAATTTTCTTACAACTGTATATCTTTTTGCACATTTTATCAAAATATGAGTGCAGAGATACATGATGGGTTTTTATTTGACCACATCAGGACTTCTTGAGAATGAAATAGTGTTGACAGATGACAGGTTTGCTTTGAAATACTCTAGCAAACAAACTACAAACAAAACAGTGCATATGAAGAGAGATGAAACAAGACTAGCAAAACATGGACTCCTACTGAAGTCAAGTAATAAGTACATGAGGAATGCATTATAGTCATCTATTTTTTTGTATGCTTTCAGCTTTCCAAAAATAAATAATTTTTGTGTGAAAAGCAGGTTGAAAATGAAGCCCTGGAACATGTTAAAAGAAGTAAATATGATTAAAACAGATCAACCCTGCTTTTTTCCATACAATTAACTTTAACCGACATATTTAATTGTATCAGATAGACCCTTTTGCTGCCTGCCTTTCTGAAACTTACATGGCAAGCATTTGCAATATTGTCTGAGGTTGAGAGCCAATGAATGTCCAAAACATGACCCGGAGTTTACTGTTTAGTTAAAAGCGCCTTCAGAAGCCTGTGATTATTTTTTAAAAAGTATTTTCATGGAGACTTCAAAGTCTGCCAACTCTGAATTTTGAAAGGAAAGGACTGTTGTGGGCCTAAGTCAATATTTAATAAGGGCCAAATCAATATTTGGTCATATTCATGTTGAGAAGAAAGAGAAGCAAACTAGATCAAAACTACCCCATTTCTACAGATAATTAAATAAACTACAACTGGTTTGTGTGGTACTGCATGCTTTGATCAAGGAGACCTGTGAGCACTGAGCTGGATGGTGGTCCCAAAACAGAGGAAAGGCTCTGGTCTCTGGATCTCAGAAGAAGCTGAAATGCCTTTTTTACAGCTCAGTAGATTAAAATACTGGCAGAGGGCCTCCCTGGTGGATAGCGGTTAAGTCTCAGCGCTATCATATTGTCACCACTGTGACCTGATCCCTGGCCAGGGAGCTGACCCACATGGCCACAGCAGACCTCTTGAGCTTCGCCTGCTACTCCCCTTAGCAGTGTATTTTAGTAAATGTGCCTGTTCTGCTTTGTCTCAGTGAATCCTTTTATCCACCTGAACCTCTGGCCTACATCCTAGTTCTTGTATGCATAAATAAAAAATAAATATTTAAAAATTATAAATACGGGCAGAAAAACATGAACAATAAACACCAAGGGAGTGTAACCACTCCCCTAGTTGCTATGGTTTGTCTAGTAGAGATTTTTTTCCCTGCAGTAGAGGATTGCTGTTGTGAATACCTTTTCTTCTTCCTTTTATGTTTTCATCACACATTATCTCTGGTGGGAAAAGATAAGGCCCTTTTAAAAAAGAAGACAGGCTATGGAATCAAGTTCTAGAATAAATTTACTCACGTGTACTCTTGATAAACAATTGAAATCTACTTCCATCTTAAAGCTTGAGAAAATACTCTGCCTAAAATCATTGCATGGGAGAATATGCAATATTTTGATATCCCTCAGCCTTCCCCTAGAATGCATGACCAGAGATGGCCATTCTGTCTTGAAGCAAAGTAAAGGCTCCCAAGGAAGTTTGCTGGGCTTCCAAGAAGTATATATATAATACATGGAAGCTCAAACATGTACTTTAACAATTATCTTACCACATGATCCACTCACAACTGTTGAAATGGGATTCAAGATAACCTTCTTATAAAAACATCATTGCTAAGAGATCTAAATGGTCGGTTTTTTTTTTTTTAAGATTGATTTATTTGTGCATACAGAACTGGGGTACAGGCCAGAGGTGCAGGGGCAGTGAGACAGGTTCACCATAGACAGAGTGGGGAACAGAACAGGCAGATCGACGAAGTACAATGCTGAGGGGAGCAGCGGGCAGGTCAGGAGAGGTCTGCTGCACCATGTGGATCACCTCCGGGGTGGGCTGGGATCAAACTCATGCTGAAGTGGCTTTAGCTTCCTAGTGATGTGCTTTAACCTGCTGTACCACCAGGAAGGGCCCAGAGATCTAAGTTTTATGGATAGGCACCTCATATAAAGGATGGACTAGATGAGCCGAGGCAGTCATCAAAGTGCAGTTTGAGGCATTTTTCAGCAGGTTTGAGCACCCTGTACATTTATAAAGAAACCCTCAAAGAGCACTATTTGGTTAAAGTAAATTTAATTTTAACAAAGGCCCCCAACACTGACCCCTGGAATTCTTTGCTTATCCAAAAATCAAGAAATACCATAAGTTAAATGTTGCATCTGTAAATTCTGCCTTTTATCCCAAGCACACACACTTCCAAGCTGAGGTCATCCATAGATCAGTTAGGAATGATGACATAGATTAGGGACATGGCGTGCTGATTTTCTAGAAGAAGAACTTGCTTGAGAAACTATATTCTTCAAACCTCCTTCACAATATTTGAACAGTCCTCTTCTGTCTTCTTATTCAGAAGAAAGACAAGATAAAGACGTGGCAGAAAAACTATAAAAATCCATCTTAGTCACCCTTAACCTTAGCCAATCCAAGGGTTCCGCTTCAGTGCCTGGCTGTCAGCATCCACAGAAGAGAGTAAGAGCCAAGAACCTTGGGTTTGAATCTCTGTGACCATTATGAATACCCATACTGAAACATCATCAGATTTCATCCCTCTTAGTCTGCTAACTGCTAGATCTCAGAGTCAACAGGATAAATTCAGGAAATTCCTCATTATTCAGTGTCTCTGACAGCTGAGTTCCACATGCAATGAGAAGGCAGGATTTCTGTTATCTTGCTTGCAGCCCCCTGTGCCAGGCAGTGCACACAGATAAGGGGTGTGCACTCCATGATGCACTTTCTCCAGAAACCAAGTAGGAGAGGGTGACCATTCCCACCGTTATTCTTTTCCACAAGGCTCAGTCAGTTTGTGAGTTCTCACTGGAAAGTGTGCTCCATGACACTACTCTGACTGTACAGAATGTGACCTGACTATACATCCAAAACGATAAGATGGTGCCTGTCCTCCTCAGCCTATCCTAGTGTCTGGAAGGAGTAAAATGGCTTATAAATATCTGTATAAATGGACCCCTTTCAGGATGTCACCATTGTAATCCAAACCAGGACAATCTGATGCAACATAGTTCTGTTCTTAAAACAACAAAGAAAGAATGTATGCATACATAAAGTAGATTTATCCTAGTGAATAAATGTTCTTTATGGAAATTTTGGACACAGGAAAGTATTTTGAATCACATGTGATTCCACTACTGATAGTATCTTGATAGACATCCTGATGGTCCTTTTTCATATCTACGTTTATTAAGCTGGGGATGTTACAGATAAAACATGATTTTCTTTTCTGTCTAAACTTCATTTGTATGATCGGTTACATCTTGAACCACATCTAGGTTTCAAATGTCCAGTTGCTCTGTAATATCAAACACTGTACTTCTTCAAGAATAACATCATTCATGAAATAAAGCACACATCATACATTCCTTAAAACCCTATTATTTGATCCACTATCATCACAAAAATATTTAAAAGCTATATACCCTTAACTTAGTGAGACAGAACAATACAAGGTATAAGAACAGACTCAAGAGTGAGGTCACCAGAGAGCTAATCCCACCCCTGTTAAAGTATAGCAGCAAAGTCTACCTCGATAGCCTTATCTATAAAATGGAAAAGATGAGGGCCCTCCCTGGTGGCGCAGCAGGTTAAAGCACAGCACTGGGAATCTGAAGCCACTTCCGCATGAGTTCGATTCCCGCCTGCCGCCTGCCCCGGAGGAGACCACATGGCGAGCCAGACCTCTCCTGACCAGCCCGCTGCTTCCCTCAGCAGTGTACTTCGTCGATCTGCCTGTTCTGCTCCCCGCTCTGTCTCTGATGAAGCCTCTCACCGCCCCTGAGCCTCTGGCCTGTACCCCAGTTCTGTATCACAAATAAATAAATAAAAAATCTTTAAAAAAAAAATGGAAAAGATGAGACAGTCTCTCCCTCTTAGGTTTCTTGTAAGGATTAAATGAGTTCATGTATTTGAAGTATTTAGAGAAACATCTGACTGTAGCACTATAGAAGTGCTATACAAGTGTTAACTATGCCTCTTTTCTCAGCTATATTAATTGTCTGATACATAATAAATACCTAAAAACTTTTCTAAAAATGAATGAAGTCTCCATAGTACCATCTAGTGTTGATTTTGTTTGCTTATGCTTTTTCTGATTCTATAGAGCCACAAAGCACCAGTCATTTTTCTCTGTGATACTCTTTTGTTTAGTAGTAGCAGACAAAATCAGCTTTGAAATGGGGACTCATCGTAGCTGGTTTAATTTGTGGAGAGGTCACTCTGGTTTAAATTTTATGTTGACTAAAAGACAGGAAATTGCTGGGCAGTCGTGGAGACCCTGTAATAAATCTTATTACTTTGGCTCTTTGGAGTCTCAATGATCACACGCCATAGGGGTTGGAGGTAGCTGTATCCCAGGATGTATTTTAACACCGTTCAGGACTGCCGTGGGAGGCCCACTGGGAATGTGGTCACAGGCTCAACTGGGGAGGGCGATGTGGGAATGGGGGCTGTGTGGTTTCCTTTTCTCACTATGCACAGTGTTACATTTTTGATGTGGACCATGAGGGGAATGCATGAGGAATGGGTAGATGTAGATAAAGGTTTTTTTTTTTTTTTTTTAATAAACCCATAAGTATTAGAGTAGGAACTGAAAATACGCAATTTCATTTGTAAATAAAGAGATCAAATAGGGTCAAGAATGGAAGAAATGCATTAAATGCTGCACTCCTGCCTCTTTGAAGTATATTGTCTTCAGCAGGCAGTTGCCTTTTTCTCCTGATGTGCATCGGTGTAGGGCTGGATGGATAGGACCAGAAAGGAGATGGATGAGGGAGACAGAGAGGCAAATGGACATTTAGTGGAAGATGGACACTTTTCAAGCCTGATGGGTCTTAGAAAACCATTTACTAGGCAGCTTTAAATCACAGTCAAGAGATAGGTGCTGCTTCAGTAACTCAGGTCTAACAGTTGGGAGAGGTAAATATGTTTTGTGTGACTGTGTGTATGCTGTACTTTAGGGATACTTTCATTCTGGGGCTCCAGAGGTTATAGAAGAATGTATGGGAAAAGGGTCCAGGTCTTTCATCAAATTCTTAAACATATCCATGATACAAGTAGTTTACAAATGAGATGTTGAATTTCCAGGAAGGGATGAGGGGGAAGGTGGGTGCATAGAACATGATAATATAATACATTCCATCTTATTATACTAATGGATGAAAACTGATGGCTTAGGAATGGTTTGGGATTTTAATCTTGAGTTTGTTAGATGGCATTTGATTTTAATTTCTTCTTTTTTTTTAATATGTATTTATTCATGCACACAAGAAGTAGGAACAGGCCAGAGGTTAAGTGGGTGAGAGGATTCACCCCAGACAGAATGGGGAACAGAATAGGCAGACTGACTGAAACACACTGCTGAGGGGAGCAGCAGGCAGGACAGCAGAGGTCTGCTGCGCTATGTGGGTCAGCTCCCTGGCCAGGATCAAACTCCTACCATAGTGGCTGTGGATAGCCTCATAATGCTGTGCTTTAACCATTGCACCACCAGAGAGTGCCCTGATTTTAATTTCTAGCTAAATTTCTAGTCAAATAGCCTCATTTTAACATCCCACCTTTATTCTTTCTTTTCTGATTTACAATTCTAATAACTAACAGACAAAAATCTTTCTAAATATCAGGGCAGTTTTACTGTTGTTTAAAACACTGATTTCCACAATATTTTGGATAGTTATTTCACATTTGATAGACTTTCAGGATTTACTTGTGTCGGACAGATCCAAACACAGTAGAAACAAATCACAGGTTCAGGATGGCAGATAAAGGCATCGATGCTCCCTCTGTCGATATGACCTCTCCCTTGGTCATATCACGAGTACAGAAAGCCAGACTTAGAACCATGAGAGGGTCTTCACCATGGAGGTGCTTAAAAAAGTCAATGAGCAGAGCCACATAGGGAGGTCACCAGAGCTAGTAAGGCTGTCTCCTCAAGTGGTGAGGAAAGATTATATGAGAAAGAAAAGGGCCTGGGGACAGGCAGGGTATGAGGAGAGTTTCTTCATTCTCAGTTCTGGGAGGGGCCTGGAAAGTCTAGGGGACATGGATCACATTTAAAAATACCAGGGGTGTTCATCAGGCACTGGTGTAAACATTAGATGAGCTAGAATGCATCCGAGAGAGAGGAATCACTTGCTATTAGAAAGGGACAGCTGACGAGAAAATGTTTATAAACGGAAAAAGTTATTATTCCTAGAAAGAGGGGGAAAGTAAATGTGGGAACTGGGGAAGAAGAAACCAGAAATCAATCCAAGAAATTGATTATTTAGCCACCTGACAGCTAAAATGTGACCTAAAAAATTGTGACAAGGAAAATACTTTTTTTTTTTTTAAATGATAAGTGCATTGTACTGAAGAAGATTAACCTGCAGATTGAAAAGGTTTAATCAAGCAAAATGATGGGGCTTGAAGCCCCAAACTAAAGCACATTTTTGTGAAATTGCCAAATCCCATGGATTGGAGATTCTAAAGGAGAGAAAATCCAGGAACATTCAAATTATTAGAACAATAGTAATATAAACTTCTCAAAAGCAACTTTGGAAATTAGAAAACAATAAAGCAGTCCTTCAAAACTCTCAGCAAAAATGTTTCAACCTAGTGTTGTTAGGCACACTAACAGCTGTTTAGGAAAATATAGTCAAGACATTTTCAGTCGTGCAAAGCCTCAAAAAAAAAAAAAACAAAAAGGGAGATGGAACCCAGGAGAGAAAAGGTGGAAGCTGGAGTCCAGAGCAGAGTAGGGGCAGGCTCAGGAGGGAGTGGCCAGGCCTGCTTGAGAGCCAATAAAAGAAGTGACTAGAGAGTGGAAAGGGTGCAGAAGACTTACACCTGCAAGGAAATCTTACCTGCAGGAAATGAAATCATTTACATAAGAATAGAGAACAGTGGCTCCACAGTGACTCACAGAGTCCACTGCCAGGAAGCTTGGGTGTGGATGCCAGTGGAAGAGGAGGGGGCAGGGTGGAGGTGAAGATAAATTCTCACTGGCCTGAATATGCAGGGAGTTTGCCCACCTCTGCCACTTACTAATTGTGAGAACTTGGGCACATACGTTATCTTCCCTGTGCTTCAGTTTCCTCATCAAACCCTGGGATAATAATAGTTCCTACATCATAGGGCGATTTTAGAATGACATAAGTTAAACAACTGTAAAGCTTATAGGACAGTGTCATGCCCATAGGCAGGACAATGTGCGTGTGATGAATAATAAGCACATATAAAAATATGGTAGAAAGCACATAACCAAATTACATAAAATAAAAATAGAATATAATTATCTTTGGGAATTAGGAAAGAGGCAGAATGAGGACTGCTATTTTTGGTTCTAATTATTACTACATTTGAATCTTAAAACTATTGCAAATAATAATTTAAATAAAATAAAATTAATTGAAAACCAACAGCCAGCTCCCAATTTTAAAGCGGGGCTGCACACACACAGCTTTGTAACGAACCTTTCATTTCTCCCAGATAATTTAGTCACATGCCCTTACACAAATGAAATTATATGTATTTTTACATGAAGCAGGGGACCCAAATTATTTTTTAAAAACAAAATTGTTAATGCAGAAGCTTCTTGTTCAGTTATTTCTGCAGTAATAACATAACTAATAAAAAAAAGTCTTCACTGCTTTAAGACAATGTCTTACAAATACTAGCTCATGATCTTAGATTTGGGGGGGAAACACATGAAAAGGGAAGCAATTTGAACCCTACCTTTCCCCTCCTCCTGCCCTCGGCTAAAGATTTTAATAAGTAATGAAATGGGAGACTTGCAAAGTAAAAGGGAGAGACATAAAGGCCTCGGCTCAGGAAAATGGATAGACTTGTTTTGCAGAGCTGTGCTTCCTCCTCTAAACTAATGGCAGGACCAGCAGGAACCAAAGACCCATCGCTGCCCTGGGTTCCATAATTACACAGCTCCCAGAAGAAATCACGCCACGCTATGCATTTCACAAGTCAGCTACCAGACGATAATAAAAAAAGAATTCCATGTAATGGATACTCCACCTGATCCTCAAGGGTTGCCTAATCCTCTATCAAATTCTAGCCTTCAAGACATGCACTGCCTCTGTGTCTGTATAAACTTCATCTGCCCACCAAACTGATCTGAATTAAGGTATTTACCAGATAATTTCTAAAATATCATCATGTAATAATTGGAGCTTTCGAAGTTGCCAACCGAGAAGATACATTATGTATTAACTTGATAATGTATGTATGACTAGATTTACATTTTATTTATTCATATATATGTTTATATCTTAATACCTTTTTAAAGGTCTCATTTCGGCCAGCTTTCATTTGCATGGCAGCTGGTGGGGACATTCAGCTCTAAAGTCCCAGCCCCCTCTCTCCCTGCAGCACTGAGCACAATGCTCATGGAATGTAGAAGCAGAGAACACATTTGGCTCTGGGCTTTTGCCAAACTGTCACTGTATCTGGCTGGTGCAGCCTCTTCTTGAAAAAGGGAACAAAATAGTCTGAACTTTGTCCGGTGTGCCAGCGTGGGCCTCCGTGGCAGTGAGTTCATTCATCACTGTTGGGACCTTAGCTAAGCAGCGGACCACCCAGCTCCCCATTGCGTAGGGTGGCAGTTCATCATTTCCTAAAATGATGTGGATGTGGGTATGAACAGAGCTGATTGTTACTAACCTGACGAACCTTACCCATCCTCTCTGGCCCGAGTAGTGACTGCTGCCATTTTCCCTTCTTTCCAGACCGCTGGGTTTCAGGAGATTCTGACCGAGGTGGAAATTTTAGCAGTGATTGTGGGCTGCCTGTGTCATGACCTCGACCACAGGGGAACCAACAATGCCTTCCAAGCTAAGTAAGTGCTCTAATTGTTGTTATTTTAATGCATTTGCCTTTCTGTTCAGAGCCAAAGGTGACGAGTGCTAAAGAGTAAAGCATTAATTTCTGGCATCTGAGGCCAAGGCCACGCAGGCCTGGGCATCCGTGGAGTGGGGCCCATCCATCTTTATAATTCCCTATTCTTCTTTTAATTGCAAATTTGCCCTTCATGTCATGCTTGTTGATTTGGTCTGTCTCTGCTGACCTCCGTCAGACACCAGCTCAGATTTTAAAGGGCCTTTTTTTTTCCTCCTCCCAGAATAGTTGCCTTCATGGCACTATAAGCTTTTGGGAGTTGCTGTTTTCTCAAAATCTGGTTTTGAGAGCTTTAAAATATAAATGAACTTAGGAAAATTTATCAAGCAAAATAACCTTCCCTAGTAGAATCGCTCCAGGATTCTTTTGGTACTGGATAAAACAATGGAAAGAGCAGTAAGGAACTCGGGCTCTGCTTCTCCCATCCTTCTCCCACAGGAAGGTGGGCAGACAGCAAAATTATATCAAGACAGGCAGCATGTAAACCCATACTGTGCATGGGCAGAATAACCTGTCCCTAAGCATGCGGACTGGTCAGGAGAGCCTTTGTTTGGTGGTGCAAACTGTGGCCAAGCTCACAGAAGAGTGCTGAAAATAAGACCAAAATCCAGGTCTCTTGGCTCATGCCAAGGGCCAAGGTTTAATGTACTTTAATGCCTCCTCCCTGCAAACAAAATGACGTGGAGCTTAGAGGGGTGGAGCATGGAGGGAGAATTCAGGAAGACATGGTCAGCTCTCAGTGCCAGACTCCCAAGGTCCCAGAACAGGTTGCTTCAGTCTCCAATAACCTCAGCAGCGCTCTGATGTTAGCAGGTTCCAGTCAGCTCACCACTCTTCTGCTCCCCCAAACACCTACCTATGAAGGCCAGAATGCCACTTGCTTCTAACAAATGAAATCTGACTTTGTGTCCTTCTCTGTCCTACATCCTATAGCCTAGCCCTCCAACTCTCTCTGCGCCATGTTCTACAGTTGTCAGTCGAACTTTCTGTGACAACCACTCTAAAAACTCAGCCCTCATACAATCTAGCAATTCAATTTCTTGCTACTCTGCCAAGACTTTTAAAAGCTTTGGGAGAAAACGTCACAGTTGTGAGTTTGAGACACACACACACACACACACACACACACACACACATATTCTCCCAACTCAGCTGGACGCTCAGAACTCCCCACAGTCTTTCTGTCTCCAGCCAGTTCCGTCGGCTCCCATGGCTCTTAGCAGTCACAATACCACACTCTCTCTTCCTAAGCCACCTCTTTGCTCTAGCAGCTCCCCCACACCACTCAGCAGATCACCTTGCCTCCTCCTTCCTGGAGAAAATTGAGGCCATCAATCGAGACCTCCCAATTTCCTCCCTTGCTATGTGCAAACTTATATCAGTCTGACTCCATCCTTTCCTCCTTCCTCCTCTCAGTGAAAGAACTGACCTTCCTCTAGCCTGAGGGCTTCCCTCCATGTTGGCCTTCTCTTTCCCTGTGGCAGGGCCTTGCTCCACCAGTCTTCCTCTCCCCGCATCTGTCTCCTTTCCCCTTCCTACTGACTCTCAGCTTCTATCAATAGGACCCTTTTAAGATGCATCTTGCGAAAGGCACCTCATTCTCTATTTCACCCTCCAGTTTTGTTTTCTTTTCTTTCCAGTGAATCTTTATCCACAGTGCTCTGCATTCATTGTCTTCTTTTCCCCACCCCTGCCTTCCAGCATATGATTCCATTTCCTCCTCACCAGGGGAATGCCCTAGGCAATGCCACTAGCAGTCTTTTATCCAAAGTTTTGACACTCTGGTAGCCTCTTTCTGGGCCCATTTTGCCACTGCCACATTTGGCACTTCCTGTAATTCTTTTTTATCTCCATTTTTGCCTTTCTTTTCAGTTTGCTTCAAGGTCTCTCAACCTCTGCCCCCGGCATCACTGGGGATGTCCTCTCCATGTCCCCTTCAGCTCTACTTGCAGGACTTCCACCATTTGCTGATGAGCTCCTTGAGCCACAATTCTCTACAGACCCCTGGACATCTATTCCAGCTACTTAAGGAGCACCTCCAATTGGAAATCCCAGTCCTTTGAGCTCAGCTTTTCCCTTTACACCTGCCCCTTTTCTCTATTCTCTCTACCAGTGAATGGCACCTCCAGAAACCCACAGGATTTCCTCCTTGGCATCCCTCAAATTTGACATCTCTGAATTCTTACATTAATTTCTGCTTCCTTGCATCTCTCCTGACTCAATACAAAAAGTAGCTCAACTCACCTATTCCTATCTCCCTCCAAAACCCCAGACTCCAAAATAATCATCGTAATTCAGAAAATAGATCCCCTTGATGTTGAAAAGTCATTCACTGGCCTCCTGTGACTGTCAGGATAATGTTCAGATTCCATAGTGTAACCCCTATGGCACTGGCCCCTTTCATTCCGCCTCCTGCCCATATCTCTGGCCCAGGACCCACTCCCCTCACCCCAACCCCCGCTCATCAGGTCTATGTTCCAGACCCAAGGGGCCACTTTAAATGCACAATGGGTGCTAGCTGGATCACTTCCCTCTGCTCCTCAGTATGCTGTTCCAGATGCCTAGAATACCCTTTCTCTGGAATTCCCTTTCACCCAAAACTGCTCTGTAAATACCACCTCAGAATTCTATTCCTAGTCATTTTGTGCATCCACATAGGTGTTTGATTCGCCCTTCTTACTGAGCATCTGTGATGTACAGCAAAAGCTGAGAACTAATACACACACATTAAATATTTGCTGTATGTATGACTATGTGAATTGATGACATTTTAACTATTTTAATAGAACTTTTCAACAACATTTCCTGATTTACTAAACAAGTATAACCTTTTACAGATCCTTACAAAATAATTTTATAAGTAGGTTTGCTGCTGTACAAAAGACAGTAGCATTCTTGGGGCCCACTGTGTTGGTGTTCATTACAGCATCTGTAAGCTCTTTAGCTTTGAATCCCTGCATCTCTGCATTTCATTATTATTGTTATTTAGTATTCATCTATTTTTATCAAGCCAAAGGCATCATTGTCAATGCATCTGTTTCTAGGGCGCTCTCTCCAATGTCTGACTCTTCTCTGTTTAAAAAGGAGGAAAATGTTAGAATGGTGTCTATAAAGTCAGGGGAGCTCCATGTAATTCGTTTAGAGTTGAACACAAGACACTTAAAACTTAGATCCCAGCACCACTGTCAGCTACAACCCAGAGAGAGGGCTTGCCATACGAAGAGAGAATGTCCTCCGTGCCAGCTGGACCAAGAATTCACCCTAATCAAAACCCAGCCTAGCATTACTTCATCATCAGGAATTTGGAGCTGGATCATGATTGACTCAGCTGTAGGGGTCTAAGCTGCAGGCCATGTGGGCTTGAAGCAGAGACTGCCATGTGGGAAACACTATTAGGACCACATCCCCGGTGGCTGAGAGAAATAAGAAAGCCAGTCTGCAAAGAGGAGAGGTGCGTAGCCAAGAGACAGAGGTGAGAGGTAGACTTGCTTCTTACACATCTCTACTCCAGTTTTCAGGAGACCCAGCCATACTTGTCATAACTGGGCTCCCCCTGATCTCTTGGTATCATTTAATCAGTGTTGGGTTTTGTTTGTTTGTTTAAGATTTACTTATTTATGCATACAGAACTGGGGTACAGGCCAGAGGTATGGGTAGGTGAAAGGATTCAACAGTGACAGAGTGGGGAGCAGAACAGGCAAATTTACTGAAAAACACTACTGAAGGAAACAGTGGGCGAGACGGGAGAGGTCTGCTGCCCCATGTGGGTCACCTCCCTGGCTGAGATCTAACTCATGCTGCAGTGTCTGCAGTAGCTTCAGACTGCAGTAGTATAGTGCTGTGCTTTAACCCGTTGCGCCATCAGGGAGGGCCTGTTTTTTCCGGTAAAGCTGGTCCTAATTAATTTCTATTCTTCAAAATCAATGGTCCCAGAGACAATAAGAATTACAATATAGTTGTTTACTATCTCAAATGTTCACCAATATCCCTGTAGAATACTAGATATTTCTGTGTCTATTTTATGGGAAGAAATAAGCCCTAGGAATGTCAGAACTTGTTCAAATCCACACATCTGGGATGTAGCAGTGTTTGGTTTGGTGCTGATTCCAAAAGCCTTTCTTTAATCACTGCATGATACTCTTCTGCATGGTTTTGTGATATTTATTTGTGGATTTTGGGCTTCCAGTTTGTTGGCTGACTTATGATATATGTGTATATTCTGGGAAACTAAACTATATTTTGACATCCAGAAAACCATGATGTGGTGCCATAAAAAAGATAAAATGGAATTAAATTAAACCTCAGTAGTTATATTTTTTGAGACCTTAATTTTACAAAATTAAAACTAAGGCTCACAAATCTCAGTTTGTATATAATTGAACAGCCAGCTTTCACTCATCTGAGAGATATTAAATTGTTGATACTATAATTCAATTTCTTCTTTTTCCTCCACATGTTCCCATCTACTGATCCAAGAAGGCCTGATGTGTTTACTTATGACAATTAGTATGATACACAATTTTCCAGCTCGTGGGAGATCCATCGGCCCTGCTTCTGCCTAATGGAGTTACCTTTGAACTCAGGACACCTATTACCCCCACATCACCTGACCACAGTTACAACCTTTCCACAATGAATGCTGAAAGAGATCTTTCTATATAGTAGGGAAGCCTACTACTTTTTTATTGATTAGAATAAGATTTAATCAATAAGTGTGGCATTGTTTAGAAAATCCCAGGGGAGAAATCTGTATCTTTATTTTCTCTTTTTATTCCCAATAATCTTTAGGTACAAGGCACTGTGCTAGGCATTGTAGGGGAAATAAAGAAGTATAACAAATAGTCCCTAAAAGTATTCAGTCTCACACCAACCTTTCAGGTGATTTGGAAATGGGATTTACATGCACCAATTATTATGTGGTGAAGCATATGCTACTTTTTTTTTTTTTCATATGTAGGGCTATAAAGAAACAGGAGACATTTAGCAAGGGACAAATTACTATATAAAATGCAAAATGCCTCTATAATAAAAAGTTGTGACTTTAGTTATAGCACAATATGATTTATTCCCTTAGCCTTTCTGATAAGTGAACCTTTGCATTTTCATATTTTATTCTTAATTTTTAAGTACTAGAGTGCGTGCAGTGAATGATCAATAGGTAAAGAGAGGGCAGCGATACCACCGTGCTTTGAAATTGCTCTGTTAACACCTCTCCCCTGTTTTCTCAAGAGACAGCACTTCCCTCTCATCCCCTTCTCTATTACAGCTGCCCCTGATGATTAAATATCGGTACAGAGCAGCTTTGTGGTATATTCTCCTAGGAGACTTCTTCTATTCATTTCTAGCATAATCTCTTATACTCATTTCTTGGGAATGAAAACCCATCTTGTCGCTTTCGGCCAGGTCCCAGAAGTGAAATACTCGGGCACATTAATCTGCCGTGACAGCCTAATCCTATTCCTCAGCACCTCCCAACAATTCTCAACTTTCTAATTACCTTTCAGAGTTTTTCTTTTTAAAATTTCCTGTAAGCTAAGAATGCATACTTCCATTAACTCTCTTTCAAAGAATATGCCTAGCTAGAGGAATTATGAAGGCATATTTCCTTTTGCACACTAATTTTTGGTGTCTGTGCACAACACTGAAAGAGCCTGTAAGGACAGAATTAACACTTGAACTTTTCTTACAGTAATTTTCACCTTGGTGTACTGCCTGTCAAACATAAACACTTTAAGAGGTCGGGATGACTTAATCATCTGTGTGTACCACCAATAATCACATGTATAAATATTCTTGTGCTTATGGAATTTTGAGACTCCTCTTTCTCTCCTTTCCACACATCCTACATATGCAATCATATGTTCACAATTACAGTGTGTACACTTATGTGCACTGTTTGTGCAAAATTCACAGCTACTTAGATGATGAATATAATTACAATAAGGGGTGGTATTAAAGTCAATTTTTTCTATATACGATTGACACTTTTCCCCTCATAGTTTACATGGAAAAGTGGAAGTATGCCTTTATGCAAAGTATATGACATGAAAGAGGTGGTTTTATGATCAAGGAAGACTGGTAATACTATCTATTGTGCTCCCTTCCTGCAGAATAATAGTATTTCCACATGTTGACACTGTTGGGAAAATCTGCAATAAGGAAATCATTTAGCTTTTTAATCCCAGTATTTCCCAACCATATTTGACCATAGAACTCTTTTTATTGCTGCCCATAATGCCATTCTAGAGAACTGGTATTCTGCAGAATTCTTTTTGATGAAATTTATCCCTACAAATAGACTTTATTTTTTACCACTTGTACCAAGTTCAGTTACTTACAGACTGTGGATTTCACTCCTGTAGCCCTCGGAGGTTCATAGCAGATGGGTCTGTAATGGCAGGTGTAGCATTCTCCATGACCTTGACCTCAAAGAGAAAGAAGCAAGAGGTTTTCAGTCTTAAAAATCTTGACAGAGACCAAAGCTAAGGGATCCACATGAAATGGAAACATGTTGTTTAGATAATTTTACTCTTGAAAAAAACTGTAAGTAGAGTTGGTGTCAGAATCCCTTGCTTGCAGAAAGGCAAGCACTGTGAATGCAGGACTAATCACAGAAAGTCTCCCACATACTTTTAAGGGTCGGTGAGCTTCCTATGGGTAAAAACTGTGTCTTATTTACCTTTTGTATTCCACATACCTGTGACCTAGCACAACAGTCATGAATAACAGATGAATGAATGAAATGTAGTGTCTTCCTGAACATCCCTAGTATGTATTGCAAAAATGACATATGTTGTGACTAAATCAGTATTGTGAACCTGGTGAAGCACAGCGGTTCAGAGGCCATGTGGACCAGGGGTCCGGTCGGGGGTGAGGGGGCAGCACGGAAGCGCAGGTGTTATTTGACAAGATGTCCCCTTGGTAAAGGAGAAAGCACCCTGCTCAGTCTGAAAATAAGAAAATATAAAGTGATTTCTTACCATCTAGCTTTTGTGGGGACTGCTAAACCAATGGGATAAAGGAAGAAATAATGTGTTCATCTTGACCCTACCTTACCTCAGTGACTGTTATCAGGATTCACTCTAATAAGTGAATTTCATCTGGGCACAGCTGGCTAATAGAAACAAATCTCGGTAATCTGAGCCTGTGGTTGGCAGGCATACTAGTAGAGATCTAAATTAATTTTGAAATCTCTCATTGATGACAACCAGCTTGGCAAAAATGGAAAATCACATATGAGAAATGTACCGGTTATAATTATTCTCATTATGTAATGAGAAGGAGATTAAAAAGTGGATTCTAATCTAGAAGTGATACTTACTAGGTGTGTGACCTTGGAAACACCATGTAACTTTTCCGTTTTCCTCAACTATGAGAAAATAATACCTATTTCATGGTTGTTGTTAGAGCTGGCTGAAATAACGTCTGAAGTTATTAGGTTGCCCAGTGCCTGAAGGGTACTTAATCATGGCAGTTATTGTGACTATAATATTATTATTATTACTGTCAACCTTTCAATGTGAACGATAATCTCCAAACATCCCAGTGCAAACTTACTAACAAACAGCTAATATTTTTTAAGCACCTACTCCAGGCCAGTCATTCCTATGTAATATGCACATAAACATCCTAGAATTTCAGAAGTCAAAACAAAGGCATACAGTGTGCATTTTGAAAACTAAATTTTTATAAAAATGAACTGTTTGAAAAACAGTAACATTGTCACTTACTGATTACTAAGATTAGCCTAACAAGTTTTTGTCTGTTGAATGCCATAGATGAAGGCAACATTTAAAGAAATAGCATATACCTGCTTCAAAACTAGTCCCTTCCCATACTATGCCTCTTCACAATAATCTCTAGTGAACCTAAATCTGCTGTTTTTCCCAGCATGCAGTCAGCTTTCTGAGCTCACAGGTCCCAAACCGACTGGAGAAGGAAGGAGCTAAAGTCTGAGATGTTTCCTTACATTTAGATGCAAGCCTTGATCATGTCACTTGCAGGACAGACTAAACTGTCAAGCTCCAGCATTTCCAGCTCAAGTCATATTTCCCTGTCAATGTCCAAAAACCTTGCAATGGGCAAATAAGATCAGAAGTACCTGGATGGGAACTCACCCTGAAGTCCGGTGACTGCGCTTTAACCCATAGAGTTCTCTGGGCTCTCTCTCAACTCTTAAAATGTTATAAATGCTACTCCGAAATAAATGGAAATTAATGCAGGTAAACATTTTAAATATACACTAACCAGATCTGACATGGTTGAGAAAAGGGTTGCTCGGCATAAGTAAAATTTACAGATAGTTCAAAATAGTCCTTCCAAACATTAACATTTTATTGATTTAAAATGGAAGTAGCCATGATTTTTAACTGTTGACCAATAATTAATATTGACTACCACCTCCTGCATGGCAGACACAAGGAAGGCACTTTGAAAGATTATATTTTTTCATAAGTAATAGGTAGATAGTATTATCTATTGTAAATTTAGAGAAATAAGAAGCTGAGTCTTAAAACAACCAAGTAACCATCCAAAGCTACCACCAAGAGTGGAGGTCTGACTCCAATTCCAGGAACTTTTCAGAGTTCTACAATAAGTTATCACGGTGTGACCATGGACTGAAAAGCCACAGAAGTCTGTCAGTCTAATGTGTAATGTAGTTTAAATGGGTTCTGCATAATAGTCACAGGGTTTTTGTCACATGGGTTTTTGTCCCAAATTACATTTGGTAGAAGGCAGTTGTTCTAGACACTCAGAAGCTGTGTGAGGTTTAGTTGTTGAAGCCTACTCTGATCCTGACAGGTAGACATTCTCTCTTGGCTTCAGATCATCCAGGACACTTTGATTGAACTGAAACACTTGCTATGGATTTTGTATTGCATGCTGTGTACATTATTTCCTCTATGCTCACATCTGATCTCTCATACTAGTCTGTACATTTTTTAGAGTCATGAAGTATTCTGTTCACCGCTGTATTATCCCAAGCATCTAGCCTAACACCTAGAAGCTTCTTACTTCATAGACGAATGGACTACACAAGCAGTTCCATGACAATGTTTGGTTCTTTGCCAAAGCATGTTGAGCCAAAGTGCTGGTGTGCAGGGGACTCCTTGGCAGGTGAAGGTCCTGGTTCACTCACTTTTTTGTCCTCTTTCAGGAGCGGCTCTGCCTTGGCCCAACTCTATGGAACCTCTGCTACCTTAGAGCATCACCATTTTAACCATGCCGTCATGATCCTTCAAAGTGAGGTATACACCTAAGGTTCTGCTTCCCCCCTTGCTAGAAAGCCAGTGGAATGATGTTTCCATCTTTCTTTCTAGTGCCATAAAGTAGATGCAGAGAAGGCAGGAGTCTTTTTTCAAGCCAAACTATTGGCCCCTTTTCTTTGTGGCTTTTGAAAATTCTTTCAGATGCTTGGCCAAGGACCTCATTCAAATTCTTCCACCAGATAATTCATTGGGTTTCATATTCACTTAGCAGAGGAGACGGCTTATCGCCTATCATGAGAGGATGGTATCACCATCTGTGAGGGGTGGAGAAGCCAATCCAAGAATGACACGATCCCAGCAGTGAGTGGTCCAACATCCCCACTTTGTGAAACCCAATGCCATTTTAAAAGATGGTGGAAGCAAAACAGGGTGAGAAAGTTACACTTTATTAGCACCATTGAAAAACCTATAAAAGGTGGGACCAGTTTGAACCTAAGAGCTACAGTGAAATTTGAGACCCATAACGCCATAAGCTTTATTTTGCTCCATGTAGCAGGAGGAGTTGGAAGAATCTGGACTTTTATACATTTAGCTCTCCACAGAGAAAAAGAAAAACCACTCTACTCTGGCTAAGGCGTCTGAGTTTGAAATTGCCAGGAAAGGAAATCTGTTTAATTTTCTGCAGGCATACAGACTTTTTTTTTAGGCCAGGGAGGGATCATCTGTTCCCCATTATTTGTCAGTTCTCTAGCTGCGCCATTAATTATTATTATTATCATCATTAAGGCCTTGCTTCGCTGGAATAGCATCATTAAATATGGAAGGTTTTTTTCTTCCAGCCTATCTCGAGAAAGCATGTCTTTTGCAATATCATGAAAGCCGCCTCTGACCCCATAAAGGCGAGTCTGCACTGTGGCCTGACTGGGACTGGGAAGGGCAAGGGCAAACCTGCTGGGGGTTATGTATTTTCAGCTGGAAGTGAAATCTCAAGAGTATGGCTCTCAGTAACTTTGACAGAAACCAACTGCTGGCATCTGTGGCTCTGGATTTTCCTATAAAAGCCATATTTTAGCTGAATGCTATGGACGAGGGGTGTAGGGATGTGAGAAAGGCGGGATCAGACTCTCCTACACTGAAAATATGGTGCATTTCTGTTTCCCTCTCGCTCCCACCTTTGTAATGACAGGGATTATAAGAGAATGTCAAGGTCTTCTCAGCAGGACATTTGTTTCTTGGGGAACTCAAATACCACTGGCTCAGAATTTTCTTCTTACAAACATGGGCACTTCTCCAGTTGGAGTCTAGTGAAGAACAAAGGATAACATAATAATAATGAACATTGCCTGAACAAGTGCCTTGCAGGTCTGGGTCTGGTGCTGTCCCCACACCTGTTCTGTCCCTCCCATCTGAAAAGTGTCACAGTGACAATGTGCAAATGAGGCAGAAGCACAGAGCTTCCATGGCCTGAAGAAAGGTGGCCAGGACCTTCCTTCCTTCCACATCTGGTTTTCTTTCCATCAGTTGCACACTGGCTGCTCCCTAAACAAAGAGTAGACGTATTCTAACAAGACAAATCTACTTCAGGGGCCAAACCCTTGAGACATTATAGAAAGTGATTTGCATATAAAATACATTACATGCAAATTAACTTTTTTTTAATCTAATGTTGATTTGATTTGCTTTGTCACTCTGTTAACTGTAAGTTAGATCTATAACTTTTTAAAATAGTAAAATTCAGACCATTATGAAATTAGCAGGAATTTCAAATTCAGATCAGCTTTCTCCTTGTCTTCACATTACACCATCCTGTAACTTGGAAATGGCCAGATTTTCTTTTTATGGGGAGACTCAAGCCGATGGCTTGGACTCTCGTACTCCTTTGCCATAGCTTCCCACCATTTTTTTCCAGATCCCAGTACACCAGCCTGTGATTAATCCATGGGGCAAGACTCAGGACAAGAAAACTGGGCAGAATTATGGTGTGGCATTCCTGTAGTTATTTGTCTTCTTCCTAATGGCTGAATTAAGGGTCTGGAAGAGTTCATTTGAAAATTATTATTACTATTGGACCTGGTCCCAGGTGGAACCAATATACTGTAGTCTTTCAGGAGTGGCAGTTTCACCCAATGAGATAAATTAACTAAGGAGAGCAAATTATCATCTACTGGTGCCCGGTAAGAGGTAATTTACTAATTGATATCTGTGTCCCTGAAACAATTAATTTACCTCTCATTGAAGAATAGTTCATGCTCATATAATTATTCGGTCCCCTTCCTTCTGCATCATCTTATTGCTGTCCATACGAGGTTTAAAGCTGGTCCAGATCCAGGACCAACTGTTATATGAGTTTATATTTAATACTAAGAAAACCTGGTAAGTGAAAAGTCCTGATTTTCACAGCAAATTATGTGAATTGTCACTTCTGCACAAAGATTTTTCACATTGTCAAAGAGATTGTAAGGGTGCTTAGTATAGCTAGAATAAATTTCACGAAAAGAAGTGCTTTCTAAGAGCTATGGAATCTACCCATATTTTGCATGTTTTCCTTAGTAAATATCATCTTTACAGTCTTGAGAACTGTGGCAGGTAAATCTTAAAGGATTTTAGTTACTCAGTTACTATTCACTGACCTGGATTTAATCTCTCTTAATGCACTTCATCCAGCTGTAGCTTTAGGGCTTCTTAATTCCAACAGTCACTGACGTGTTGGGCCTGGTGAATCTTTGTTGTAGGGCTGAACTGTACATGGCAGGATGTCTTAGAGCTTCCCCGCTATGCCAGCAGCACTCCCCACCAGTGAAAATCCACAGTGTCTCTAGACAGCATGAAGTCCCCAAGTCATTCCCAAGTTGAGAACCTCTGACCTGATGTTTGTTCTCTTCTTTAAAGATGTTTGTCACCACAGCAAGCATTTCCAAAATGTCAACTTAAATCACTAGTGACACTGGTGTTTATTTTAGGGTCAGAAAGATTCCCAAATGTTTTGTCAACTTCTCTACTCAGTAATTACACAGGAAATGAGGGGTCCATTGAAGCTGCTGTCATAACATAGCTAAAGTAAAAGAAGTTCAGATATATCTCAGGGTTTTTTCTTCAAGACCAAACATAATAAGGTGTCCCTCAGTAGACCCCTTTAAACTCTTACACTTTCTCAGTTTGCTAGGGAATCTTTTCGTATTCGCACAAAATTTCAGTGAGCTTTTTAAAAAATGGTTTTATTATGTTTCCTGATTTTTTTTTCCATATAGAAAAAAAAAACCTCAAATTTAATGTTGCCTTTTGTGACTTTTTTCTTTCTCATTACAGGGTCACAACATCTTTGCTAATTTGTCCTCCAAGGAATATAGTGACCTTATGCAGCTTTTGAAGCAGTCAATATTGGCAACAGACCTCACGCTGTATTTTGAGTAGGTATTGGCATTTGTTCTATTTGACAAATGGAGATCTGAAGTCCATCCTGTAATTAATTTCCAGGTCCATATTAGAGGTCGCGTGTTATTCTAGTACTGACACCAGTGTACAAACGAGCTAAAGTTTCTGTTGTTTCCCCTCATCTAAATAGTTTCATTAAGATGGTGTGTATAAGAGAAGATTTATATTTTCATTGGTTTTATGAATTTTGTTTGGGATTCGACTCTGAAACTAAGTTTTAGCCATCTTAATTTCAGAGATTGACTTAGATTGCTCTTGGGTTGTCAGAAAAGTCATGACACATTTTTGCTTGAAAAGCATAGGAAAAATACATCATACTTTTCTGGCAAAATACTTTTCTTACAACCCAACATTTTAGACTTTTCATTTCTGGTCAGATATATAATGACATGAATGGTGCTATTAGAAAAGACTTATTACTAAAAGGTTGACTGGAACTCCAAGGCTCATTCCTTGCCTCTCCTCTATCTAACAAAAACTGCCCCATTTTTTCCAAAGTACAGACCTCCTTCTGAACTGGAAATTCTGTGCCTCTCTTTGAGTGGCCTGGAAATCTTTTCCTTTTCTGATCCAGTTTGCTCGTTAAACACCAAACAACTTCCATTCCTCAAAAAATTCTTTCACTTGACCCCATGGAGATCTTTGATTGCTTTTCAATTTACCTTCCTTTTACTGCCTACCTTTTAAAACAAATGAAACACATTAGTCCCTGTATTTTCCACTGACACTTTGAAGAACAGAATGCCCTTCACATTCCTCAAGTGTATTTTCAGAGGTCACTAGAGACTCCTTTGTCCCCAGAGTCAGTATCCTTTACCCACTTGTGCTATTTCCTCGCTTCTCTGAACTAGCTGGAGGTAATTTTACTGACTTGTCTATTTCTACTCTCGTGTCTGTCTCCTCTTCTAGAACCTCTTTAGGTATCTTTTCTCCTTGCTCTCCATGTGAGTTCTTAACACATTCTTCCTCTACCCCTTGGCTTATGTATGCAGAAGACTGAAACTGTTCACTGTAACCTCCCCTCACGTTCTAGACATATATCACCAACTTTTATCTCACAAGCCTCCACTGATTTCGTTGCTTTCAAAGTAGACTCTAAAACTGGTTTGCCTCTTCAAGGTCCTCCCTAATCTGCCCCAACCTTTATTCATTTTTATCTTCTACTTCTCTCCTACATTATTTACCTATTCCAATCAGAGTGGTTTACACATTCCCCTCTGAAAATACTTATCCAGGGCCTTTTGTGTCCCTGTCATGTCAGAGTTTTTCTGTGGCATCCTGTCCCTTTGCTTCCACATCTGGCTAAACTACCCTTTCAAAGTTTGTACCTTAGGAAGCACTCCTTTGAAATCTTACTGTACTTTGTCACTGCATCATGTAGAATTGGAATCAATTGTATGGGTCAGAAAACCCAAAATAACAGTAACTTACTCTTCTGTCACATGAAAAAAATTCTGGAGACAGGCAATCCAGCATTAGTAAAGTTTCCAAGGACCCAGACTCCTTCCATCATGAAAGACTGCTGCCACCTTCAACACAAGGTTTCCGTGTTAGTCCAAGAGAGATGCTCAAGCTCTAGCCATCATGTCCACATTCCAGGTAGCAGAAAAAAGGATGGGACAAGGAAGGAGAGGACCAACAAGAGATACAAGCTATCTTTTGAAAGAGTTACCTGCAAGTACCACATAATACTTCCACTGACAGTTTGTTGGCCATCCTTAAGTTGAAGGAAAGTTGAGTAAGGAAATCTTTGTTCTGGGTAGCCATGTGCTCTGCTGAAGGTCAGGAACTCAATTACTAAGAGAGAGTTTCCATCCTGAAGCTTCACTGAAAATGGCACTAAATACATTTCAAAAGAAAAAAAATCTGCATTAAGTCTGAAAGGAGAAAAAGAGTGGGCGTGCAACAGCTTTTAAGTGATGTCTCTTAACAACTCTTATGAGACGTGTGTGGAAAATGGAAGGCTCACCGACCTACAGTAACTAATCTAGCAGAATAGAAGTGGTCAATAGGACTGATGGAGGTGGTCAACTCTAAGAAGCAAGTTGGTTTGCCCTGCAGAACCTTCCTTAGGGCCTAAAGACAGAGAATGCCATGCCAGTGGATATGAGTGGATATGACACTTGACAACGTTAGGGCAAGGATGTTGCTAAAGCGTTGGTTCACAATCATTCAAAGCCCTTAAATTCTTCCATCACATAGTCAGATCCTAGCCCTCAACTCCCAGAGAAGATCAGAGGTTTATTCTCTGGAGAATTGAAAGAAAAAGCTTTTAAGCTGGGAAAAGTACAAGGTGGGAATGAGATGTAGAGCTCAGAGGGAGGGGTGAAGTGAAACAGAATGAGTCTGCATTGAAACGCATTGTTGATAGCTAGGTACCAAGAACTAATTTATAAGTCACACACCAAGAACTATGAGATTTAGGAGGGGAAACACACACACACAGACACACACACACACACATACATGTGGCCTGGTTAAATTAGAATTTCAGATAAAGAGTTTTTTAGTATAAATATGTCTCATGCAATGTGTATTTGGGACACACATACACACATACAACTCCTGCTTAGTCTTCCAAGGCTTTGCTTTTACTGACAAACAGGTGCCAGGAACAGTGGGGGATTTTATGAAAAGTTCCCATATAAAAGAGAGGCCAGAACAAACAGGGAAAAAAATGGAACTCTGAGAAAACAGGGAGAGGAAGAAAACAAAACTATAGTTAATATTCATGTAGAGCTATTACAGCCCTGAAACAAGAATAGGATGGTTTAAGAAGTAATATGAGTAACTAGAGAAAAAAGCGGTTGGAAATTAAAAACATGAAGGCCAAAATAAAAATAAAAAAATGAAGGCATTGGGAAATACAGTCAAAGGACAAAAAGGCAGTAATCTGGGAAACAGTGCTTGATTTTGCTACATACTTTTTAGGATCATTTGATTTGTGAGGTCTACGCTTATATAACTAAAACAAAAATTTAGTTTTGAAATGTATTTGAAATACTGTAAATCCTAGTTCTACCATTACCTAGCTGTGTGTCATCAGACAATTTATTTACTTCTCTGAGCTTGTTCTCTTCATGGGTAAAATGGAAATTACACCTATATTTTCTCTCTTATGCATGCCTTAGGTTTTGTACATTTTATAACAGTGGATTCTATAGCATCACTTGTTTTATCACCTATTTAGTTTGCAAGTTTTGTGGCCTTATATTTGTCTTAATGATCCAGATCTTTCTTCTTTTTCTGAAATGATGCTCCTTGATTTGGAAGTTATGGCAGCCTGTATCCCTCTCATGTCATTTCCTGTCTCTGACACTTGCAGGACTTTGTATTATTTTTCCCAAAGTAGAAGAGTTTTCAAATGTCAAGTTTCCAAATAACTTTAAGGGGGCGAGGAGGGAAGAAATCTCAAAAGTTGGGAGTTCATTTATCAAGCCCTGTTAGGAATGTGACGAATCACTGAGTGACCGCTGGAAGGCAGCAAGAAGTTGGTTGCAACTCGTTTTCTCATTACTCTCTTCTTATCTTAATGCTGCAGCCCCTGCTAATGTTTGCTGACTCCCAAAGAAGCCAGCTTGTTCTCTTTTTGTCAGCATTTTTGGTTTTTGAGGTTCTGAATAGCTTCTCATTCTCTAATCTAGACCTTCAGGAGGCTGATTCACGTGCCTGTCTAAAGTTGCATTAAAGTGTTACTATATTTTTAGCCAAAACAATGGCTAGGGTTAATGAGGGGTATGAAGCTATTACAAATTGTCACCCAGATGCCTTTATTTCAAAAATATGTAATTGTGGAACTGGGAGCAATATTAGAAATGATGCAATCCAATTTATCACCTTTGTTACATAGATCTGGTACTGAGCTCAAATAGGTTAAATAGTGTAGCATGGCTCACCTAACTCACTAGTGCCAAGTTGGAGTCCATACCACCTGTTTTGGGAACTCTTCGTATAATCACTATTCTCCTTAAATGGAAGAATCAAGAAGCAGTTGTAATTTGACTTGGGGATAGACTATATGGCAACATTGACTTTCCAGGGTGTACATGCCTCTGTTTAATGTGAAGATTGGTATGAGCTCCCCATCCCCTCTCCCAGAGCAGAGCTGGAGTCACGGGTCTGCAGGCAGTTTTGGAAGTGACAATAGGGTCTGGAACAGTGAGATGGAGATAGAGGAAGCTTTTGTAAGGACATATTTTCTTGTCACCACTGTGGTCAACCAGGCTTGATTCTGTCTTGCATGCTGCACCTCAAAATCATGCGCCAGCATCCATGCTCCATCAGCCAGGGTTGCTCCATGGGTATTCACCTCCATGCACTTCCAGGACTTGCATGCCCGAGGTTTGGGGGATTCCTGCAGCCTCTCCTGTCCCACACAAGAGCAGCTCGCGCTGAAAGGGAGCGAGCATGGAGCAGCTCAGGCAGGAGCTGCAGTGCTGGTTGGAGTAGCACAGGCTGCAGAACGGTGAGCCGGAAGGATGTGAAATGGGGCCAGACAAGTGCTGCTAGATGTCTGGATTAGCATCAGTAGTTCTGCCATCATGAGTGAAATCAAAAGTCATCATGCAGTGCAGGTCAACCAAGAAAGGGAGTTCATTGCTTTTCTCCCCTAGGAGGGAGAAAGCCACTCTAGAAACTGCCAGGGAGGGCAGGGTGAAGGGTCAAACCTTTTGGAAGGAATTTATGACTCATTCCTAGGGGCAGGATGTCCTGCCATGCCCCAAAGGGAAAAGTGTAGATTCTTGGAAATGTGGAATCCCTTTAGAACCTTACCACAAAAAAACCTGTAACTTTAATTTCTGAAGGCTTTGGGTGTCATGGAGATTCTATACTACAAATGACAGGTGACAGCAGAAACCACTAGCTCAAAAATCAAAATCAAAGCCAGAAAACTGCAGTATGAGTTTCTAGGCTTCACAACCTATGTCTGGAGGTTAACGCTTCATTCTGATTTTCCAACTCACTGGGAACATTTTCTAGTTTCTGTTGAGTGATTTTCTGAAATAGATTTCTGGGCCTGTCTCTGAGTCCCTGCACTGAATAAGTCTTTAATAATTAAATAGAAATTTCAGCATCTCAAGCAGAAATTAAATATAACCTGCCAGTAACAGCCATGTCACTTTGAGAGCCACTCCCTTAATTTCTCTTTTCCTTGATTTTTTTTTGTCCACAATATAGGAGAGGCGCCCACCCTCATGAATCTCGTAAGGACTTTGTGGTGGCCAAAGATTAAATGCCCTATATTAAGTCAGCAAAGATGACCTATGCAACTCCATAGTTAGTGATAAAACAACTAAGATTTCCTAATTGTTTACTTAGGAACTTTGTGTTCACATTATTCCAGTTAATGAATTTGCAGTAGTATTGACCTCATAATACACATGAGAAAAATGAAGTTTGGAGAGATCCAGTTAGTTGCTGACCACGCTGAATGGTAAAGTTAAAGCTCAAGCCAACTAGCTGGACGCCAAAATGTTTTTAACTACTCTGCAATTATTCTCTCTGCAGTTATATAATTGTTAGTGTAGGAGGAAACTGAGGTCAGTCCTGGGAACACCGAGCAGTGGGGGCAGGAGTCAGCTGGAAGTGCCCATGGCTGAGGCCAGCTCAAACCCACTAGGTAGCAGCCCAAAGCAGCTGCACCACCTGCAGACTCCACCTGCAGGGCAGTTCAGGGCTGGGAGAAGTGGCTCAGGTCAGAGTTGCTCAGTCATCTAATGGGCCTTCATGTGCGAGCTAAGCTGGACATCATAATTGGCGATTCTTTTGCTTTAATATAGGTTGTTGCTGCAGCCAGCAACTGGAATCCAGTACCCCTCCCCAACAGGATGTGATCACTGCACACTCTCCTGCAGGTGTCTGTTCTACTAGCAACACTGTTCTAAGCATTACGGTACTCCCTGTTCTGCCCCTGGAATGGGAGTTCCATGAATGCAGACAGCTCACTCTTTACCTTACTGTTGGAGCCCTAAAGCCCAAACACACTGCCTCATCTAAAAAGCTCTATTTTTTTTAAAAGATTTTATTTTATTTGTACATACAGAACTGGGGTACAGGCTAGAGGCTCAGGGGCGGTGAGAGGCTTCACCAGAGACAGAGCAGGGAGCAGAACAGGCAGATCTACGAAGTACACTGCTGAGGGGAGCAGAGGGCGGGCCAGGAGAGGTCTGCCGCGCCATGTGGTCACCTCCTGGGCAGGCGGGGATCGAACTCATGCAGAACTGGCCTCAGCTTCTCAGTGCAGTGCCCCAACCCGCTGCGCCACCAGAGAGGGCCAAGCTCTAATTTTTTAAAGTTTTTTGATACTGAATTATTTCATCAACCTGCAAAGTAGGTATTCTTACCCCCATCTTATAGGATGGGGGGGATACCCAAGTCATCAGTTGTCTGTACTCTTATCTCCATGTTGCATTGATTCAGACCACTATTTAAACTGTGAATTATACAATAATTCAAATTCTATAAATCCATTTGGGTGTTCAATGCTTCTCTGATTGGTTTTCTAAATTAATCACGATAATCTTTGATTTGAAAAATTTCCATTTCCCTTTGCACTCCATGAACATTCATTAGTAATTATGGAACATTCCCAGTCTAATGGTTTCTTTGTCCTTCCAGAGGGATGCAATAGCTAGCATTTCTCAAAAGCATCTGATGATGACAGCAAATTGTACTAAATTTCCTTAAATTGTTAGGAGCTATAGTTTGATCATCCTTTTAAAAATTAGATTAATAGCTAGAACATTTATTTTAAAAAATACAATCAGAACTCAACAAACTTTTCTGTTGCTACAAGAGTGCTCATTCAGTCATTATTCAATAAATGTCTATTAAAAGCCCACTATATTCAGTGTTTTCAACTTCCATCGTTGCCAGCACTCTTAGTGGAAAAGAAATGAATGGACAGTAAGGTATAATGACTTACAAGGTTAATCCATTGCTCTTTCCCAAACATTCTTCCATATCAAAAGAGCCTAATGAATTAACCCAGTGGAATTATTCTAATATTAGAACAACAGACAGATTCTGTGGCAAGCTGATAGAAGACATATTTTGGTACTTCTTGATGCACTTCAAAGCATTTTAACATAGCTTCATACCCATATCCTCATCCACATGCTATTGAAATAAAACATGAGAAATTCATTCACTTACACTTTTGATGCCTTCTTTAGACAAGGAATTGTACTAGTTGCTGGGAATGCAGGAAGGTAAGACACGGTTCTCACATGCAGGGTTTTGAGCAAGGTGGAGAAGAGAGGAGATTATAAAACTACAGCAAGAAGAGTGTCACCAGTGCAGTAAATGCAGGTGTGGGGGCCGCATACCTGTCTTTAGCAATACCTGACACAACTTCATTGCCTGGTGATAACAGTATGACAGGTAAGGCCCCCTGTTGTCTAATTTGCCATTTTCAAAATTTGACACCATTCTAATCTTTCCATTTCCTGCATTGTACCAATTTTATTCATGCTGTCAACATCAAAAAATCATTTCATTCAAATTCCTAGCTGGCCCTTGTAATATCGGTATTAATTGAACACAAGGAGAAAATTCACTTTCAAAATTAAATGTGACTTTTCTTCAGTTATTGTTACTGGAATTAACACCTGAATATTAATTTTCTGTTCCTCTCTGGTGCTTTAATGCCCCAAATCCATAAATCTCTAAAGAATCTTCATCATTGGCCCTCCCTGGTGGCGCAGGGGGTTAAAGCACAGCACAAAGATGCTTAAGCCACTTCCGCATGACTTCGATCCCTGCCTGCCCCCGAGGAGATCCACACGGCGAGGCAGACCTCTCCTGACCTGCCCGCTGCTCCCCTCAGCAGTGTACTTCATCGATCTCACTGTTCTGTACCCCACTCTGTCTCTGGTGAATCCTCTTACCCCTCCGCATCTCTGGCCTGTACCCCAGTTCTGTACGAATAAATAAATAAATCTTTTTTTTAAAAAAAAAAAAAAGAACCTTCATCTGGCAATCATGTAGAGATGTAATATTTGCCTAGTGCAAGGGCTGTATGAACACTGGGAGAACAATGTCCTGCTTCCTTGCACCCACTCCGTGCCACTCATGCAGCCACATGCCTGCCACCCCTGTCTGATCATTCTGGAACTGCAATGGTAGGAGAGATAAAACAATGATTTGCCATCACAACAGTAAAACCTTCCTAACACTCATGTATTTTTAATAGAATCAAAACACTTAGGTAAATAAAGAATATGTGTACATATATACGTATAGACAGATAAATCTGCAACAACAAAAAAAACCTGATCAAAATATACGCAGAAATGGTGATTTTTGTTTATTCATTTTGTGGAAAAAAAAAAAAAAGAAAAGGTGCTTTGTAGATAAATTACAAACCAGAAAGATTTTCAGTGTAGTGATGGGTGACAGGTAACCAATCTTTAGAATTATTTTTGAGGGTAATTTTAGCAGTTCTGTTCAAATGATGCTTTTTTAAAGATGGCTATTTTTCTGAGTGGAACATATGTCAGCAGAACAGGATAAAAGTCTAATAAAAACATATCTGATTATAAATGAGATTTTCCAGTAAGTTGCTTTTCACCGGCTGGGGTATTTGCCATTGTCCTTGAAAACCAAGGTTCTCAGTGATCTGCT
>NW_004567103.1:41108047-41179958 GCF_000260355.1 Condylura cristata
ATGTGGGCAAATTCATGTCTCAAAGGTACAGTGAAATTTTCCCATGTTGGTAATCTGTAATCATCAACACTAAGGAGGTCAATAATACCCCACGAGGAACCAAGGACTGCTCACCTGGCCGGTGCCCCATGGTGCTCTTTGGAGCATCTCCTTGATGATAAAGGACATTGGTAGGTGTCTGCTTGTGTACTCGGTCCTTGGCACATCCTTGGTACAGCAGCCTGCAATGCCCTTAAATCTCATGAGGGTGCTTCTTCTCATACCTTCTCACACCACAAGGTCACACTACATACAGTTCACAAAGAGGATCACCATGCTCCAGTGGTACAATCAGTTAGCACACGGTATTTATACAAAGACTATCTCAGAAACCGGAAGTGGGTTGCTAGGGACCTAGAATCTGCCTAAATCTGCCGTAACTTCCCTGAAACTCTGGGAAAATCACTTCGCCTTCCTTTATCTTGAGTTTCCTCAACTGTAAAATGAAGGAATTACAACAGGTATTTCTCAAAGGTCTCATATGCCTTTAATAATCTATAATTATAAATGAAAACCCAAATTAATCAGAGAAATTATGACCCACCAATTTTACCCATACATAAGTATATGTATATTGAGACAAACTAATGGACAGAAAGTAAAATCACCCACAAATTGACAAGGAGACATGTGTAAAAATGTTCATAACATTTTTGTATGTAATATAGCAAAAAAAAATCATAACCTAATATTTCATTCTCAGGAAACGGGTAAATAAACCATCATCATACATCCCTGAACAATAGACATAAGTAACCAAAATGCATTGTTGGGCAAGTTTGTCCTTGCACAAACATCATACAGTGTAATTACTCAAGCCTAGAGGCATAGCTTCTGTTCAGCATGGTTCTATGGTTTAGCCTTCCAGAACCACCATGTTTGCCTAAAGCATTGTTAAGTGACTGTACTAATACATGGAATCCCACACAGAAGTGAAAAGAAAAGTGCTTGAGGTACACGAGGTAAGAATCACCTCAGACCTATGATGTAGGTGCTTAGAGGCAGTGAACAACAGTTTTCCAATTCTGCAATGAGAAAAATGGCCTCCAATAAAACTACATTGGAAAGAAGACACAATGGAAAGTGTAAAAAAGTTGAAGAAGCCAGTGTGAAGAATTCGTGGTGGGAAAAGCACTGGACTGACACATAGTGATGGGAAAGGTGCAGTGTTTCCTGAAGTAGAAGGGATTACAGATGTTGACAGATCTTGGAAACATTGCCCAGAGTTGAGTTAAGCATTTCTGAATTCTCAAACGGCTGGTGAAGAAAAAGATGATACAGAAAGAAAGTCTTCCGATAATAGCAAATCAAAGAAGAAACAAGATGCTACTGACAAACCAGAGATCTTGATCCTGAACAAATAAGCAGTGCAGAATTAATGAAATGGAAAGACTCTGATGAGGCAGGCTGGGTGCTGGCAGAAGAGGCAAACGTGGAGTGTCCTCAAACTGTAATTTTTATGAAGAAAGTCTAATGTAGCATCCCTGTCTAGATGAAGCTCAAAAATTGCATGTGTATACATATGGGTCTTGGTTTTATTTGTGAGTACATTCTAATGAAAATCAAATTTGATGTGTTCGTTTTGAGGTAGCACTAAAGGAATTATTGGGAGGGTTTTTTTTAGCATCTGTTGCACTGTTCACTCTAAACAAATAAGATCTTCCTATAGTTGCTTCCTTTATCAGAAAAGGACATTTCATGCCATAGTATTTTATTTGCTTCTGCATGAAAGAACAACTTTTCTTAATATTGAAAGAATCACTGCAGTCATTATATAAACAGAGTTTTTGTTTATCATATGTGCCTAAGTACTATCCTATAATTTTTGCCCAGTTGTGTGTGTGTGTGTATGTAGGGTTTGTTTTTTTTTTTCCCCATAACACTCACTGAGCAAAAATAGCATTCTGTGACCATGGATAATCCCAGCTTCAATTACACCACCATTTGGAGCAACCTAAAAAAGTAATTCACTCCAAGTTAAAATGAAAATTCTCCCAAAGACTTAATCTTCAAATAAATAGATAATTTTATAATTGGGCAATTTAAATTCAGAATTCACAGTGAAGAGATGCATGCAGGTCTCAACAAGACTGGTAAAGTGGATAGATACATTCGCTAAATCTAGTGTCATTTTTATACCTTTTAAGTATATTGAATACGTGCAATAAATTTTTGTGTTATTTTCATATATCATCCCTTCAAAGTCCTTTTTGCAGTTTTAGGAAAATTATTAACCCCTTCTCCTGATCTTTTAAGCTGCCAAATTTTTCAGGAACTTTTTAGAAGTTTAAAATGCACTTTGGCTTTGACTATTTCTGTGGCTAATTTTATTACCAGATCCATGATGTACATAGTTTCAGCAATGACTAGACTTTCCTCACATTTATTTTGACAAAACTAACATGTGAAGGAAGTCTCCTGTTATCTTCTAAGGCCATAGCCAAACCATGGGACACCAGAATAAATAGAACCTATGAAGAAATAGCCATACTCTGTGAGTATAGGAAACATAAAATCAGTGCACCACATTTTTCTGTGCCTATGAAGAGATTTCTCCACCCCTCGTCTATCCATCATCCTCTAGGACATTCTGTTCATCCTGATGCAGTGGCATTTAGCTTTCTTATACTATGATGATCTGACGCACATGACCGATTCGGGGCTTAGTTGATTTAAGACCTTCACACCAGCAATTCTAGCTATTAAAATTTCCATTATGGGAAAATTTATTCTTACAGTGTCATTCAGTTGTCATAGCATAGATTTGCATTTTTTAAAAAGTCACTTTTATGAATTGAGCTAGCTACTTAGTTAATCTGCCTCCATTCTGCATTAACAATGGTATTTCTCATGCAGTGAACATACTCCAGACTTAACAATAGTGGAGAGAGGGTCAGATACTGGCCTGGAAAGATATTCTTAAGTGTCCCCCATCTTATGCTATCCACTTGATTCAATGTGGCAGCTAATTGGCAGCTGTTAAGACCCAGAACAATTAGACTCTAGATTAAACCAGAGGCTGAAGAGTTGTTTTTTAAATGAATCAGCTTCTGAGATAATCATTTTCATGCACACCAATTTAACAAATATTCACTGAGCCCCTTCTTCATGTCAGGCACTGTTGTAGCCACTGAGACTCCCAAACCTTTGTCCTCAAGGCAATTGCATTCTAGTGATAAAATAACTTAGAGCTTGAGATGACACCCAAGGGCATATGATGACAGAGATGATGCCTGACAAGCTCTTTCAAAAGTCCTCCTGAGATCTCCCATGACACTCCAAGCTAAGCCAAGTACCTTCCTCTCTGCTCCGTGGACACTCTGGGCCTTTATTAGCTGCTTGGAGCAACAGTTATTTCAACAGTTGCATTATATCCTAGCTCTGCCACTCACCAGCTATAAAACCCTGGGCCAGTGAACTCAACTGCTTGTAGCTTAGTAGCAGTAGCTAATCCTTACTGAGCACCTATGATTGTGTGCCACGCGCTTTGCTAAGTGTCTTACATAAGTCATTTCATATAATTCCCCCATCAGTCTTATAAAGTAGATCCACCGCATTACTGTTACCCTGTATCGCTATGAAAACTAAAGTCCAGCAAGCTTAAGAGACTTAGCCAAAGTCAGTGATATGGGTAATAAGTGACAGAGCCCAGGAAGCCTGTCTGGAACTTAGTCAGGACTCAATAAAGATTAGCCTCAGCAGGGTGGGGACTGGGCAGAGGCAGGTGAGGTGAGTCATGCAAGCACAGTGTCAGATTCTGTCTTCATTGAAAATTGTGATATTTTCTTTAGCCTAGATTTTTTGCATTTATATTGAATTTCTTAAAAAATGCATTCAAGTGTTATTTCTCTTGATTACTACATCCTTAAGCACCCATTTAGGTTTTGCTCCCAAGGTGAATGCCTCTCTCATGTTGCTCTAGTCCTAGAATACTTAGTATTACTGTTCACACTCCTTTTTAAAAATATTTATTATTTTATGCATGCAGAACTGGGATACAGGCCAGAGGTTCAGGGGCGGTGACAGGCTTCACCAGAGACAGAGTGGGGAGCAGAACTGGCCGAATGATGAAGTACACTGCTGAGGGGAGCAGCGGGTGGGTCAGGAGAGGTCTGCCACGCCATGTGGGTCACCTCCGGGGCGGGGTTGAACTCATGCTGAAGTGGCTTTAGCTTCTTAGTGCTGCATTTATCCACTGCGCCACCAGGGAGGGCCATGTTCACACATTTTGAAGGGGACTCACCTATCTGCTGATTGGTGCTGCTAAACTCAAAGATGTTTTAACAATGGCACCCATGAACTATGTCTTTAACACCCAGTAAAGAGTTGGCTCAGATTAGGTGTTCAATAAATATTTCTAGAACTAAACTTTCTGTTCCAGTTATGCAAAAGAAGACTTCACAAGGCGACCTCTTTGGTTTCTTTGCAGTCCAGTTAATGTATTGTGTATTGTTGACAGTACTATTAGGAATATCATTTACATAGTAACCACACCAATAGGATACTGAGTGTCTACCAGTGCCTAACAATACACCTCATTCCAAATTCTCAACACTGGGTTGGAAACTGAGATCTAGCAGTGGGGAATCACTTAATCAGAACCACATGGCCAGTGAGTGTGAGTCCAGACATGGGATCTTTCCACCCCACTACCTCTTCCTTATACTGACCCACAGTCAGTATAGGTGGTAGCATGAAAGAGGCATAGCTCTGATCATAAAGAAGGATGTGGCCAAATGAAGAAGATGATAAATTATACAAAGAAAAGACCTGTACACACCTAAAGAACAGGGGAGTCCTGGATCTTTACACAACTAACTGTGCAATGTCATCTCTGCTGCTTGCTCTAGGCTGTTGTGGGAGTGATCCATACCGAGGCATGGTCTCGATCTGCAACTACCTGCAGAGAAAGATCTAGGACCTATCCCAAATAAGGAAGTGGGACACTTGTTGATCTTCCTGACCCACCCACTTATAGGTAGATTGAGAAGTCAGTCTGACCAGATGACAAGCAGTCCATATAATGGATAAGCTGGTGTGGACACCACAGGTTAAAAACAGGTTCCATTTGTATTCTGCATCACATCCTTTCCCCTTCCCAAACAAAAGTGGGTTAGTGTTGAGTGTCTAAGATCCTATTCTGATTGCCACCCAAATGGTAGATACTTACCCAGTGTTTTCCAAAGTATTCCTTAAGACATCAATACTACAGGATTCTGTGGTTAAGTAAGGTTACACAGGCTTTCCAATCTAGGTAATTCTCAGCCACTAAGGGGCCATGTGGGGTGTGACTCTCCAAGAGAAGTATGTTATAGGCAGCTTTTCTCCAACCCACGTGACCAGGAAATCCCTTCACATGAAGCACCTCCTAAGACTGGCATTTTGGGGGATGTACTTTGGTAAAGTATCAGGAGCCTTTAGTCTCTAGTTAGACAATCCCCAAAATGTGAAACTTTGGAAAATTACTCTTAAAGAATCAAGATGATGATTTGTTTTTCTCCTTTTCACCAGAAAAAATGAAGAATCATACCCCCAGGTTTAAAGTTTTGAAAATAGAAATAAGTTTTTCTCATTTAGACAGCCTTGTTTTTCCCATATCTACACAGCTCCAAATGTATATCCTCCTGTACGTGTGTTGAGCACTTAAATTATGCCGATACTTTGCTCAGTGCTTTGCACATTACACCTCATTTATCCTTACGATACCTCTGTGAGTTAGCAAATATAATCTCCAAGTTAGAGATTGGGAATTTGAGGTTCCGGGCCTCCCTGGAGGCACAGGGGTTACAGACAGCACTATCAGGCCATCCCTGGTGGTGCAGCGGGTTAAAGCACCACACTAAGAAGCTAAAGCCACTTCAGCATGAGTTTGATTCCCACCCCAGAGGTGACCAATATGGCGCAGCAGACCTCTCCTGACACCCGCTGCTCCCCTCAGCAGTGTACTTCATAGATCTGTCTGTCCCACTCCCCACTCTGTCTTGGGTGAATCCTCTCGCTGCCCCTGCACCTCTGGCCTGCACCCAGTTCTGTACGCAAAACTAAATAAATCTTTTTTTTTTTAAAGATTTATTTATTTGTGCATACAGAACTTGGGTACAGGCCAGAGGCTCAGGGGCAGTGAGAGGCTTCACCAGAGACAGAGTGGGGAACAGAACAGGCAGATCTACGAAATGCACTGCTGAGGGGAGCAGCGGGCGGGTCAGGAGAGGTCCGCCACACCATGTGGTCACCTTCGGGCCGGCGGGAATTGAACTCATGCGGAAGCGTCTTTAGCTTCTTAGTGCTGTGCTTTAACCCGCTGCACCACCAGGGAGGGCCTAAATAAATCTTTAAAAAAAAAAAAAGACACAGCGCTAAAGCCAGCCACTATAGCAGGAGTTCAATCCTCTGTTGGCCAGAGACCTAAGTAACCCACATGACACAGCAGACCTCTCCTGTCTCACCTGCTGCTCCCGTCAGGAGTGTATTCCTGTAGATCCACCTGTTCTGTTCCCTACTCTACTACTGAATCCTCTCATCTCCTATACCTCTAGCCTGCACCCCAGTTCTTGCATGCATGCATAAATAAAACTTTTTATTAAAGGAACTTGAAGTTCAGAAGGTTTAAGTAACTTCCCAAAGTTGCACAGCAAGTAGGTGACTAAACCATTGTTTAAATACAGTTTCTTCGGATTCCAAAGTCTATGTGTTTAAGTATAAAAATGATGAAATAGTTATTTTCTTATCTAGAAAAAAAGAATTTGTCCTGAATATACTACTAGGGGTTTAATCTTATCTTGAATCATCATACAGCTCAGTTCTATCCTGGATGATAAAAGAACATCCCAAAACTGTTCCCACTTTTTATTTGTCCTTGTCTTCCTTCTCTGACTTTCAATAAGTGTCTTGAGGGCTTCACAGCAAGTAATCCTAAATGCAGACCACATTGTTTTTCTGTTTTATGGCTCAATAATCTCCTCTGTTGTAAATACATTCAGAAATGATTGTGGCTTTTTCTTGAAGCCTCAACATTTTTTTAAAAATGATTTATTTTGATAGCACTTTAGTCTCATGATTTCAAATATTAAGTTACTTGGTTCAGGTGGTCTTATATTTTCCCATAAATGTGTTTATGTCACCCCACAGACTGGAAAATTTCATTGCCATTTTTTTTTCTTTCTTTCTTCATTTGATTTCGTGCAGGAGGAGAACTGAATTCTTTGAACTTGTCAGTAAAGGAGAATATGATTGGAACATCAAAAATCATCGTGATATATTTCGGTAAGAAAGTGTTCTTGTTTATGTGTTTCTTCATTGTTTGAAGATTTAGCCCCGCTTTTCTGCCAGTGGTAATAGCACAGATGTGGTTTTTAAAGTAATAAATCCTAGATTACATCAAAACATTCAGAAATTAGTTGAATAATTAGAGGAAAGATAATGTTTTTGTCTTCTAATTTGTTATATTTTTGTGCCTTCTCCATAAATGTGTCTTTGAATTAGAAAATGATGTTCAAATTGGTTCAGCTTCAGTTAAGTCATGACTTTTTCTTTTCTGTGGGGAAGTAAGGGTGCAAGTTGGGTGTTAGTAGGATTTTTGAACACAGAAAACAGATGTACAAAGCATTTAAAATGAAGAGTAAACATTTTTTTAAAACGATAGGTGTTGTAGGTAGAAACTTACCAGAGCAATTCTAGCAGTGGCAATGAGTCAATTCTAGCCTGTTCATAGGATTTCTTCCCAGTTGTTTAAAAAGGACAGCAGCAAAGCATCACGTTACTATAGCCCTTCCAGATGGTTAGGCACTACGGTAATTCCTTACTAAAAATCGATGAAGATTTCAAAACTTATTTGAAGCAAATTTTGTCACATATTAATTGATATAAGCAAGAGCTATGTTCCCAGAACATTTCTGATCACAAAAATGTCACTTCTGAATAAAAACTCAAAACATGTCTAATATTAAACAACCATTTGCATTCATCATTCACGTATTTTTTTTCTGACCAGTTTGTTCCAGTTGAGAAATCTGACTGACCGGAACCTATCCTGTGAGGTCAGGGCACAAGGCAGAAGTCAACCGAGGACAGGAAGGCCTTCCATCACAGGGAGTGCACGCGCGCACACACACACACACACACACACACACACACACTCAGACTGGGACATGGGAGACATGCCATGAGCCTAATTTAGTGCACACTGTTGGGATGTGGGAGGAAAGAAACCAAGTACCGGGCAAAAACCCCTGAGACCTGGAAGGAATGTGCACACTCCACACAGACACTACCTCCAGCCAGGAATCTGGGGTGTTTCCCCTTGTCAACTATACATTAAAATGATGTGGAATGAAATAACATCGTGCCAGGACCTGCCCTGTTCCTTTCCCACACCCATTCTTAGCATTCTCCCTCCTTACCCAGACCAGGTCATCCACTCCCGTTCTCTATATTACTAGGAAAGTTCTGAGGAGGCTTAGGAGGAAGGTGATGGACTCACTGTGTCTGCTCTACTCCAAGGAAACCCCTGGTCCAAGAAAGGTCCTGCCATAACCACAGACAAGAACCTCTGCCTGCCTCCTTCCCGCTGCAGCTCACACTTTCACACTTTCCTGCAGCCCGGTCACTGGAGGGTCCTCTATTCCTCCTTTGTTTCTGCATTAATATTTCCCTGTAATATTTCTCCTGATCTCCTTACAGATCTTTTCTTCATCCTTTCTATTGTGTGCAGAGAGCAGGGAAGCATTCCTTCAAGACTAACACTTCCTCTTGTGTCCTAGTTCCAGCCCCAGCCCCCACTTTGCTGTATCAAGTATACTCCTTTGACTTGCATCTTCAAAATCTGGGTTGCTTTTTTTCCCATCATGCCCTTTCTCAGCCTACAAATGTACTTCCATCTCCTCAGTCAAAAAAAAGTCATCTCTGGAAAATGCCTCAAGATCCAATTATAATCCCCCCCCCCTTCAATGCCAAACTTTATTCAGCATTCCTCCTAACTTCTTGCAAGGCAATTTCTTTCATCATAAATAGATTTTAATTCTACAAGTAATTCCAGGAACCTGTTTTTCTGGAACAAACTAAAACATCACATATAAACCCCTGCATCTTGGAGCTCCACCTCCATGTCCCATATACTGACACTATCACCCTTCTTATCCATGTGATCTCTCTTTCCAGACCATGCATTCCCTTAAGGAAAATATCATTTAGTATGGATTTATTTGTCTTCAAATAAGTTATATATTTATATATCAGGCTGAAGTTATTTGGTCACTCAGTTAGATGCCTTGAAATTCTTTCTATGCCCAAACTTGGGCACCTTTTTGTGTATGGGTCGGCCATGAAGTATTTTGTCTTATTCCTCTGCCAAGGAATTTAGCCTAAGAAATGTAATGGCCACTTCTTCTGAAATTCACCAATCACAGCCCAAGAAAAAAATCTTATGACCTTTGTTTTATTCTGCATCCTTGACCTATTCACAGCCTTTAATTGTATGGTTGGCCGTTCCTGCCGTAAAACTCTCCTCTTGAATTTCGCAGTCATGGTCTTCTGAATTCCCTTTCTCCTGGTTCTTCTACCTCCTCTTTGTCCTTCTCCAGCCCTATCTCCTCCCCTGCTATCCTTTAAAACCAACTATCCCAAAGGACCTATTTTTTATGTACTCTTATTCCCCATCCCTCACTGGGGGTCAGATCAGAGGAGGAAGTTTAGGTTTCCAATCCTAACTCTTTTCAAATACAATGCCTGCTTCCTTGGGTCTGACTTCTGAGCACAATGCCTAAAATGCTGGCATTCTTTCTACCTCCCCACCTAGATGTTTCCAGGCAGGGTGGTGCTCCTTTAAGGAGAATCTTGTGTGAAAGCACAGTGAAATAAAGGTTCTCCAGCGGCTCCACACCACCCCTAGCTCTGTCCTCCCTTCTGCGTTCATGGTTAGATTCTGGCCATGTATACAAGGGAAGGGCCGAGAGGGCAGCTCTGGGGAGCACTGCCATAGAGAATTTGAAAACAGTAATAAAATCAACTAAAAGTCAGTCTGCTAATCCTCTCCATGTGCCTGTAAATGAAGCAATGTCAGTGATGAGATGCTTTCCCCCCTGAAAAAAATCATGTGTTGGTCTAAATTCTAACAACTGATGAAGTTTCTGTTGAGTACCAAAATAATTGATACAAAAGCTTCAAATTAGCATGTTATTATTTATCCTTTCATTGTGCATATGTTGCACATTAAGCTAATTTCAAGAAAGCCTATTTACATGGCCAGCCCCTGACACGAGGGACGCCGTACACACTCTCTCCAGTAAGTTCCTAATGGTTTGGAACCTTCTGCACTCACTCTGGGTGTACACTAGGAAGTCCAAACCCTGTAGAATATCACATTCTTGCTTTTCAAGCAGTATATTTAGAATAAACGATAGTACAAATGATAGTAAAGAAGAAGAAACATGAGTTATTTCAACTCTGTCATTTTATGTGACTACTTGAGGTTTTATTCATGTTTAAAATTTAAAATAGTGAGGCAGTACAAACTGTGAGGAGTAATATTTTTGTTTGATAAGTGCAAAATTCAGTTCATACATGAAATCCTTTACTGAATTTGAACATATAACTTTAAAACTTAAATGTGATCCGCTTAAACTGCTAATTGTTTTAATACTAGAGAATAAATTGAGAAAACCAATTATGACAAGGTCATTATTGAAGTAATCTTGGCATAGGAGGAAAGGGGCTGATAAACGTGGATGGAAGTAGCACGCTCTCCTTAGCCTTTCATTCATTTCTGCAATTGCACTGAGCAGGCTGACACCACTGACCTGTAAATTGGACTCGAATTATGTGACATTCAAAAATAAAACAGGCAGGGCTGGCCTAGGTTTAAGTGCAGGGAGATAGCCCACATACAGTACAGCAGACCTCTCCTGTCTCACCTGCTGCGCCCTTCAGCAGTGTATTTTAGAAATCTGCCTTTTCTGCTCCCCACTCTGTCTCTGATGAATCCTCTCTCACCCCCACACCTCTGGCCTACACACCAGTTCTTCTACACGAAAGTAAATAAATAAAACTTTTAATCAATAAATAAAATTAAACAGGTGGTACAAATTCCTTTCCTGCCCTCTTACTCTTCTAGGAAAACCTTCTGCTTCTTGTAGAGATTGGATCTTGTAGAGATTGGACCAGCTTCCTGATTGTAGAGATTTGACCAGTTTCCTGGTCTCTCTGCTTCTCTTCTCTCCTTCATCAAACAATTTTCATATCTACTTCCCGAGTCCCTAACATTAACTGACTCCTCTGTCTGATTGGATAAAGGTGTCAGGAACTCCACCTGTTTTTCCTCCCAGGCTTTTTCTGTCTTTCTGCTGTGTATAAACTCTGCTCTTCTGTAGACTATGGGTTGAAAGTAAAGAGGCATCATCAGACTTATGGATTCCAGTCTATGCTTTGATACTCTCTACTTGTGTGATCTAGAAAGCTGTTTAACCTCTCTGATCATGGAATGCAAAACACTATCTGCTTTGTAAAATGAGATGATAGTATCCCTGCCTCATGGAGAGAGTATGAAATCACTCTGCAGTGCTCAATACATGTAACTATTAGAATTGTCATCATTTGAGCATCTAGCAGATATTCAATAAACTTGTTGATTGACAGATTAGTGGCAGATTAGTGGTTATATAAATTTGAGAAGTAAGCTTTGAATTATCAAGCAGGTGAAGCTAAGTAATTATCCAAGTTGTGGTACAAATAGGCAGCCTCACAGATTATTTCCTCCACAGGAGAGAGAATACAAATTGCAATGCATTACCTACTACCTCCCACCCTAGTACCAGCAGAACCCAAAATGAGATGCAGCAGAGCATAGCATGCGGGCCTGGTAGCTTTGTAAGGAGTACAGACTCTTGAATCCTTTGCAAATTTGGGGAAAGTAATGTAATCTCTCTCCCATTTACTTTCATTTACCTCTCAGGGAAATAGGAATAACAGCACCAATCTCTGAGAGTTGTGCCAAGGATGCATTTAGTTGGTCTTTAGTCGCTTGTATTTAGCCGGGGAAGCACTAAAAGCAGGCACACAATGAGCACTGTAGAGCACTCATGACTGAAGCTCAAATGTGAAGGCCAGACGACATGGATGTGTCTCCCTGGCTAGTGCCTGTGCAGGGCGCCTGCTGTTGGATGTGCCTGACCTGAAGGGCTGCTGGTTGTGTTCTGAATGACCTATTGTTATCTACCCTGTCCTTGTCCCCAGGAGGGGCTTCCTGGGGAAGTTATACAAACCCAACCGCCACTGGGGCTTGCTCTGCCATCTGGGCGGCAGACACGTTTCCCAGGCACTGGAATCTGCCCGGTATAAATGTTAACACCTGACATCCGGACTGCCCTCTGACCTATAACAGCACCTCCTTTGTCCCAGAAAAGTCAGCCACGACGTGCTTTCCCAGCTCAGACCCTTCACTGCTTTTCATCACACATTGCTGGTTTCCATACAAAGAAAGCAGATTTTGGACAAAGTATGCCTTATTTCACTCCCCTCATCATATCAAATGATAAGCACCAGAGCTACCTGCAATTTGAATTATTTCCCTGTTTTTATGTCAGTATGATTTCTAGTAAAATGCAACAGAAATCTTCCACTCAAAAACTGAATTCACATTTCTCCTGTGCTTTCTCATGTGCTCAAATTAATGAAAGTTGTAACTGAATATGTTTCTTCTTCATAATGCATATAAAACATGGTTGCAGTAGCTAGTTAACTGGAAAGTGTGACTTTTCCCTGTAAATCTCAGCTCAACAGAGCAGATACCAAGGTGGCATGAACCTCTCACCTTTTTGTATAAACTTTCTTCCACCCCATAAATGAGCTTATCGATAAGTTAATAAGTAGATTCATCAGCTCCATAGATAGTATTATATACTGATTTCCTTGCTGACAGAGAAAAATCAAAAGCACTGTCCACTACAAATTATTCTGAGCAGAGCTTGCTTAGCTCAGGTATAGAGAAAGGAGTGCTCTGCTTTCCTTGATCTGCTGTAGATAAAACAAAAGGGCCACCCCAGGGTATGTACAAGCTTTGTCTTCCCAAGCAGTGTGGCCACGTGACAGACATGCTAAACCAGGGTCTATAAACAGAGTGCCCCTTGTTGAGAAAAAGAAGTTGTGAGCTAGCCCCCTTTCCATTTTACTTATTTATGTATCTAGGACGGGTTTGTTTAGGAATGCAACAAAAGATTATTCAGGCTGTTTTGTATGGTTCTGTTTTTCAGATCAATGTTAATGACAGCCTGTGACCTTGGAGCCGTGACCAAACCGTGGGAGATCTCGAGACAGGCAAGTGGTGATTAATGGCAGGGCTCAGCAGTGGAGGGAACGGGGGTGGGAGCAATATTCCCAGAGCTCTGACTACCAGGTTCTGAAACCATAGTCAATTTGCATCAGTATTAACATGGTATAAAAAATAGCAGGAGGCTTAAGCATGACATAGTTTATTGCACAGTCTTCTTTTATCATGCTTCTACCGTGTAATAGTATTTCTGTCTCTGAGGTGGTAGTGTTTGTTTCTTTATCTTTTAATGCACTAAAACCAAATAAGACTTTGGCCATTTCTTAAGGCAAGACTTTGAAAAATGTTGTTTTGAATAGGTAATAATGTTTAACACAAGGTCCATTTTCTCATATCTGAAAAATAAAGGATGTAAAAAGAAAATTCTATTTTTTCTAAAAACTGAAGATCAAAGGGCTCTAATCAAAGTATGCAAGATCCAGCTTAATATGTACAAAAGCAAACATGCCTAGTTTTGCTGTCAAAAGGTATTAGTTCTAGAATAGGAATACTTTTCAGGTCTATGACTGCCCAACTTAAGATCCTTGGTTATTGATAGCATTTGGGGGTTGATGATCTTTTAGTTTCATGAGGGACCTACTGAGTAGACTATGGGATCTAAAATAGTAACTTGGTATTTTTAGACACTACAATTTTAGCAAAAATAAGATTAATATAACAGTAAGTATTTGCATAGTAAATAACTAATATTAAATAACTTTTATTGACTAACTAATAGCAAATGTCTGCTTTAAAGGTATTACCTCATTTAATCCTTAAGGTTCCCTTTGAGGTAGGAATAGTTAACAATGGAAACCCAAAGATATCACATCCTAATTCTGGAAACTGTAACCACTATCTTAGAAGGAAAATTATCTTTGCAGATATGATTACCTATCCTCATCTATATCACCATCATCATCATCCTGTATTATCCCAATGAACCCTAAATATGATCACAAATGTGCTTATAAGAGAAAGGCACAGGAGCTTATATGTCCAGAAAAGAAGACACAGTAAAGAAAGAAAGGCAGAGAGTAGAGTGATGTGGCCACAAGAAAAGAAAAGCTGGCAGCCCCCAGAAGCTGGGCAAGGCAAAAATCAATTCTCCTCTGGAGTCTTCAAAGAGAGCACTGTTCTGCTAACAATTTGATTTCTGGCCAGTGAGCTGACATTGAACTCCTAGCCTCCAGAATTATAAAACGACTAAATTCTTGTTGTTTTAAGCCATCAAGTTTGTGGTAATTTATAGCAGCCTTAGGAAACCAATACAGTTGTTATCCCTGTTTCACAAATGGGGAAAATGAGGCTGAGAAAGGATAAGTAGCCTGAGATCGCCAGTTACAGAGTAGGGAAACTAGATATTCAAATCCTAGCATTTAGGGCTCCAAATTCTTCAGAGTCCTTTATATTTTTTTTTACACAGGATACATCAATTGGAATTTTTTAACGCTGCAAATGTGTCAGCACAATAGGCTATGTTATATTCAAACCCAAAATCTCAGTGACTTAAGTCAACAAATTGCTCGCAGAACTGTGTACCCAGGGTCAGCTGGCATCGACAAAAAGGACATTTTGGGTGGGACTGGACTATTCAGGTCATTCAGTCAGCAGCTCTGGCAAGTTTTACACTGGCAATTAAATGCCCCCCCCCAACAATTCATTCGTTATAACTCTCATAAGACCCCACCCAACTAGAACAGATAATCCCTTCACATGTCTAGAAAGTATCAAGTTAGGAATATTAATTCATTCCATTGCCCTTCTAGTCAACAAAAATGTGATTCACTTTTCTTCCTGCAAGCAAAATACAATTATCCTCTCCCCAAAGGAGATGATCCAAATGTTCTATCCATCATTGAATCAAGCTTAAAGTCTGGAATGTCTGAGTGATCTGTGCTAGTCTCTACATCAACTCTAGCTGCAAATGAAAGACCTATGTACATCCAAGATGTAGCATGTAAAATACGCTGAACTATAACATACTTAATAATACTCCCATTCAAAAAGGCAACATTTAGGATTTAGCAATGCACAGTAATTCTAAAATTTCACCAGGCATTCACTGTGGACTGATATTTATTGGGGGGTGGGAGGGGCAGAGGAATTAGGGTAGCTCATCTCTGAGTGATGCTCCACAGTTCACTATTTTCCATGATTCTTTAGATCTAACTTGGAAAATTATTCCCTTCCTCCTTGGTCATAGCGGAAAGGTGGCTTGTTTCCCATTAAAGGTTGAGTATCCAAGTCTTTTTTTTTTTTTACTTTAGTCACAGATGCACAGGTTTTTGTCATCAAAACTCTCTGAGACAGTCAATTTGTTATGTCTTAGATTCTGATCATTTCCATCTGCCAAAAACATTCATAGTTCTGTTGTCTACAAACTTCTCAGATCTACTGTATTTCTTTGTTTTCTTATTATCAGGAGCAATGAAATATGGCACATATACTTCTTAATTCTCTCTTATAACCTAGTTCCTAGTATTTTGGGTCAACCTTATGCTAGTGAGAGACCTAAATAGTTAAATCACTTCTCTGTGCCATTTTGTTGAGTTGAAAGGATATTTTGTGTACCACGTAACTCGGTCAGTGTTTTTAACTACGGTGTACTGGCCATATTTCAATTGGATTCTTGCTGCAAGGCTAAGTCTTGATGGGACTTTGCCATTCAGAATGTGTCTCAATTTTTATTTTTATTTTTATAGTTTGGGGGTTAAGAAGTAGCTTCATCTTCTATCTCTACAAGACCCTGAATTTGTAACTTCCCTATTCTCTTTTATTCCTGGTTATAAACCTTCCAAACCCTTTCTGAACTCACCTGCATATACCTAGCAAAACACAGCCAATAGCAACCATCATATGCTACTAACATTTTGTTTTCTAACCTCTTCCCCTAAGGATGTAAGTTCATTAAATACCATACCTGTTTTATTTCAGCAGAAATTGTACAAAGTATTTTGCCACTGTGTAACATCATCCTTATAACCTTCAACAACCTTTTCCTCACTAATTTATGTTTTGCCTCAAGATGATGTCACATATCTTAGAATTTTTTTTACCCTCCTTCTCCACCTCTTCTTCCTCCATTTCCTCTTCCACCTTTTCCTCCTCCTCTCCCTTACAGCTGTATCTCACTTTCAAACCAATTTCTGTTTTTTATTTTTTGTCACGTTGCAAATGGAGTTCAGAGTTGACAGTTTTCATATAAAGCTTCCCTGCAATTGAGTTTTGGTTTGAATTGATATAAGGCAGTAATTGTAGTAGTATTTGTATGATGGGTAATTGTGAAGAATTTGTGTGATTGAGTAGCTTTTTTCTACATATCTGCTAACCCTTCATTTTTTTCCTAGTGTGGGATCGCAGACCTCTCTTACAGGAAAGCTTGCAGAGAGGACTCTTCCAGGAAGTTAGGGGGTAGAGAGTAGGAGAAAGTCAAGGGACCTGGGAGTAAAACCCAGAATATAGGAGAGGGAGAGGAATTAGTTCTGATGAGTGGAGCCTTCAATGAGTGCCTGTCAAGAACTAAAGGGCCAGCAGCCCACCTGGGGGCAGGACAGTGACAGGACAAAGTAGGAAGAAACAGAAGTTTCGGCATAAATAGTTCAGACCAAAGAGGCCTAATGGCCACTTCTAGGTAGTTTTCGTGGTTACTGATATAAATATTATTTTACTGTTAGGATTTAAAGTTGTGCTGACAAGGGCATAAACTCAAGAGTTCGGGGAAATAAAACACAAAACTATATTTTCTAAGTGCTTCCATCAGTGATCATGTCCAAACTGCAGACCTCATTTGTGTCTGCCTCCAAATTGAATGCATTAAGATAGTTACAAAAACATATTTATTTCTATGATTTTAGGAAACATTTGGGCAAAAACAATAGAACCTTCTTTAAAACATAAAAATCTATTTCTAATTTCCTGAATGTTGATTTTTTTTTAATTCCCTCTCAGAACGTTGTTGTTAACTGGTGTCTATTCCACTTTCTTCCTCACAAACATGACTCTAAGCATGTGGGTTTCCCCAGTGATTCCCCCAAGGCCTGATTAGCATCTCAATTTCCTTCTTTAATAAAAAATTCAATCAGGACCACTTAATGTTCCTGATTGGATTTTTAAGTACAAATGAAGCAGTGGTATAAGTTGAACTGTGAAAGAAACACAGGGGAGATACCCAGGATCACTTTCGAAAGATAAAAGACAGGACTTTGTTTTAATTTCTTTGCTTTCCAGGGGCTAAAGACTCAGGGAGGACACCCTCCTTGGGGTGACCTGGTGAACACATTTGCATTCTTTAGTGCAAAAGCCCCACCTTAGAGCAATTTGAGGGAGAGACCTGGGGACTGAGTAAATGGGACCGAGCATTTACAGCACCGTTTCTTCTTTAAAGGAAGCCCAGGGAAGGAGGCACAAGTCCTAGCATTCTAAAGGGAAAGATAATGACCACAGAGCGGAGAAGTGAATCAAGTCCTAGGAAAGTTATTGAATCTCAACTAGTTTTATGCAATTGAGTTTTTAAAAGGTACTGATTCTTATTAGATATGTTTAAAATCTGAACTAAATAGACATTCTATTTATTTACAAATGACTAAATAGGGCCCTCCCTGGTGGCACAACAGGTTAGGACACAGCACTGCAAGCTGACTGCAGGAGCTTCAGTATGAGTTCTATCCTCTGCCCCGGAGGTGATCCACAAGGCACAGTAGACCTCTCCTGCCTCGCCCACTGCTCCCCTCAGCAGTGTATTTCATCAATCTGCCTACTCTCCTCCCCACCCTGTCTCTGGTGAATCCTCTCACTGCCCCTGCACCTCTGGCCTGTAGCCCAGTTCTGTATGCGTAAATAAATAAGTCTTTTTAAAAAATGACTAAGTACTTGCTACTCTTAGGTATGTGTGTGTATATGTGTGCGCTTGATGTTGTTTCTGAGTCTTATTGACAGTTACAACTTATGATTGATAAAATCTCTTGAGTGATCTACTTAGGTAAACTTACAGTTGACCCACTGCACATCTGACCAAAATTAAACCATTATAACCTTTACCAGACTTAAGAACTTCATCTTTATGAGAGCCTAGAGTAAAAAAAAATTAGTTTGGTAATCCATATCTTTTTACCATCAAGTTATTTCAGATTTTTTTCCTGCTCTTCCAAAATCATGAAAATCCACCTACTTCATCTCAGAGATTGCCTAGATGCACACAATATGCTATTACTGAAAACATCTGTTCAACACTTACCTGCTACAATCATTTGCTTCTTCCTGTAAGCTAGCCTTAGAAGCACAGGGTTTGCAGAAAAAACAAATACAAAACACTCTAACTTGGCAATGAACAGTAGTCAATGTTCATCTGTACTAATGAATTTGGAAAAGCGATCATCACTTTCAAAATAGCTCTACAATTAGAATGGTCAACAGCCTTTCCACTGTGTTTGTGACAATTAGAATTTGCTTTATTTGCACATAAATTCAGATAGCCTTTAGATCAAATCTCACTTACCCACATCAAAACATTTTGTAGAATTTGGTAAAATCTAGAATTTGGTAAAATTTGTAGCGCCTGATTGACTGCTACAATTGGAAGCAGAAGAGGCACCCTTGAGTTCTCCAGACAGCACACAAATATTAATGAGGCAATTAAGGTGATTTTATAATGGCAAGAAGAACCCAAGCTTAACTATAACAGTTGGTTACATTATTATGTAATATAATTTTTAGCATAACATAAATTATTTTTTCTGTATAAGAATATTTCCAACTTTGAAGATCCTAGTGCCACATCCCAGGTATTAAATCTATGCTAGGGGAGGTCACCTGTTGTCCTGCATCTATACATGCATGGCACAAGTTCTATTGATTAAAAGGAAATCAGTTTCATTGATAAAATCAGTTTCATAAGCTTTTTAAACGTTTAATTTTATTGAGGATAATCACCATACACAGAAATTGGAAATAACTTCTGAATTGCATGATAAATTACACATAACCATAAATTAAATATTTACCTGTTTCAGGTGGCTGAACTTGTAACAAGTGAGTTCTTTGAGCAAGGTGATCGGGAGAGATCAGAACTCAAACTCACTCCTTCAGTAAGTGCTTTCTTTTATGATGATGTATTTACCCTCTTTAATAGCATTTTCAAAAATAACTACAAATCACAACTTGAAAATGGCAAAGACTTCCTGAAAGTTTGAAACTTTAATTAAACTGAAATGCTAAATACTCTTATTCCCAGGTTTCTGATTAAGAGTAGCAAGGAACTTTCCACCCATTTCCTGAGCACCCACAGTGATCCAAGTAGACACAAGGGAGGGTGTGTAGAGTAAAAAAGTGAATAACTTAAAGCCTAGTGCTGGTATTTCACATGTGGCCAATAGTTACTTTGAAATAGATATAAAGAAAAAGCTTCAAGGCAAGCTGTCTAGTATTGAAGAGCTAGAATTGACAGCTGCAGTAAATAATGGGTATTCTAGATTTTATTTTCCTATTTCAGCCTTTCCAAATCCCCAAAGCAAATAATTTAAGTCTCTGTTTCTTTTCTTTGTCTGCAAAATGAAAAGCTTCACCTGGGGAACTAGGTTGTGCTCATAGAAATGCAATTTATATTAGATTCATCCATTTAGATATTGTTTGAGAATGTGTACTGTAGACTCAGAATGATGCTGTTTTTACTCATCAAGATGCAAAAGGCATAAAAAGCCTCAGTCACTGCCCCCAAGAAGGTGGCAACTTCTTTATTTTTAGTGAAACGTTTGCTAAAAACATAACCAATGACTCTTAAGAACAGTGCAAAGTATTTTAAAGCCTGGCACAGCACGGTGGACTCAGTGAAGCTCAGGGAATGTGTCCACAATGTTTTTTTCAAGGATTCAAATCAATTGAGTTTTAAAATTTGCAGGAATTTTTTGCTCTTCAAGTTTTAAATACTTTGCTCCTATTTCAAAGCGAGAAAACATAGAACTCATTCCTAGATTAATTTTCCCTGCTGACAGTCAGAATTCACGGTCTTACTAATTTCAGCTATGCTTGTTTCTTACCTATAAAAGGTCAGAAAACTACGTAGTTAAAATAACTTACTAGCTATTTTAGTTTCCACATCACTATCTATTTATACTGTTTTCAAAACATCCCTTTATTTTTTTTTTTTGGTGTGTCATCAGACTTGACAATAAAAATAAAGGCACTAGATTGGGATATGGAATTAATGTGTAAAACTGAGTAGAACCCTGATGTCTCCAAACTTCATCTCCAATTTTAAATAAAAGCTTCTGCCTCCTTTAAAAAACTATTGCAGTGGCATCCTCTGAAAGATGTACAATGCAGCGATACCTCAGGACATTTAATTAAGTGAAAAAATATGAGTCAACTGCCAGCATTGGCAAGTTGAAGATGCAGTGTGTATAGCACTAAGAAACCTTTGTCTGGAGGCTTGGGTTAGGCATTTTCTGAAAACATAATGAAATTAATTTTTGGTGGAAATGCAACTCTCCATGCTACCCTATCCTCACAAAAAGCTACTTAACACAGCTGATGAAGAGGCCTGGCTGCTGTGGCAGGGGTATCCCTCATGAGTCCCTTTCCAAAGATGCCTGAAAATGCATCCATCCTGAGCTGACACCTGCTGTGTCCATTATTCCTTGATATTTTAGGAAGAAAACTGTACAGCAGCCCCCTTCAGGTAACATCATTTTAAAGATCATCAGAAGTTCATAACGACAAAGGGTTAGTATTAGAAGCAGTGACTGGGTTAATAAAACATGCTTGTGCACCTCCAAGCATGTAGCCAGCATGAAGCTGGACTGTGTGTACAGTCACAAGCAAGACACCATCTCCCCTTCTATCAAGAAGAGGAGATGGTGTCAACTGATAGGACATAAAGATGTTTTTTATATATAGTCACTCATACTTAGTTACAGGAAAACTGGAATGGGAAAGCATGGGGCAGTATGTTTTTTCACAGTTCCACTCTTCAAATAGGAAAGAACCCTTACAGGTATTGTCAATTAATTTTCAACATGGGTTGACGACAATGGCAGTGGGAGTTAATGGCGGTTCTACTATAAATGTTGAAGGGACAAGGGGATCACCATAAGCAAATGAATGACATTGGACCCATACTTTTCACCATATCCCTGAATAAACTCAAAATGGATCACAGACCTAAAAGTAAACACTAAAACTACAAAACTCTTAGAAGAAAACAAGATAGATATCATCTTGTTAGACTTACATACAGTACCAAAAGCACAAGAGATAAAAGATAAATTTGATTTCACCAAAACTTAAAACTTTGTCAAAGGTCACTTTCAAGAAAGTAGACAACCCACAAAATGGAAGAAAATATTTGTAAACCATATGTCGGATGTGTACCTGATGTCTAGAATATATAAAACACTATACAACTCAAGAGTAGACACATACCCAATTTTCAAAACAAAGCATCCAAACAGACATTTCTCTAAGAACATGTAAAAATGATTAGTAAGCATGTGAAATGATTCTCAAAATCATTAATCATCAGAAAAATACAAGTCAAAACCATAGTGAGATAGCACTTCACACCAACTTGTGTGGTTTGATCAAAAAACAGTAACAAGTAACAAGTGTTGAAAAAGATGAGGAGAAATTGGAACTTCATACATACATTGCTATATGTAAAATGATGCAGCTGTTTACGAACAGTTTGGTAATTCCTTAAGATATTAAACAATAGAATTTCCACATGGCCCAATGTCTTTACCTCTAAGAAAGTCTACCCAAAAACTTGTACTTGAATGTTCACATCAGTATTATTCATAATCACTATAAAGTGGAAACAACCTAAATTTCCACAACTGATGGATGGATAAATAAAATATGGCATATTTATACAATGTAAAATTGTTTGGCAATAAGAGTAAGTGCTGATGCATACTACAGAGATAAGCCATGAAAACATTATGCTACGCGAAAGAAGCCAGTCACAAGGACCATGTATCACATAATTCCATTTAGTTGACAGATACAGAACAGACAAATGTGTAGGGGCACAAAGTAGATTAGTGTTTCCCTAAGTCATGGTTTGGGAATGAATGAGAAGTGACTACTAATTGGTAGTATTCTTTTGGGAGTCATAAAAATGTTCTAAAATTGACTGTGGTAATGGCTGCACTACTAATTTTGAAAATACTAAAAAAAAAAAAAACCACTAAATTAAAGAAAATAGAAGTAACTATATAGATGATGTTCCACGAAGACTAATTAAATAAGAAAATTTCACATAGTGATGAAAGTTACAGAGCTTCATATTTTTTAAAGGAATGTTTTGAACGGAGACTCATACAGTTCACAAGAACCATCTTTTCCTCCAACACATTCACAGTCTTCCTAAATTCTTTCTTGCAACATTTCACTTGGGGACAACGGTGAGCATTACTCCTTTGGGAAAATTGCCTCCCTGATTTGCAGAGATTTTCCTCAACAGCACCCTCTATCTTCTTCCAAGTCTTTGCAGCTAGAAAGGTGCACCCACCCTCACTCATTAGTCCATCAGAGGCAGGATTTCTGATCAAGGAAGCAAGCTGAATTTACCCTCATGACATTATAAATGCCATGATGATGCAATGGCACCTTTTATCTAAGGAAGCAATGAGCTAGGGCAAGCTCAGTGGCTTCTTGGACCCCGGTCATATTCCCTCAGAACAAAAGAAGGACATTTTCTTGGAGTAGAAAAAACTGGCAGTGTTAGTTACAGGAATCCATTTTACCCTCTGATTACAACTGATTGTTTCCCTGTTATGGCATCCTCTCAAAACTATACCTCAATGTTCAAAACATTATTCTATCATAAAGGTTGAAGGCTGAGAATGAGAAGAGAGTGAGTCCCTCTAGCTATCATCCATACAGGGATAAATAAAAAATTTGAAATGCTTAATGACAAAACCCTATTGGGGAAAAAAAAAACAAAACACAGAATTCTCATACTAGCACCTGAAAAATTAATAATGAACAGTATCAATTTAAAATTAAATTGCTTAAACGGATCTTTTCCTTCTATTGCATCCTCTTTCACTACAAAAATAAAAACCTGTGTTATTTTTGTGGCAATAAAACATCTCCTCTTCTCCTTGACTTGTACCCAATTCCCAATGACCTGATGACTTGATTTAATGGCAGTTACCTATATCTGAAGACAGATTTTGACCCTAAGGAGTTGTGTGCTATAAAGTTCAAATAAATTCGCTTACAAATCTCATAAAAGAGGTGAAGATACTTTATTTCTCATCATAGGTAAAGGGAAAGAAAGTATGTGTAAAGACTGATGGTGATTTGTGAAGTGTTCAGTCGGCAAAAATTGGATTCATTTTGGCAAAGTGTTTGACAGGGCACCTGTAAAATACTCCAGCGATAAAGCAGGGTTCTCCACTCCCATTTCAGGCTATTTTTGATCGGAACCGAAAAGATGAACTACCACGGTTGCAACTGGAATGGATCGATAGCATCTGCCTGCCTTTGTATCAGGTAACTGTGTGTCCTATGCTTGCATTGCTTTAGGAATACAGTAAGCGTGTACACTTCTGGAAGCATTTTAGAACAGCCTGAGATATGTATGTTGCTGAGAACTCAGGGTGCAGTTTATCTTTTCTCAGATCTCTGACTCTTCCCTGAAAAAGAGATGAGACTAGAATACAAGGTACCCACGTTCTCCACCACCTGTAACCAAGTCTCCTTGGGCTTCACCTCCTTCTTCTACAAACCAGGGATAATAATATTTTATCTCTTTTCCCAACTTGTGCCTCATGGAAAACAAATATCCAGCCACATAACCTGACAACTATCTCTTCAAAGAGAGCTCTCAGGCTCAATAACGAGGGAACATTAAAATAGTAAAGCCTGGAAGAAGATCTTCAGCTAAGAAACTTGTTTCGCATTGATTAATTTGGAATTTCTCAAACATTTGACCATGGAAATCCTTTTCATTTTTCATGACCTTTCTTTTACTTCTATTAGTATCATGTGAGAAATGAGGGTTTCCTAAAACATGGTTTTCTTCCACCCCCACAGTCAGACTGTGAAGTTTTATAAAGCACCTTCATCTTAGACACCTGCCTCTCTCTGAGCTGTAGGGGCCAACTGCTGCCCACTGAATGCTGGCAAGATGCTCTGCTTGTCTACAGCTCTGCTGCCTGGTGTTGGGGACCCGCTTCTGGCAAAGAGACAAGTGGCATGGGCTGTGACTGTTCACACTCCACTTTTTGAGTTCAAATGAGGGCTGGCATCAGTTGGCACTACAGTTTAGTGTACACTGCCTTTTAATTGTACTTCTAAGCATTTGCTTTCATGTATAAAACCTGGCAAGTCCTTTACCCCCCACCTTGCTCAATCAGACTGAGCTTCTTTTCTAACTTCAAAGTGAGAAACACATGCAGGGAAAGCAAAACTGCTTTAGCTTCTCACTCTGTGTAATGCCATTAAAAACACAGTATTGTTTTTTAAGGACCTCACCACCATTAAGTTTCAGGCGTATCTACCACTTCGTTTTCAACGCTTTTAGAAACTGCTGAGCCCTGTCACATTACCCTAAAAAAAAAAAATCTCTAATACTGTCTTGAAGATGGAAATGTAATTTTTAATGACTATAAATAACAAAAGTGAGTTTAGTTATTTGTTTTGTTAGTCATTAAACACGATAGCAAAAATCAGACAAATAAAGTTTTAAAATAATTTAAAGCAGATCATTGCAGTTATAACTATAATATGGTTAGTGTGTGAACTGGTGGATACTTAGCCCACTCTAAATGGGTTCTGCCATCAGCAGCATAAAGACAATAGTGTGAAAGAACTTTAATAGATTAGTGTGAATAGGGAAGAAGAGAAAGGATATAGTTTCCCAATGAAGCACCCAAGTTACCCATCTTCAAATGCCCAAACAGGATTGGCCCAAATTGGGGCCCCAGAGGCCTGAGAGGTTCTGGCAGGGACCCACAGGAAAGAAGCTGAAAGGGCAGGCAAGTCTGGAAGAAAGAAGCAAAATCAAAATGCAAATCAAAGTAGTGGTATCAGTCTGCCTCGCCACAAGTCTCTCCCTTGTGGATCTTAGGTGTCTCTAGATGTCTCAACTCTATGTTTCTCCTCCAAGTCCCTGATGCAAATAAAGAAACACACCCTCCTTCCACAAACATCTATGCTTCATATGTCTCCTCCACATCCCCCTCCGTCCTCCTAGTGCTATCTAAGTCTTCATCCGGCCTCAGCTATTTGCATTCAATAGGCAGGGAATATGGGAACTCCCCATTTTATTGAGTTTCCTTCCTCTCTATAACAGCATAATGTTCTTTTGTTTAATGAAAGGCTGAGTCAAATACTTAAGAATTCCTTTTCTTCCTGCAATTCTTCCCATCCTTACTTTTCTGGTATCTGAATAAGCTGGGCCCCTTGTGTAAAACCCACAGCTGGCGGGTCAGGTATCTCCTGCTTTGCTAAATTGACCTTGACTATCCATGTCAAATTATTTTTTAATGTTCTTCAGTTAGCTTCCTGTGCATATCTGGGCGATATCCAGGATGAATAGACTCCTTTTACTGTGGGTAAAGGATGAAGAAGTATATAGTGGTACTGTTTTTGGTACTAGTTGAGTAGTTATTCTGAATGTTAGAAGCTAATTTGGAATGAACCCGAAGTCTCCATACTCCTCTAGGTGACTGGAGTCAATGCTGGGAAAAATCCATCAATAGCTTTTTCATGTTAATTTCATTGCTTTATCGTTGATTCACAAACATTTGGGCTTGTCTTATACTTCCTATGGAAAACTTTGAAATCTTCAGGTTAAAAAAAAAATTTAAGGCAAATTGAATTTAAACTGAAGAGTTCCTTAAATTTAGAGAATAATATGACCACATCACATTATCTGTCATTCCTGATTTTTCACGTCGGTTTTACTTGACTCTCATCTGTGAGGCTCAATACACCCTGCTATTTTCATCCACAGGGCGTGAACACACACAGCAAGATTAAACGAGGCTCTATCAAATCAGAATTGTGCACCTTCCTCTCCCCCCTCCCTCTCTTCCAGGGTTCAGGTTTTGGTGCAGCAGCCCTTCTGCTGTTCCACTCCACTGCTGTAGAATATTTCTTCATCATCTTATTTTATTGTTAAACTAACTGGGGAGAGTCATGGCATTCTAAAGAGAAACATGGAAGTAGCTATTTGTAAAAGTTTATTTCATATCTGTGGCTCTATCTTCTTGTCAGTGTGTTCTTTATTGAGGTACCCATCACTAGTTTCCAAAAAACTCACAAATCTCATTTGTAAATTCTTTGTAAAGCTTTAAAACAGATGTTTCAAAGAGCTCTCAAATGCAAACTTTGTAGTGATTTTATTTTACTTTTGTTTTTAATTGAGGTAACATTGGTTTACATCATTAATTATGTTTTGGGGAGTATAGGATCCCCTTTGAGTGTCCATATCCACCACCAAAGCACCCACAGTCCGTCCCCACAGTTTGCTTTGCTGCCTCCCCACTTTGTTCTCACTCCCTCATCCCCTCTGGTAGCCTGACTTCTGTAGTCAGTAGAGTTTGGGGTTAGTTTGACTTTTTATGACACATTGGTTGGTCTCTCCGCATTGCACATATAAGTGACACCATCTGGTATTTGTCTTCCTTCTTCTTACTTATTTCCCTTAGCATAATTCTGACTCCATCCATATTGCAGCAAATGGCAAGAGTATATCTTTTTTGATAACTGAATAATATTCAATCGTGTATATATATATCACATCTTCCTTATCCACTCAGGTCGTTTCCATAGTTTAGCTACTGTCAATAGTTCTAACTATAGAGTGACTTCACCTATCTTCTCTGAGTGTCTCTATTTTGTTTCAACACATGTAGCTGGGTTTTGTAGCTTATTATTATTATTATTATTTTTTTTTTTTGCCATTTAACTGGGTAATCTCACATTAACTGTTTTGCTCCAAATCTGAAATGAGATCAGTAAGTGGGTGAGTTTCTTGGGAATTCCATTTACTGATGCCTAGCACTAATTACCATTGGTGGGAAGGCACAAAATCTTGATGAAATGACTCAACAAGCAATGAAAATCACTCATATGATATCAGTTGTTAAGGCAAACTATCTAGGGAACTCAGGTTCTTGCTGAAAGTCCAGTGGGAGTGTTTAAACATAGTATCATAACAAGTTTGAGAGGACAGAAGGCAAGTGGGAAGTTGGGCAGGTGGCAGCAATTCCAAATCTGATTAGCCTGAAATGACATGGTTGTAATTATTGAACTTAAGAATCCAGTGTGGCCTTGCTAGGTCAGTCTGGGGATAAGGCAAAGGTTATAGAATAGTAGTACATGAGACAAAAATATCTCTTAAATGGCCGGGGCTCGAACCGAGGAGGCAAGAAACCGCATATGGAGCCTGAGATTAATTCTATAGAGAGCGGGCATCCATCCCTTTGCAGGTTTGCTGGAGAGACAGAGTCTAGAATGGGCGGACACTCAACCAAGGGCACTCCGCTGCTGCCTGTTGCTGGGGGTGGCAGGAGGACAGAAAGGGGGGGGGTCTGTGGAGATGCCGCAGGGCTATAGACACAAGTATAACTTTCTTACTTTCTTGACTTGCACTGGGTAATTTAGTTTTATGCCGTGGTTTTGAAAGGGTTGTGCTTGTCAAATATCAAAAGAGATCAAGCATTTCCCACTTATGCTCCAGGTGGCTGAGTTTTTTCTCTCCTCCAAGCATTGGGAAAGATTATCCCTACTCTCACGACATGTATTTGTGTGTGCCTAGGTGGGAAGCCACAAAACAGACACAGGTACATTTTGAAAGGCCACAGCAATTAAAATTCAAACTCTTAATTTCTGGGGCAACTGAAATGTCCAGTCAATATGGGGCTGTGTTGAAGAAAAACAATAAGAAATTCCTCTCTGCAGAAAATCTACTCATTAGCAAATTCCCTAAGTTATCTAGTCATTGATTGAAGGTGACTACAGAAAATATATAAAACCATATATAAAAAGTAGTGGGTAGGAAAGGGAGCAAGCAGAAAACAAACTCAGATTCAGGGATAGTTATGTAGAATTGAGATGTGGCACATTTGTGTACATATATTTATATGTAAATGTCTCATTTTCTAGAAGCTGCTTGTCTTTTTTAATCTTATGACTCCAAACTTTACTTGGGGGGAAAAATATGGTCCTAACAGGCAGAAGCCATGATTTATCGGTGACAGCATTTTAATCAGGAGGCATATAGGAAGCCAGGAGTGGGCAGGAGATCATCAAAGCGTGTTCCCCAAGAGAAGACTGAAGCCCTGGTTAGTTAGCTCTGGCCTAGCAGGGTATCTCCAAGGAATACATTGACATCTGATTCCCGTGCTTTCTGCTGTCTTTGCACCCTGCTGGGGATCCATTAGCCTGCTGCTCAACATCTTTAGAGGGGAAAAAAAATAGAAAGAAAGAAAGAAGGAAAAAAAGCCACCATCAAACTTTGAAGTCAGTGCTGCAGCCTTAGGGATAAACAGAAAATCTGATGTCCCAGACTCATACTGAGCTCCTCTTTGCAATAGCAAGCTATGGTTTTGCCCTTTATTTTCATTCTCACTTAATCAAGTCTCGTTGTACCTAGAATTGCAATGATCCACAGAGACATTATAAATCTTCTATTTGCTAAGGATTGACCAGCTTAATTTTTATTCTGAACATCATCAGATTTTCAGCTTCTCCCAAACTAGTTTTTGATTTTGGAGTAGATTTTTTTCATAGGTAATGGTAAAGGGCTTAATATAGGTAGGATCTCCAACAAAAGAAGGAAAAGTTCATCAAGAACATCTTTCTTTCTTTTCTTATTTTCATTCCCTGGGGTTTCTGCAACATCTTCTGAGTACCTAATGTTAAAATTATTGTAACTTTTGGCTTTCCTTTCCTGCCAACATCTTCTGAGTATCTAATGTTAAAATTATTGTAACTTTTGGCTTTCCTTTCCTGCCTTGTGTTGTAATGACACAGCCACTTGATAGAATTATTAATATACTCTCCAGAAAGCAGGGAGAAAAAGGTCTTTAAGACATCATACTTGAAAATATAGAGGCTGAGAGTTAGAGCCACCATTTGCCTATGGGAAGGAAGACGCTCACCAAGGTAATGGGCAAGGAGCCAGGGCACCATGATTCAAACAAGGAAAAGACATTGGTTTAATATTTTCATAATATTGTCCTAGTTACACCTAAATATGAGTGCTGATAGTAAAACATGTTAAATTTCAAAATGTTCTATATACTAGTAAGCAAATACTAATGGAAAAAGAAAACTATATATTTAGAAGTGTCAGCTTTTTGTAGTTTACAGACCCTTTGACCATAAACTGTCTTCCAATCTTTTGCTAAATGACATTCCTTTACAAAAAAGAACTGAGCTAGGTTCTCTCTACTTAAAATCCTCAAGTTACTACCACCATCTACAATATACCTTTCAGATTCCTGGGTCATATACCCTCTTGGAGTATAGGTAGAAATTCCCCACCCATCTGGATTCTTCTAAGGCTGGATGAACACAAATAAACATCAGACAGATTAGTGGGGGGAAAGACCAAATTTAATAACACATATATGGAGAATTTACATGGCTATAGATTATAAAGTAAATGGAAAAAATTAGAAGCTTATCTCCTATGCATAGGGATCTTGGATTTTAAGGAGAAACAAAGGGGCTTCAAATGATGAGGAAGGGATAACTTCATGTGACAAAACCTTGCTTCTAGATGTTTGCCCTGCTTTAGAGATTTCTCTGAAGGAGGATGTTTCTGGCAATGTCCCTACACATAGATAATCTGCATTCTTTGAGAAAATGGTTACGCTTCTCCTGAGGCTCTTCTATATACCAAAGTGACCTACCTGGGGAATTTTGGGGAAAAGTCTTTCTGAACCCTTCTGCCTCAGTCTCATTCCCTGTCCTCTTACCCACTTCTTCATCCAGAAATCCTTTGCTACAAATCAATGGACTCACCCACCCTTCTGTCTGGCTCCCCTTGCCTTTGCTTCATCAATTCTCTGTGATTCTCTATCTCTGTCTCTGTTCCCCATTAGTCAGGTTCTTGGGACCATCAGATTCCTGATAGCCAGCACACTGCCTAGCACACTCCAGCTGTTCAGTAAATGTTTATAGAACAAATAAAAAAATACAGAAGGCTCAATGATGGCACGCAGTATTAATAATAAGCAGTGACATATGTATGAAGAAAAGGTAAAATGATGTCATTTTCAATTATCACCTAAAGTATAGAAAACAATTCATCAGAGTGCACAGTATTATATTCCTACCCATAATTTCAAGAATACGGCCTATGACATCTTTTTAAAAAGTGGTTCAGTTCTCATCATGGGTGAATTGTCTCTTAATTCTAATGTGAAGACCCTTTATAGTCATGTATTTCTTGGGGTTTGCCTTTTTCCACTAGGAAATGCATGAAAATTTCTCTTATCCAACACTACCAGAAAATAGTCTTCTATTTTATAGAAAGCACTAACATATATACATAGATTTCAAGTATGATTTCAAGAAATTATAATACAATAAAACACTACAGTTATCATGATTAAAACTTAATCTGTCTTTGACTTACAAGACTTTTTAGATCCTAGTGTCCAACATTTTTTATGCAAATATCAAATAATAATGTGTTCATGGCCCTCTCTTATTTTGTGTTCATAATAATGTGAAATGCTGCATAGCAGAGAGGGCTCAATAGTAGAGCGCATTCAAGTTCATGTCACTTCCCACTCCAGGATGCTAAGTGGAAGGTACAGGCATTTCACACCATTGGTTACATCTGAGAGTTTTCTTTGAATACCTGCCATGCCAGGATATTTGATTTCATAGATTATTTCCCACCTTCAAAAGTGAGTTTGACTTAATAATGTAACCAGCTCCATGTAGATTGTCTTGTAAATAAAATGGACTTTAATTTGTTTTAATTCATGCAATTAAAAAAAACCTTTTAAAAATACAGTTATACCTAATCTATTCCTATTTATGTGCATTTTGAGAGCTCAAAACTGCTATCATGAGCTCTATTAAAAGGCGAGAACCTGGTGAAAAGTTTGAACACACTCCCTAATAGGACTTTTGAGGATCGAATGTAAGATAAAATCTATTGTCTTATCCAGCTGATCAGCATAAATAACATTTCAAAAGTGTTCCTGTTTTCAAATCATGAAGTTAAAATTCACTTAGTCCCAAGCTCATACAAGGTTTGGAATGTTGTCTATACTTAACATTGCTTTTGGATTTCTCCAGAAAGCATATTTTAAAAAGCTGATTTACCTATTTTTCATGGCCCTCTCTTATTTGACGCTCTTCAGAAGTAAAAGGAAGCAAGCTAAGAGGGAGAGTGGGAGTAGGAAAACTGTATTTTTTTTAAGCAGGAAGGGTATCAAGACCTCTTACAAAAACTGCTTTTTGTGTTAATAGCATCTCTCTAAAATTTCTACAATTTAATATTCATTTGGAGGGTCGGGATTGTCTGAGCTCCTGGGAAGTGAAGCATGAGATAAACATAAAGTATTTTATTATGTTCTTGCCAAAAAGAATCCTCTGTACTATTCTAAATGTTTCCTAGGAGAATTCAAGGAAGCACTATCTGGATCCTCAGTTATCACTATTCTAATATTTAATTATTAGAGCTGCAGCTGTGAAAATTCAAATTAATGACTCAAGGCACACTGCCTAACCTATGTAAGCAAACACTACAGGGCAGCAGCATAAGCAGAAAAGGCCAGATTCTCAAATTCATGCACCAATCACATTAGCAGTCTAACAGTAGAGTGTGTTTGCCAAGTCTAAAATGAAGTGGAAGACTTCTGTCAGATGCAGCTTTAGAAGAATATGAAAGTCCTGATGCTATAAGCACCTCAAAGTGTATTTTTTTCATACTGAATATTTACTGTCCTGACCACTGGATAAGGGCCTTAATTTTAGTTATAATGTGCTTTCACATGCATAACTTATTTGAACCTAACTCTGTGAATGAAGAAAACACTTCATTCTGGATCCCATAATGTCTAATGGTCTAAGTTTTACATATGAAGACACTGAAACCTAGAGAAACAAATGAACTTGGTCTGAGTGAAGCAGTCAATACATAGCAGAAGCTGGATTTCAAAGCTATGTCTTCTAGTTTTACTTCTCAGTTTTTAGTGTTTTGTTTTCCTCATGAGGAAGTTAAGTTCCCAAGGTGTCACATGGTTCTCTATACCTTTATAAACCTCCAACAAATTAAAACCTTTGAAAGGACCAAATGAGTCAGTTACTATAGAAAGCTTTTTTTAGTAATATTGTATGTCAGGTTGTCCTTAATTTAACACTTTCACTTTTGAAAAGTGAGTTGATGCTGCTAATAAAAGATGACAGATTAACTTACTCATTCATGTCATCTTCTGAGAATTCCATAAACATCATAAAGGTATTTTTTAAAAGATACAAACTTTCTTGGGTGATGGGAAGAAGCTAGAAGAATTTTGAGGATCATGACAGAAAAGCACTGCTGCCTTAAATAGACCTTTAGTAGAAGTAAGGATGTCAGCTTTCTAGGTAGGATTCTCGAGGAAATGAAGAATCGTAGAGGAAACATTTACCACCTTAGAGGGTACCTGAATTGTCAAGACAGACTGATAGAGGAACTAGGGATCTCACATTCTCTACTTGATATGACCCCTTTTCATGCTTTCCACATGAAACATTTTACCTAGGTACACTACAGTGTTCTCTTTGGTCACTTACTTAAAGGAAAGTTCATAGTATGTTTCCATGTTTCTAACACAATTTTTCATATTATCCTTTGAAATGGCAGTCAGTTGACTTGTCAAAACTTATTGTCATTCTTTTTTTTCTAGTTAATAGAGTTAATACTGAAATGAACACCTTTGTTTAATATTTGCTGACTTATTTAATACAATAAGTATAACAAATAATAAGGTTCATTTTGTTTTATAAAACAGTATAGACCCTCAAGGATAACAGAGTATGAAAGGAGATAAGGTGTCCTCAAACATGAGGAGCTGAAAAACCAGTTATGACCTAGGATTTTTGTCAAAGGGGAAGCCAGTAGAAGTAAGGAATTAGGAATTCTTTCAATAGGAATTCCGGACTCTCTGTCCTTAGAGGGACCAAGTATGGTCAAGAGAGAAGGGATCTTTGACTCTATTCCTAATGCTATTGCACAATGGACTCACCGTCTCATGTGAGAAACCGATTATTATGACACCAGGATTTGGAAAAAAAAAAGTTTTATTGCAAGTTGACTGTCGACAAAAGGAAAACATCAAGATGTGGCTTTGGATGATATATAAGGGTTGGGGGAACAAAGAACTTTTTTTTTAATGTGATTTGGTTGAATCTGAACCGTTGCTTTTTGCTGAATCATGGTGTAGTCAATTTTGTGTGGAGAACCATCACAAAACTAAGCACCCCTCACTTTTTAATATTGTCTGTCTAACCAGGAGCCATTTTTCATGGATGTTTTTTATTGTGGGGTAGGAGAGGTCACCTTCAGGAAAGCAAATATTCTTTTGGGACTGTGCTCTAGATGACATCTTGTCACCTTACAATCTGTTTTCTCCTCATTTAAAATGGGTATGCATATTTTTGCCAACTAAGCAGAAATAGGCAAGCACCATCATCACCACCAATTTCACCACTGCCACGACTCTACTCTGACCCATCATGGTCAGCAAATCCCTCCCCAGTTTCACCCTTCATTCTGTCCTTCATATTAAACCAAAGTTATCTTCCTAATGAAGATAGAGGAGGGACTGTGGGCCCTTCCTGCCTCCTGATTACTAGAGGGAAAAATATAAGCTGGCATTTTTAATTTTCCTATGCCTACTTCCCTTTGTACACTCTTTCCTTTGTACACTCTGCTCTTGACGTAACCAGCTATCAACTATTTCCCAAATGCTACCCTAGCAGTGCCCCTGTGCGTTAGTTCACACAACTATCTCTGCCAGGCCTACCTTTCCCTCTTGACCCACACTAAATCCTACTCTCACTTTAGGAATCGGCGCAGGTGACAGGCTCGTAGCAAACACACTGTGTGAACTCACGATCTAGATGTTCCAGCCTCTGGGACTCTGCATTTTCCCTTATCAGCACATTATACCGATCTCATTCATTTTCCATTACTCAGCCCCACTAAGTACCACTAGCCTCCACGTGTACCTAGCTGTTGGGAGGCCCCACAGGACTAACCTCAGCATCAGTCAGTTCACAGGGTGACAGAGAAGATGGAGCAGGTTACCACATTGCTACTAGAAGACCTCATGTTCACACGGCATCTTTTGCTTTCTTCTTTCCCTGAAATAAGCTGCCATTCCTGAGTTGCCCTGTGGCAGGCATTAGCATTTCTGTCTTTATTTCACGGATGAGAAACTAGAGAGGTTATACGTCCTGCTCAGAATCACCCCAGTGAGTTAGGGGGAGTTTCAGTGCTTGAGCCAATGCCTCCTACAAGCAAAGGGAGGGACAAACTATAGAACCATAACATAACAGTAAATGAAATTATTCTCCAAGTCCTTGACTTAATGTCATCTACAATGTTAATGCTACCGCTGGCCGGACTAGCTGAAAAATCTAAGTAGGGAAGGAGAAAGAGAATCATACATATGAAAAAGGATACAAAGGAAAAGACAAAGAGAACTAAAATGAGGCAAAATTAGTTGAGTGTTTTTAGAAGTGTGCTCTTTCAAATCTAGTCTCTGCACACGTAGGCCCTAAAGCTCATGCTCCTTCAACTTTCTTTCTATGATGAACAACACTGATCCTCTTATAGGTTTGAATGAAAGTTAACTCCATTCAGATTTATTTATTTGTGCATACAGAACCGGAGTACAGGCCAGAGGTTGAGGGGTGGTGAGAAGCTTCACCAGAGACAAAATGGGGAGCAGAACAGGCAGATCGACGAAGTACACTGCTGAGGGGAGCAGCAGGTGGGCCAGGAGAGGTCTGCCGCGCCATGTGGTCACCTCTGGGGCAGGCGGGAATCGAACTCATGCAGAAGTGGCTTTAGATTCTCAGTGCTGTGCTTTAACCCGCCGCGCCACCAGGGAGGGCCCATCATTACTGTTTTTAACATTAGCTCCTCTCTAAGCTTTGTAGCCCCTGTTGCTAATTTTCAATAATTATGCCCAAACTACCTGTTGATGTGACTGAGTCTGTAATATCTTTGAGCATTTCCTATGACCCAGGCAATATACTGACTTTCCAAGTATTATGATTTAATCCTCTTAGCAATGTGTAGTGAAATAGTATTATCATTCCACTTTTCAGATGTGAAAACTGAGGCTAGACAGTTTCTGTAACTTGCTTAAGAGTACACAAGTATTAAGTGACAGTGCTGAGATTGACCCCCTCAATTGCATGCCTTCAGAGCTGTGCTTCTGTGCAGTTGTGACCTACTTCTCAAACAATGTGTATGTGGGCTTGAACACTACCTTGTTGGGTCACCTTAGACATAAGCAACATGCTATTGTAATATCAGTATGCTTACCTGGAAGCGAACTTGCAGATCATCTGTAAATAAAGAAAGGGACACCCTGCAAGGTCACTGTGGTAGCAAAGCTGGGTATAGAACCCAAGATGCTGACCTTCAGTTGAAGGTTTATCCTCCTGCCATCTACGTTTACAATTTGAAGCGTTATCTCAAAATGTTTAAAACTATTCCAAAGACAAAACTTAAAAAAGGAAATCTGTATGAGTAGTGACACAGATTTCAAACAAGCAAAAAGCAGATTGAAGCAGGGAGTTTGTTTGAAGGACAGCATGGTGAATCAAGATGCCTCCAAGAATGGGGGAAATGGAATGAAAAGTAAGCAAACAAGGTAGAAAAGACAGCCCTGAGAGGGCCTGAGAAGCCCAACAGAAAATCTGGAGGAAGATAAATGGATAATTTAACAGCCATTCAGTTTTTAAGAAAGACAAAGAACAAGCTACATTGCATCAGAAAAGGCCTAGAAATGATGATGGATGAGGCCCTTCAAATGAGTGGTGAACACAACGGAATCACAGTTGCCTGCACTATTCCCAGCTGAGGGCAAATTTGAGGAACTAAATAAGGATATGAGACTGATACGAATTGAAGAGTTTTTCAAAATCTATTTAATGGCTAGGCAGGGGACATTGATCGCTTTTCAGAGGAAATGTTTGGGATCAATGAGGTAGTCAGCCCTTATTTGTGATGTGGATGGGTGACTGAGGGAGGGTGTATACACATAACATTACTACAACACACATTTAGGCTCTACAGTAATTTCTGAGTTATGGTGGTAAAGCACTGAGCTGTTTTGATCTTTATGAAGTAAGCATCTTTCTTTTCATCTCTGTGCTCATAAGCCTTCTTTACTAAGCAGGTGACTCATTTATTTACTTAATAAATCCAACACAAGATCAAAGATTGTTAGTTCCTTTGTCAGTTCATGTTAAACGTTTAAATGAAATATTTTGTTAGATAGCTTATACATACCCACTAGAAACAATTCAAAAGGTATAAAAGACAAAAAAATATAAGAGAAAAGTGACTACCCTCATACTTCTATTTCCCCTCAGCCAGATCCTCTTCTTCAGACAGCCACACCACCAGTTTCTTGTGTGTTTATGTGCTATATGTCATATGTAAAAATATAAGTCTATATGACTTTATGAATATACGCACAGTATGCTGATATATACTTGAGTATGAAGGTACCTCTGAACACTTATTTTTATATGTGTATGCATGTACATATTTGTATGTATGAACATAGTATTCTGAGCATACCTTATTTGTTTACATTTAAAAGATTGAGATTTTTCCCATTTATGTCCATACCATAGCTGTTGCATTCTTTTTGATGGCTTCAGAATAGGCGATTTTTTTTAAGATAGTTATTTTATGAATAATAATTTAATTATTTGTGAATACTGATGTTGTTTCTAAAAGTTTCTTACTAGAAACAATGTGTCATTAACATTAACACCTTTAAATATATCATCATCACTATTTGTAGAATATCTAGAAATAGAATTACTAGGAAGTTGGTATATGGGTATTCGAAATTTTGACAAATGTTGTCAACTTTCCCTTTGTGGAATTTGAACCAATTTATGTTTCCACCAGCAATGTCTGAAGTTCCTATTTCCTATACCCTTACTAATATGCTTATCAATTTTTTGAATTTTGCAATGATAGGTATAAAATCTGTTCCACTGTAGTTGCAATTTATAGTTTCCATATATGAGTATAATATTTGTAGTACAGATTTATTTACATAGGGACTATTTGTATTTTTTTTTCTGTAAGCTATTTTTGCCCATTTTTATTGAGCTGCTGGTTGTTTCTTACTGATTTGTAGCCTCTAACTGTATACTATGGAAATAGACATTTTTCTGTCACAAAAGTGGCAAATATCTGCCCCAGATTTTTATTTATCATTTTACTTTTGTATTATACAGAAATACATTGATTTTTTTTCTTTTTTTAAATTTTATAATAATTTATTTTTACATATTTTTGTGTACTTTTCCATCTCAGTTGCAATCCCCCGGGCTTCCCATCACCAAATCACCCAGAAATACATTGATTTTACACAGCAAATTTATGAATTTTTTATAACTTCTGTTTTATATCACAAACAGACAAAATTATAGATATGTTCTCAAAATTTCTTTCAGTATTTTATGGTTCCATTGTTATAATTATATCTTTGATTAATCTGCTTTATTATGTTGGATGTGATATATGAGGTCAAATATAACTTTGGCTTCTTAAATAGTTGCCTCAGATTCTGACTAATATTTTTCCTGATGATTTAAAAGGCTACTTTTAATCTGCACTAAATTTTCAATTTAATTTTATTTTTAGTCTTTTTACTTTTTCTATAGGTCTACCTATTTGTACTGTTTTAATTAACATCATCCTATAACTACTTAGTAGTACATGTAGCTTCAACTTCCACTACTATTTCAGCATTTTCTAGATATTCTTGCTTATTTTTCCATAGAAGCTTTAGAATTTTGCTCAAAAATTAAATTAACTTGTCTTTTTTATTTGTATTATTATTTAATTACAAATGGTTAATGGCTGGCTTCAGTGATATCTTTGGGAAAAGAAAAGAAAAGTAAAATAAAAACAAAAGAGACTAGATCAAACTAAAAACTTCTGTGCAGTGAAAGAAACCATCATTAAGATGAAAAGATACTCACCTGAATGGGAGTAAGTAGTTACACATCATACATCTGACAAAGGGCTAATAACCAAGAACTCATACAACTCAACAACAACAACAACAACAAACAAATAAACTACTTTAAAAAAAAAAATGGGCAGAAGACACTTCTCCAAAGACAAAAAGACTGCCAACAGGCACATGAAAAAGTGCTCATAATTACTTACCCTCAGGGAAATGAAAATGAAAACCACAATAAGATGCCGTCTCACACCTGTGAGAATGGCCCATCAAAAAGATCCGAAAAGAAACCTTCATACATCACTGGTGAGAATATAAACTAGTTCAGCCCCTATAGAAAAGAATATGGAATTTTCTTAAAATGTTAAAAATAAATTGCCAATCAATCTAGCAATTCCACTCCTAGGCTGAATTACTTGAAGGAGGCAAAGGGCTTTCTGTACACTCGTGTTCATTGCAAGCCTATTTACAATAGCCAACTTACGGAAACAACCTAAACGACAGGTGAATGAATGAAGAGGTGGGATTGTGTGGGTGTGCATATGTGTGTATCACACAAGGAAATACTACTTAGCTCTCAAAGGATGAACTCTTACCACTTACAACAAATGTGATTATGCTAAGCCAAATTAGTCAAAAAGTAAAAGATAAATCCAGGATGATTTACTTGTAGGTGAAATATTAACAAACAAAAGACTAGACAAAACTAAAACAAAACAAAACCTAGAAATCTTACAAAACAAAACCTAGAAATCTTACAACAGAACTGAGGCTACCAAATTGGGAGAGTGGAGTGTGAAGCAAAGTGAGAAAATCCAGTGGACTATGGTGGAGAACTATGGTACTTTGGTGGTGGGTGTGGTGTGAAAATTACATCTGGAGAGGTGTGCACCTGCACCCCTCAACCAGAATGGTTTTGTAAACCACTGCTTTAACTTTAAAAATATAATTTTAAAACTAGATTTTTCTTTTATTTCTTTTTATTTTTGCATAGAAGAACTTGAGTTTAGGCCGAAGAGAGGGGTGAGAGGATTCACCAAGACAGTGGGGAGCAGAATAGACAGGTTTACTGAAATACACTGCTAAGGGGAGCAGCTGGAAAGATAGGAAAGGTCTGCTGGACCATGTGGGTCATGTCCCTGGTCAGGGATCGAACTCAGATTTTAACAGTGATAGCACTGAGACTTAACCCATAAGCCACCAGGGAAAACCCCTAGGTTATGATCAATGTTTGAAAGTTGAGATAAAATTTCCTCACATTGAAAATACAGAAAATGTAGCTCATCAGAAAGTTTGTATTTACAAAGTTTTAATGTCCCACCCTTACCCTGCATTCTAAAAATATAATAAAAAAGATACTAAGGATATTGGTCCCACTGTCACCATGCACACATTTCTCCATATTTTAGCTTTTAGGGAAGTAGAAATATAATTAAAGGGCCACACAATATACCCTCCAGTTGGTCTTAAAGTGGACAGATTGGGCCCTTTCTGTGGACAAAAAGAAAGCCAATGAATGATACAACATTCCTCATACTCCCAGTGGAATGTATAAAATGCTCCCTTTTTTGTCTTCCAAGCTTTTTAAAATCTTACTTATAAAATTAAGAAAAAGAAAGTTTCCTTATCACAGAGTAAGAAAACACCAAGATAATAAGAAATTTTTGTGTTTTAAGGATCTTTACCTGAAAACAAGGCATCTCCTCTGTAGATCTTGGAGGACTGGGAGGACTAGGACATACACACTCGATGGCTCCCCCCTGTCTCAAATCTGCACACTTGATTTTGGGCATGACAAATATGTCAACGTTCCTAAGAAAGACTCAGTTATCACCAGATTTGCATGGCACGAATAAAAGAGTTCACTGGTACGAGCAGTCTCAAGTGTATGGTAAAAAACAGAAGGCCATATGTTAATAGAGGAGTCTAGAATCCATTCTTGAAGGTTCTGTATTACCTTCTGCAAAACACTGTTTACGCTAAGGGCCTGGAATGTTCTGTACTTGTACTCCCTACTCCCACAGATGCGCCCTCTCCATTATGTTTGGAGAGCTTTCTTGCTCAGGCACATAAGAAGGCTACAAAAATGTATAGAAAAGGAAAACTTAAATTTTTTAAATGACTCTTTTTACACATTGAGCTTTGAAAAAAATAATTATTAAAATGTAGGATAGCACAGTTTTGCCAGAAAATACTCTGGTGTGTGAAGAGGTGTACTGTTAGCATGTGGCTGTGTCTTACTTACATGTTCCTACCACATCTGATATGAAGCCCCATTCATCAAAGGCTGTGGCTGTGGGTCAGTGGCCATTCCTTCCAAGTCAGATGTTGCCTACACAGAGAGCATGATTGATTAGCTACCAATCTTCTCTGAAAACCAGCCAACAGGATAACCTACGACAGAATCCTAGAGGGGCCCATTATAACAGAAGAGACCATTCTCCTTGCTTACGTTTACACAAGCTGTCTTTGGGCCTGCCTTTAATAAGCTACTGAACAGCCTCATCTTATTTTCCTAGGGTAAGATAAAATAGACAGAGGAGTCACAGAGAAAAGACTCACTGTCTACATTGGCTGTTGGGGAGGTGGTGTTTCTTCAATACTCAGTTGAGGCTGCTTCCCTCCTGTGAATTTATCCTGAAAGAGTGTCTCTGACACCAGAACAAAATAGTTGTTCCACTGTCTGACACTGCAATTAGTGGTGTGATTATCTGTCACTGCCAGTATCCCAGTTGAGATCCCTCGGGTCTGAAGACGCCAGGACCTTTGCAGTCAGACAGTCCCTGACTGACATTCTATCTCTGCTTTGCACTTGCCCATGTGAACTCTGGCTCTTTTAACTTCATTTCCCCAATCTCAGATCTTGTCTGTCAAAATAAGGCAGTAATATCTGCCACCAGCACCCCTGTGAAGCGTAACCCATTTACAGATGGAGAGGTTCTAGTGAATCACCTGCAGCATAGCACACATTCAGTACTGAGTAATTTCTGTGGACAAGATGTGGTTTGCTGTCTCTCAGCGTGATCAAACACATGCCCCATGAATAGCTTCACTCACAGGCATGTTTCATTCAGTTAAATGCTGTTTTTAAAACTGTAAAATGTCCAGTTTGTCATAGACCCCACCATCCCCAAATGATCATGTAATCTATTTCATTCATTCATTTTATAAGCCTGCGCCTGTGTACATTGTGTGTAAGACTCTTGCCCTATATCAAGGAAATAACAATGCTATTAATCCAAGGAGACTAAAATGCCTGCCTCATTAATTCAGAATGTTAATGTCATTTGTAAATCATTTTTGACAAAGGAATCCCTTGAGCATTCAAATAAAATAGGTGAAACAAGTAACCTAAGGGGTCAGAGAGAGAAATAGAAAGTGAAAGAAAAGAGGGAGAGAAAATGTAAAGCATTGTTGCAAATAACATCACAGTTGCTGCATTTTCACTTTCAGCAATAGTAATCTGATTCAAACCTTGAAAGAAAATAATCTCTTTCTAAGTTATTACTAGTACTTTGCTTAGCTTCAGGATATCAGATATGGATGTTACAAACATCAGTGTTATGTTTGACTAGACGATGCCTTAGGCTTTCCATTACAGATCTGAACCATTCTTACAGTGGATTCTAATGAGCTTTCTTGCTCTTATACTAAGCATTAGCACAGCATCTTTATCCTCTTACTGCTATTTGTATAACTGGCTCACATTATGTAGATTTTAAGATCTAAAATATCACTAACAGAAAGACTAAACAATATTTTCTGGCATTTGCAAAAATTGGACATAGCCACCTGTTACTACTCAATAGTAACAGATCCACAGAGTAAATATCACACATATAGAAGTCTTCCCAATTGCAAAAAGAATCTCACCCTATGATAAACATGGAGCAATATTAAACTACCACTAAGGAGAAAGTAACAAATATTTTCATTTTTCCTTTCTGTCCAAGTAGATTCCTTTGTGAATTCTGTCCATGGAAGCAGAAATTCAATAGGCCTGCTGACTTTGCCACAAGCAGGAGTTGGTAGCCTCCATTAGCAATTTTTTTGAGTCCCCACAACATGGCAAGCTAAGAATATGCAATTTTTTTTTAAGATTTATTTATTTGTGTATACAGAACTGGGGTACAGACCAGAGGCTTAGGGGCGGTGAGAGGCTTCACCAGAGACAGAGCGGGGGACAGAACAGGCGTATCGACGAAGTACACTGCTGAGGGGAGCAGCGGGCGGGTCAGGAGAGGTCTGCCACGCCATGTGGTCACCTCCGGAGCAGGCGGGGATTGAACTCATGCGGAAGCGGCTTTAGATTCTCAGTGCTGTGCTTTAACCCGCTGCGCCACCAGGGAGGGCCCAGAATATGCAATCTTTAAAGGGATCTCTTTGGTAGACTCTGGGTGGGGTGGGGGCAAGGGTTCAAAGTGAAGGGAAATGAGTGCTAGTTCTTGCCTGATTTCATTAACTTAGGTAAAGAGCACTTACCAGAAAGTGCTACAGCAGGTTTTTACACTGGAAAAGTTAAGACTCCCATGTGCCAGCTACTAGTTCAAAATTCTAGTAGGGAATTCAATCTTAAGTCAGTCCTTAGGGTGACAAGAAACAAAAAGAATAGCCACAGAACTACCATTTGGCGCTCAGAAACTAGCAGAAATGGAATTTACTGACTTAAGTAAACAGGGGAGTGCTATAATTGCTGGATGGTTTACAGCTGGACCAGAAGATGCAAAGAATATTCTAAGGCACACATTCCCTTTTCTTTGCCTCTTAGTTTTGTTTGATTTCATCCTCAATACGGCTTTCCTCACAAGTTCTTGGTAGCTCTAAGATCATATGTTCATTATAGGTATTATACCTTTATAATGTAGACAAGAAAAAGAAAACCTCATTCACTGGGGCACACTGTTGGTCAGGCCTAAATTATGTGCATAATCAGAGCATATGGCATGGATTTTGTTACTGGAGGAAAGATAAAAGGGCATTATATAGCTTCTCCTGATTAGTACATTTCACTTATAAACTATTGCCAAAAAAGTTAACCCATAAACCCTGGAGACCAATTTGTTCAAGTATCAAGATACCTAAAATCCTTTGACATCTTCACAGATAGATAGAAAATAAAGACCTACAACATGACATCATTTCTCAATAAAGAATTGCATGCAACTACTAGTTTCAGAACCCTGAAATCAGAGTGCCTTCAATAGCACAGTACCTGTGTTCCTCTGTAATAAAATAACTCAGGAGCTGTCAGTTCTAGGCTGCCATATTAGCTCTCACCAGTTTCTGTTTATCTTCCCTCAGCAGGTGGCTACCATCCTTTAGGCTGCCTCATAGTCACAAGATGGATGCTGTTACTCTAGCTATTATATTAATATTCCAGCAGCAAGGAGAGAGGATCAAGGGCAAAAGATTGTACCTCTCAGCTGAAGAAACCCCCTTTAAGAAGGTTTCTCAGAAGCTGTTCCCTATGAATTACGCTTACGTCTCCCTAGACATTTCTATGCTCAAAGTGGTACAGGGCAACCCAAAGTGAACTGGATTGCCTGTCTGTGGGTCCTCATCCATGCACTTAAGATTCAATTGCACTGCAGACATACACAAAAAGGTCAATAATGAGTTTATTTACAAGAGGAAAAGAAAAGGAATAACTCAGGGAAAGAGAGAGAGAGATACAAATTAGCTAGTGCATCTTACCAGTTCCGCTGACTTGGAACCCTAAAAGCACACTGAAAGCTGAACAAGAACCAAGTAACCAGTCACCAGCCACAGAGGCCAAGGGAGAGAGAGAGAGAGAGACCCTCAGCCCAACATGTCTGCCTTTATAGGCTAAAAGTCTCAAAATGGCTGTTTAATTCCACCCTTGGGTCCTAGCAGTCCTCCCTTGGAGTTGTAGTTTGGGTGACTGGAGTAGGGGGTGGAGTCCACAAAACCTCTATTTGTAGAGTTTGTTCAGGACATCCTTCCCGCCTAACAAAAGGAGACTAAAATACACACTATTTATTCTGACAGAATAAATGTTGCTATCCCAAAATGGGACAGAAGTTGTAAGACTGGAGCTTTTTAAACTTCACTGTATTCTAGCCGATTGCAATACCATCTATTTTGGATCCTCAGTGCTTATGAGGCCACTCATTCAGCAAGTTGAAGCCATTACCTCTGGCTGGACCTTTTCCGATTATAACATACTTCATGACACAGCAAAGATCTTAACATTTTAGCCTTGTGTTTGGACAGCCTTGATCATACTTTTTCAGGATGACTCTGGCTCATGCCTATCCCTGACCCATTCTTATCTCTTCATATCTAAGTTTTATGAACGCACTTGAGACCACAGAAGCACTGTTTCTATTAGAGAAAACTTTTTTTAGATTTTTAATTTTTTTTTAAATATTCACTACATCATCTTTCACTTTTGTACAATATAAAATTTCCCTGTGAAATTCCCACCACCAATTCCCCATGCACCATCACCATAGTACCTTGTACTCTTCCCACCCCTGTCCTGGTCCTTCTCCCTCCTCCTCCCTTACAGAATGTCTCCAATATATAGTTGCCTGATGATTTTGATTTTTTATTTATTATAATTTCTTTTTTTTACTTCTTGTTTGTTTTCTCTACATTCCTCCTAGACGTGAGACCATTCAATATAAGAAAACATTTTTTAATAATTAGATATCCCTTATACTAGAGAAACAATGCACTTTAAATTCCCTTTTGATTCTCATTCTAACCAGCAGGACTGTCAGATTCAGAATCACAGGGAAGCATTACAAATATGTTTATTGGTCACCAACTTGAACTCTGAAGTCAGCAATCTCCTTCCAAAGCTCTGTGACCTCAGGCAATTACTTAGTCTTTCTGAGCCTGCTTTTCTTTAAAGTGGGCCTGATAATGGGCATAGCTCCCTCATTTGGTGGTTATGAAGATTTAATGAGATAAAAATATATTAAGCACAAATGTATGTAGTGTCTCACAGTTATATGTGCAACATATGTAAATGATTATTATTAATTTTTTTACTTTAGGCAAATTACATACTAAAGATTTATTTTAAAGCTGGCATCTTTTAATGCAAATGTTTAAAAACTTTTATCCCTGGAAGTTTTGGTTTGTACTCACCATTATTGTTTATTTTTTGAAACAAGTTTTTAAACCTGCTGGAAGCCTCCTATGGTGGCGAATACATTATCTTAAGCAATTTAATGCAAATTAATTTTTATACAACCTTGAGTTTCAAAGGCTATTGAACTGGGGAGGGAAGGAGTGAGGTTTAGGAGGAATCTGTTTGTTGCCTCCCGTCTGGACCTCACAGTCAGCTCCATCTGCTCTCACATGTAGAAAGTAACACTTCAGCTGGTCCCCTGCCAAACCCACCATGTGGAGGTTAGTTTATTTTTTTAACTTAGGAAAATGTTAAAATGCATAGAAAGATGTATATTTCAGGATTTTTAGATAACCTGATGGGATTATTTGGCATTTCAAATTCTGACTTTGTAACAGAACCCAAGTTTTCTGTTGGGTTTTCTGATTTTTTTTTCTCATTTGTTTTTCTCATTTGTTTCTGGATTTAATTCTCTTTTAATACCATAGTTCTTCTTTTCCTGTAGGATCTTACAGAACTTTCATATCAAAGGGGAGCCACTGAAAAATGTTAAGAGTTGAGAACAGTAAACTCAGACTTGTGAATTTGTTTGCCCACTCCAAGATGGTTTCAATGTGGAAAGTGAGTTGGACAGAAGCAAGAAGGAGTCAGGAAGCCCAGTTATGGCTGAAACAGGTGTAAAGCCATTGAGAGGGTGACAACAGCCTTAACTGGGATTGTAGAATAACCTTTTGTATGTAGACTGACATTCAAAAACACCCTGGAAGTAAGATTGGCAGGACTTGATGACAGATTGCATGGGAGAGGCGTTGTGGAAGGACCGGGGGGGGGGGGGTGTCATGACAACTCATCGATTTCTGGGTTTTGTCATTGGGTGATGCTCCCTTTCTTGACATAAACCTGAAAGTAGAGGAAGGTTTGGAGGTAGATGACAAGTTCAGTTCTAGGCAATCAGCTTCTTCTGTCTTTGGCCTTTAAAACACAGTCGAAGAGCAAAAGTTTGCTGAGCCAAATGTCACTCTTAGTCAGCTGCTGCATCATTATGTGTGTATATCATGGCATTTAAAAGTCAGAAATATGTGAGATAAAGTCTTGAATAATCTTAATCATTGGGAGCCAGGTAGATTAGCAGTTAAACAACTCACTAGTTTAAAAGTTCAGATTTGTTTTCACGATTGAGCACTTCCCTCTGAATTCACATGTCTTAAAAGCCAGTCAAGTAAACCCAAGAGAATTTCAGGGCCTGCCACCACTTACATGTTCTCTCACCCCTCCTGTTGAAGCTCTGAGCAGAGATGATGACAATTAGCAATATCATCAATGATTGCCATTCAGAGTCTTAAAGCTCAGAGGGACTGTTTTTTGACATTTTTGCTCAAAAAGTAAATAATCACAGTAATAAAGGGATATTGCCTCAAAAAGATATCTGAGATGAACTCCAAATCTACTTTTTATTTTATTTTAAAAATTATATTTTTGTAATGCTTTAAATTCTTTCTTCTCTACCGTTGACTGTATCTGGTAGCTTCTGGTTATTTTTTATTGGGCAAGGTACAGGTGTGGAGGGTAAAAAACACTAAGTATTATTTCCAGCATTGTGGAAATAAATTTCACCAATAGGAATTGAAAACCATTTTCTCTCTTTGGCCTTAAAAAAAAAAAACAAAAACAAAAACTGAATAGCCTGCTCAGATACTTTCAAGGTTTTTAGTAGGTATTAATAACATTTCAGGTTCAAAGACAAATCAGGCTTTCATTTGGTGGAGTTTCTCTAAGCTCCCCTTCCAACCACAGAGGTGAGGAGTATTGATTTTCCTGAGAACATGGCTTTCTCTGCTAATTCCCTTGTCCCACATCTGCCCCACTATCCAGCAGTTGAGTTGCAAGAAGTGATTGTGTTCACCTAATAAGCACATCCTGGGCCAGATGACAATAAATGTGGGTCATGATGACAGAGGGCTCACACTCCTAGCAGCTTGGTGAACTGATTAAAACAAAGTCTCAGCAATAAGGGTAATAAGAGAAAATACTATATTCATTTCCCAAGGGGTCACTGCAGGTTTGTTTTTACAGCAGGATTTTGTAGCAGGTCAGGAGGTCCTGACCCCACTGGCAGCCACGGGCAGCTGTCCTCAAATTGCCCTTCTTCCTACCACTGTTCTGTGGACAGAGGAGAGGGGGACTGCTGTTTCCTGGGGCCAGTGAGTTAGGAGTTAGAGATGGGATGGTACCCAAGACAGAGTTGATGACAACCAATGACTTCCACTGCTGGCCAGGAAACAGTAGTAGGGACAAACAGCAGCAATAAGAAAAAACAAAAACCCAAAACAAAAATTAAAAAACAGGAAAATATATGAGACAACATTTTTCAGACAGAAGACAACAGGCAGCACAATCAAATGATTGCTGAGAGAAGGAAAAAATAGTAAGACCCTACAGTTGTCTTGGCTTTCGCCCTAGAGATTTTCAGGTCATGGCTCAGGAAGAGGGAACCCAGGAAAGAGTGCAGGAACCTCACTGAATCATGGAGGAAGAGCAAAGGATATTAGAGAGCCCAAAGAAGAGTACAGAGAAAGCTCCAGTTTGTGCTATTTACCACAAACCTGTAAGGGAACCATGAAACTGAGGGAACTCTGGCAAAAATGAACAAGTAGAATAGTCCTCACTGACTAGAAAACAGGCCATTAGAGAAAATCCTTCAAATGCTCGAGATACTGATAATTGCTTTTTTCAGTAGTGGGGCCAAGTGATCCACTAGCTACTTTGAACCTATCTAGCAAAGCTTAAAAGCAAGCCTCAAAAGATGCCATTATTTCTGAGTTTCCTATTTTCCAGAACAAAACTGAAAATGTTTTTAAAAAATGCAAACAAAATAAATGAAATCCAACATCCAGCATATAAAATTTATAATGTCCAATATCCAATCAAGAATTGCCAGGAATACAGATACTAAAAACAAAATGACCTAAAAGAATTGACTCAGAAATGACACAAATCATAGAACAGATAGAGCACATAAGACAGTTGTGATATTTTATTATACTATGTAATATTTGTACATATTCCATAATATTGTATTCAGAAAGATAGAGTCTGATAATCAACCTCCAAAACTCAAAATTGTAATTTCTGAGATGAAAAACATTAAGTTTCTCTTCTGCAGAGAAGAAATTCAGTGACAGAGCAATAGAAAGTTGAAATTTGATCCCTCTTGTCTGTATAGACTCCAAATGCTAATTTCCACATAGCACACTTGGTCTCACTTAAGCATCCCAGTAATATTGGCTCAAAGGTTTTTTCACTCTTTCAAAGAAACACCCAAAATGGTCAGTGAATCAACTTACTCTCCTACAGCTAATCAATCATCTTTGACCATTCACAAATGAAACATAGAAATAGAAAAGATTGGAAATGAAGAGCAGAGAATCAGCTGAGCTATGGACAACACCCAGTGATTAATATATGTAAAACTGGAGTGCCAGAGTAGAACATTAAAAAGTTACTCAGAAAGAGTGGTGGAAATTTTTTTAATTTAGTGAAAATTCTAAGTTTACAGAACTGAGATTCTCAATAAACCCTGAGCAAAAGATACATAAAGGAAACAACATAAAGGCACATCAAAGTCAAATTGTTCTTGGTGGCACTGAGAACATCTTTAAAGGAACCAGAGTTTAAAAAGAAGCATACAATCCCAAAATCAGTATCTTCAACGTCGGGGGGTAGGGGGGACCAGGGGGGAGAGAAACCTCAAAATTGATATTTACAGTATGATAAAGAGAAGAAGTTGTGTTCTGGAGAAACCAAACATGTTATAGGCAGGCACAACCACCCCAGAACACCAGACAAGGCTGAGAAGGTAGAAGCTGAGTGGTAAAGGGTGACTAGTTGTTTAGGGAGGGAACTTTTCACAGGATGCTTTTGAATCAGAAAGGCTTAGATAAAACCCAAGAGCACTATAGAAATTAACACCTAGGAAATATAGAGAGGACAAAACTAAGTTCTAGATGTGTATTCTTAGATTTACCTCACACTCTCTTTCTAAGGCCTTAATTTAAACAGTAGCTATGGTTCTAATCTTTTCTTTCTGTATAGGATGGTTAATATAAGACTCATGCTATAGATCATAAACCAAACCATATGTGTAGATTTAGTAGCAGTATTACCAAATGTAAATGCACCAGTTCTAAAATGACCTTCTGAAAACTCTATATCTATAAAAATGATTATGTATGATATCCATTACAGCATTATTTGTAATAGTCAAATACTAAGAAAATCGATAAGTATATATATAAAGTGGAACTGGTTAAACAAATTATGACAGCAATGGAATACTGAGGAGTAGTGAGGAAGCTGCAGCTTTATAGTGCTATGGAATTTTCCCCAAGATACATTAAGAATAAAAAGGTCAGGTTAGTGTAGATATACATATGTAATATAGATAAGCTATATATAATCTATATATGTATGAGCTATATATTATATAGTGACATATTTGCATATGTTTAAAATGTTTCTCAAAGGATACTCAAGAAACTGAAGACAACAGTTCCCTCTAGGGAAAGAAACAATGTCTGGACCAAGAGATAAAGAGGTGATTTTACACTGCACCTTTTTATACCCTTCATATCCATTGAACTATGTCAATGTATACTTATTTGAAAACAAAGAGAATATGGAATAAACTGTATGCTCTAGTAACAAGAGGACTCACCCATGGGTGTTCCTTCCATCAGGAAGGAAACAGAGTCCCTGGGCTGTCTGGATCACTGGATGCCAGGCTATGCCCCCTAGTGGAGAACTATTCAGGATCCTGTCTGTATGGGGCCAGGAGGAAGCTGAGAGCAGCTTAGAGCTCCCCTAATACCCCAAAAGGTATACAGCACATCCCAAGTGGGTCTTTAGGTGGGTTATCAACTTCTAAACCCACTGGGAGCAGCATAAGGTCATTTGCCCTGTACTGCCCAAGTAGATTCTGATTTAAAGGTAGAGCACCCAGGGGTGAGAACCATTAGGGAGAAGTGGAAGGGACGGAGACTTCAGCTCAATATAAAGAACAACATTCTCAAATCAGAACAAAGAGTAAGCTTAAGCTGGGCCCCCAGGAGACAGTAACTTTGTAGCCTCTGGATGTGTTTAAACACTGAGTGGCCAAGCCCCAGAGATGCCTCAGAGGAGAATGAAGAACAGACACTGCAAACACTAGTAGCAGGTACACAAAATGCATCAGGTGTCACCCACTATTGAGAAAACTTTAGGAATACCCATCTCTTTCTAAATACTGGGAGCAATTATCTTGTCATGGCACATAATCACTATTAGCCTTGGAATTGAGGTCTGTGGATAATTTCTTGCTTTCCTAATATTGTGATGGTTTTGTATTCTCTCAGCTAGCTGCATTAATGGCACACATTTATAGTGAGTGTAAGAGTAATTCTTCAGAAGGGATTTTGGCTATCTTTGCCTAGAACCAGCACCTGACCAGAGGAAATCATTATTCCAGGATAGCAATTCTGTGTTTCGGGATTATATGGAACAAAGAGAAGGAATTCTGAGAAATGTATACTCTCCTAACCAAAAAATTATTTTATTCAACACAAAGAAAGCAGAAGGGAGAACAAAGAGCTAGATAAAGGAAAGAAATCTGTTTGGGGCTAAGCCAAATAAACTTAAACGGTTTAAGGAGTAAATTGGTGGAGTAATTCGAATCACGGGCAGGTGCTATGAATGTAATTTAGTAAATGCTCGGGAACCTGCCAAGGAAGAGAAAAATGTGTTGCTTTTGAGATCATTTCCCAGCAGCTTCATAAAAGAAAACTGATTACAGGAATTTAATAAGTAAAGCAGAGCCAGAAATATAGTAATCAAATGAGTTTTTAATTACATTTCAAGCAGAAAAAAATTCCAATTTGTGCTCCTGGGATAAAAAAAAAATAAGTTCTAGAGAAATGCTTTTGTAGCAGGAAAATAAGATAAACACTAATTTCCATAGGAATTATAGTAGTCAGTTTAATTAAAAGGCTTGATCAGAGTGAAGAGCCAGTGCCAAACTATACTAAATAAAACCATGGCATTTTTTGCTACCACACACTATTGTCTAAATAAAAACACTGTGCATTTGAGCAGAAAACAGGCACCTGCATTTTTCTCATGGAAATAGAGGGGATTTCGATCACTGCCTGAGTTGTTGTGTGGCTGTGTTCTGTGGTCATACAAGATAACTAACACATCTGATTTAATATTAGAAGCTGTTGCTTGGTGTGAGAAATACCTCTTTGAAGAGCAAGAATATGCTCTGTTTAAAGGACATCTATGTGAAGGGAACCACACCTCAGCCATGGTAGTGAGCTCACTGCTCAGCAGGATACTTGATCATTTCTGAGCTTTTCAATCCCCACTTGACTTGCATCTAGGTTTTGGAAGGGGATAAAATCAAGTCTTACAGGAGTTTGCAGTCAGGCGGAAGAGAACACAGCCTCAAAATAAAGAGCTACTCTTCCTATTGGAGGACTTTACTTTTGACACACTGTAACCACAGGTCAAGTGCAGAGAAGGTTTTCTAGGTGTGCTGGAAATTCAATGGTCTAGTCAATGGTTCACCTTTTTGTTCCCCTTGTGATGAAGGGGACTCATCATGTATGGGACCATATAATCTATGGACATAAAGCATTGATCCAAGGCATAAAGTGGAAACATTACTTTTCCCATGAGTTAATACCCTTACAGCTCCATGATCATTGTTTAGTCATTGCTCTATAAGGAAAAAAATGAAAGCAATTTTAAAAAACTTGTTATAACGAGAAATCGATTCATCAGAATTACAGAGACACGGGGGAAGACTGGGTGGCTGGTGGGCCACTCTCTATTAACAGTGAGAGAAGGATGGGGGAGAAAACTGAATTACTCTTTGCATAGGGTGAAGGAGCATATAGGGATGAGTCAGTGGGTAAGTTACTTTCCATATGACAGTCTCTAATGTTTAGTAAACTTAGTAGGCACCCAAAACGTTTAAGAAGATAGAATTTCTTGTGAAGGAGGAAATGAAGTAGACCTTTGCATTGGGAAGGCTACAGAGTGGTGTCAAGAAGGTCAAATGGATTCAAGAAGGAAGTCAAAAAACAAACAAAGCACTTGGAAGTAAGACTTGAAAATCATAGAAGGTATGTGAAAGGTCTTTGGAGCAAGAAATAAATTTGAGGTCAAGTTATACCTAATTTTCAAAGAATAGAGAGGCACCAAGGGACACAAAGATTTCATATGGAATTCATAGGTATAACTATCTAAGACGGAGCCATGACAACGAGGAAGGAAACAGGCGTAAGAAAGATGAAAGCAAGGAAGTTCCTGATATGAGACATCACTGCAATTTGATGACAGCAGCAATCACACTCACAATATCCTCAAGTTCTTCCTCACCATCACAAACCCTCTAAAACCTTTACCAAAATTACTAGGTGTCTTGAGTTGACTAATAAACTTTGAAGCCACAAAATTTCAAGATTCTTTGCTTTTTCTTCTTGATGTTTTTAGACTAGCCTTCTTTCTTGTAGCCTCTATAGATTTCTCTGTATATTCAATCCATTTAGCTCACTAGTATCCTTTCCTTGATTTTCTTTAAGAAAAGGACTTAGCTTCCATATAAAATGGAAGGATTAGCAAAAGTAACTTCTTAAATGGATTCTCATTTTCATATATGGAAGGACTAAAGATCACATGTGATACTAACATTGAGGGACATGTTTTATCATCTGTAAAATGTAGAGTTATGGTGAGAAATAGATGAGATAAAGTATGTACAGCGGCTGACAAAGTATTTAACACGTATGAATTGTTCAGTAGCTAAAGTTCTTCCTGGTCCGTGTGGGATACAGGTTTTTACACTTCCCTGAGACCCTGAAGACGTAAAACAGATCCAAGAAATACAAAGTTTTAAAAATCCCTATGTTCTTATTAGATTCTGGCCATGTGTGTACTGCCTTAATTAAAATACCACCATGTGAATATAATTTAAATATGTTCATAATTTAGTCAATCAGAAAACACTAAAGGCAGCAACCAAAAACCTAGCTGTGGTTATCTCTGAGTTATGAGAACACAAATCACCTCTTTTCCTTTTTCTTTTTTATCTATTCTTTCTATATTTTCTAAAATATATAAAATGGTTACAGAGGGGAGAAATTTTTGTAAAGCAACTCAAACAAACTCATTTCAAAAGGATAGAGATGGTTTCTAAAAAAAGATTAGGATACCATCAAATTCTCCTTCCTTTTTTTTTTTTTCCTTTTTGAGCCATACAAAAGGTGAAATCTCTAAAACCCTTGTTTGTATGTTTCATGTTTGTGGCTTTACTCATAACTATTATTCAAACTTACAAATATTGATGTCTAAGATATGTTTTGCTGACCATATCTTACTGATTAAATATGTTGAAAGCCTTTTATAGTTAAAACAAAAGGATTTCCAATAAATGTAGTTATTCATGCACTTAAATAACAGGAACTCTATAAACACTTAAACAGTAAAGCAAAAAAATAATAGAATTTCCAAACCAGCCAAAGTGGACTCAGTGCTCACTGTAAGATATTTGCCTACTACTCTTCAACATGAACTTTCTGAATTTGCTGTAGCCCCCAGTTCCAAGGCAAACGCACCACTCCTGCCCCAGTACTCCCTCTGCTGTGAAATCTGCAGAATCACTCACTGAATTAAGTTCAAATGAATCACCTTATTTCCAGGACTCTTGGAAAGATCATGTTTTGTGAGGCTGGAAGTTTATACCATTTTGGAATGGTTACTGTTGGCTGGTTGGTTTTTAAATGCAATAATGACCACAATAGAAAATATTTAGAAGGATCTCATGCTAGTAAGAAGGCTGAAGCCTGAGCATCCAAGCGTCATGGCCAATTGGCCTCTTAGTCATACCCCACATTCCCTCTCCCTGTACTCTGGTCTCTCTCTTCCACACACCTTTTCCCTTTAGTTCATGTCTATTTCCATGCATGTTCCACGTTGATCTCCCACATCCTTAGCTTTAAATATAAGCACATGCTCTTATCTCATGATTTTACCTGGCCTCTTACTCAGGTAAGTCCCCGAGAATCACCTAACTGATAGAACATGCAATAAGTTTATTTCTGTAAAAAGTTAAATTGATGAAAAATATGTAAAAATAAACTATTATAAAATTCAAAAAAAAAAAGTTAAGTTGATGGTCCATTGCCTTCTGGACTCGCCTAGCTTGCAAAGAAACATTTATTATTAGAGATGTGTGAGCTGGATATTTTGTTTCCTCAGTGTGAATTGAAAACAGGATCATAGTTTATAGGATCATAGTCTACGTGACTGGCACCCTGGAATAGCACTCAACCACCCTGTCTTGTTTTTTAGTTTTTGGTTTTTCATTTTCTGCATAGTCTCTATTAACATAATACAATGGCATTAAATGAATATTTATTTCTTGTTAAATTAGCTCAAAATAATTGTCACTTTTATTTCTTAGTTACTTTCCATTCTCCTTATATAAAGTAAGAGCTAAAAAAATAATGTCAGTGACTATTTCCTCTCCATGCCTCCCCCATTTGCACTTTGCTTTATTCTAGGCATTGGTGAAGGTCAATGTGAAACTGAAGCCAATGCTGGATTCAGTGACTGTGAACAGAAGTAAGTGGGAAGAATTGCACCAGAAAAGACTGCTGGTTCCAGCGGCCTCCCCCTCCTCTGCCAGTGTCATGGTGACTGGGGAAGACAGAAACTAACCCTCCATGTCTGCTGTTGCTGCAAAATGACCGCCAGCTTTGGCAGTAGCTCCAGTTTGGGTCCCACCACACCATCTTTTGTTCCTTTACGCTCAGACAGACCTAAAGTCTCAGGGATGCTCTGCAGGCATGCCTAGGCTTTCGCCTTGAAAAGTAGTCAGCAGGGGAGACCGGGACAGGAAGGACAGAGGAGGAGGTGGGTCTGGGAACACAGACTACAGCTTTCCCTAATGAGCACCCAGGGCTGAGACAGGCTCCGGGCAGAGGACCCAGATAGTCGGCCCGGTGCACGCTGGAAGGTGCACAGAGCAGTGAAGATGTCATTAGCATTGCTTCGTTTTGTTACAAGCTAAACAGTGCCTGCTTTCCATCCTCTCCTGAGCGCCCTTTGTGCCAGACTTCCAAAGAATCCCAATTTGTATGTTAATTCTAAAACTTCTTAGTGATAAATCAGAGCCTTTAGATTGCCTACCAAAAAGAAAAATTATATTACCTTACAAATTAGACCACTTTCAGCTTCCCTTTAAAAGGCTCATAGTAGAAATACAGCAAATATGTTTGTCTGATTAGTGTCTATACAAGAGTCATGCATTGGGATTGTTTTTTATTTTTTCCATTTTTTTTAATCCAATCTTCATTGTAGACGAATAGACCTTAGGATTTATAGATTAACAGACTTTAATTAAAGTAATAATAAAAGGAAATCTATAGCTGGCTTTGCCACAAATGACATGTGAATATTTAGGAACTATTTCTAGCAGTGAGACATTTCACAGGACACTACCTAATTGTGGAGAATGAACACTGACTACCTTCAGTTCTGCAAGTGATGCGTTTTGGTATAAAATTTAAAGTACCAGCCTAAAGCCAAATTCAGATGTCCCCAGTATGGATTTCTCTTTAAATTTAAGAAATAATGTGTGAAGGATTCAGAAGTACCTACCAATCTAAGCAGAGAACAAATATTCTACAGAAAGCCAAGTCAATAGCAGATGAGAATAAACTACATTAAATATTAGATGCAGTGACAAGAAAGCTACTTTGCTCACATCTGACTGAGAGATCAGGGGCATGGTATGCCTTCTGCAGAGATCCAGGGCTGGAAGCTACACTAATATCCTTAGCGTCGGCGCTTCTGAATGGATAACTTTGGACAAGTCATCTCTCAGTCTGTCTCTTCGTTTGTCAAGCAAGATTACACTAGGAAATGTTTTTCAAACATATTTTAACCTTAGAAGTCTTAGTTTAAATAAAATCTTACATGGAATCTACAAGATAGATCTAAAAGCCAAAGTCCTTTGAAGCCATATTAAAGGGATCCAAAGCCCTTGCAAATTCCTATTTTTTACTGCATACATGATGGCCCATAAAGGGGCTCTGAGGAGTCTGGAAATCCAGGACTAGATGAACCTTGAAGCTAGCTCTGATAAATCTAAAAATTACAAACCATCTTTTTTTCTATTGTTAATAACCAGTATCAGTTATTACCTCAATTCCCCAAGTATTAAATAAATAGGGGTCACTTTCCACAAAGGACATTATTTCCCTGGCATACTGTAAGAATTTGGGAAATGTTTAAAAATGGGTAAAATGAGGCACCAACATGAAAGTGATGGGAGAACAGGTATTCATAGGGAAGATGTAAGATTCTATACATGGCCAGAAATAAAGTTTTATTTTTTAAAGCATAAACTAGGAAATGGGGGTGGGGGAAGAAAAGAAAAGGAGGAGGAGAAAGAGATATCATAAAAGGAAGACAAAAATCAAGGCAGGTGGTAAGGAAACTATCAAGGGAAAGGAGAAAGGGAAGTCAATCCAAAACAAAAAAAAAACGTGCTTCCAATCAAACAAATAAAGGTGAAGATTACAGCATCAATTGCTTAGAAAATAGAGATACTTAAACAGGGAGGGGTTTTGGTAAGAAAGGAGGGAGAAATGGGAACCCTAAAAAAATAATGTCTGGCCACCCTTTACAGCCGTCTCTGCAGGGAAGACTGGAGAAACCAGCGGAGAAAATGAGTACAGGAAAAATTGCCTCCACAGTGCAGGTAAAGAGGAGGTTGTTAAGATTTATGAATTTTATTAAGCCAGTTTTCTGAATCACTCTGCTATAAAGGAAAGTAGCTTCTGCTGGGCTGCATCCCCTCCTTCAGGTGAGGAACAAAGGGTGGGTGGAGTCAGGGACAGACCGTCCTGCGTCTACAGCTCAGAAGCACGGCAGGTCTTTCTGGCTATTGTGCCGCATCATGTTTATGCCACAAATGGGAATTGAAAATCAGGCCATGTGAAGGAGGCAGAGATGAACCCATATTTGTTATTCACCTGACAATAAATAAATAGCCCAGACAGACGGATGCCAATCTACCTAAAGCAAAATTTTAAAGCCTGTGCTTTATGATCCAGCCAGACCAGAGCACGATGGAGACTGCAGGCAGCTGTAGGCGCTGCAGTACCCTGGATGTTGATGCTGCATATTGCTAAGGGGAACATAATTTATAGCACAAACCCTACAGCTTCCACTAAGGTTGAGTTTTCCTCTCATTTTCTTGCCTTTTTATTGGCTTCACTGCACGGTTGCCAATAGCAACACCCACTAGTAGCAAGGGGAGTTCAACACCATTGCAATCTGCCATACAGTGCAGCCCTGACAGTGTCAACCATCCATCAAGTAGCTGTTTGTAATTGCCTCCATCTATTTTTCCTGTCTCAAGGTATCTTTCCTATTGTGGGTCAGAATTCAGAAACTGCTGACTAATGTTCCTCTGCAACAAGGAAGCAGTAGAAAAGGAGGGTAGCGGCTTCCCTGGTGCCAATAAAACACAGGGGGGCGGGGGTCAAAGGTTGAACACTTAGGCGTTTGAAGCATTTCAATCTCTTTTCTAAATAGTGTATAACTGTCCAAGAATGTGAAGTGTGTGTGGTTATTACATTCTGCTTTTCCAAAATTTAGAGAGAGAAATTTTCTCAGTCCTTATTATTAATATTTATTTCCCATTGAAAGAAGGCATTTGAGTCTTCTTTTAAAACCATATTGTATTTGCTAACTTGGGTCTCTTGGCATTAAAGACTGAAATGATTCAGCTACTTCTTCTATGAGATGAATTTTTCAAACGTGCCATTAGTATGTAGATTATTAGTCAGTATGTAGATAATACATGCATAGCCTGCAAGGTCACTGTCATCAGCACCAGTAGAGATCTCTTGGGACCCATGCAGGTGCCACCCAGTGCACAGCAGACCATGCCATCCTGGCTTGACCATGAATAGGTCTGGACCTATTAATTTGGAACTCTCCAGATCTCAGGCTCTCCACTGGAATATAAAAGCATGGACTTTTATTCAGTTTACTTCCACATGAAATAAACAAACTATATTTAACTTAATTTTTTTCTCCAGATGAGTAAACTGTCTTATATGCTTATCTCAAATAAAATAGGAGCAAACCTCAAGAAGTCATTTTCTCACTAAATTATATATATGATACATGTAAGAACTTTAACATAAATATGTCTTACCTGAAAGGCAAATGACATTTAGGGACAATTGAAATCATCTCACACTATACATATCCCAGAAGAAGTATTCAGTTCACTTCCAAAGTAAACTTATTAAAATGAGTTAAAGAAGTTAAATTGCATGTGCGTTTTCTGTATCTGAAACCTGAGATGTCAATATATTTCCAGGTGTTTTATATTTGTATATACATAGGGTTAGAAATAATCTTAGTGTGATAACAGTATTACCTAATATTGTATTAACAATATCATTTAATACTGTTAGATATTTTGTATTTGCACATATTGGTTAGATAGTAAAACATATCATAAAACATATAACAAGATTAACTAATATTTATGCTATAGGAATTCAGTTTCTCGCATATTAAATGTATCATACTTTACCCACTTTAGGTGATTAAACAGAATCTGCTCAATTTACTTTGTTGTAAAGTTGTTTTAAAATCTGTTTTCCTGCTGATTCTTAATGAATTGCAGAAAGATAAAATACAGTTTTATCCCCAGTAGTAGTGTGAAAAAATTTCCTTCAAGCAGGACAGAAATCTAAATATACTAGGGAAAGATTTAAATCTAGAGGAAAACACTTGGGCTGGAAAAAATACAAACTCAAAAAGGACTCATTAAAGCAACAGAACAAAACCTAATTGGGAGCCCCAAAACTCGGGCAATGCCACTGAGTGAAGTTTCTGTTTCAAAATAGCAAAATCAAAGCAGTTATCCTGCTATGTGCTATAAAGAACTCCCAAAACTCAAGTGTATCAGGAAATTTAAAAGATAAAGTTGGTGACCAGAGGGCAAAATTTTCTAAGTTTTGTAAATGAGCCATTATAGAATAAACACATAGGTAGCAGAAAGAAAATGAAGAGTCTGGAGAATTTCACAAAGAATTTAACAATGCTTAATATCCTGTTTGCCTTGAGTGTGCTCTTCCCTTTTCCTCAGCTAGTAATTTGGGATTGTACATCTTCCTAGTTTAATTTTTAACCTTCTTGCATATTGAACAACTATCAACAGTGCTAAAGATAAGTTGTCAATCTGTGCAGCATATCCATACCAATATCTCTGACTGGTACAGAAATGTTTGTTTTGTTAAGTAAACGAAGTATTTGCTGTGCACACACACACACACACACACACGAAAATGTCTTATTTGAGGCCATCATTTATTGTTATATTCATTTTCTGTGTGAATGTAAGAATTACAATTTTTTTCATTTCATTTAAATTGAATCATATTTAGGTAAATTTCTAAAAACAGTATAGTGTGGAAATAAGAGACTAAGTTTTGCTGAGTTTCCTTTCCATGGGGTGGGAGGGGATTATTTTTGCCATTTTATTTTCATGTACAATAATCTAAAAAGGATCCCCTAATGATTTTCTTTCATAAGAAGGACGATATGTCTTCAGTTGACTTGTATGGAGTCAGTCCCTTTGTGCTGATTTCCCAGGCTAATGTTTGATGTTTCATAAGATGAATACTATATTGTATAGAAATGCTTGGCCATTTCACAGGCAATTAATCCCATGATTTTAAAAGTCAGATTTAAGAGACCTAACTACCTATGTTTTTAATAAACTGCTTAAAGTTCAACTTAAATTCTGTGATCATCTTTATTTCTCTTGAAAAAGGTGATGTAAGGGCTGACTACCAGCAATTTTAATTTTGTTTATCAGTTTATCCATTAACCTGCGATACTTGACTGTGTGAGAAGGATAATGGAACAGCCCTGTGCATGGGCATTTTAAAGATTACGGAAGGTTCTTTGAATCACAGAAGTTTTTCTGGGAGGAGGAATTCTGCAGCTGAATACGAGTTCCTGGGTCCATTAGACAGTGCTCAAATTTGCATGGGCAATTACACGGAGGAGAGGGAGTAGCCCATGGAGGCAGGGCCGCCAGTCACACCGAAGCCATACAATTACACAGCGGCTTCGGTGCTTACACTTTAAAATTCTTACACCATTGTGCCTGTTCTATTAGAACAAACTGCAGCAAATGATCCAGAGCCAATTCAAATGACTGGAGAGGAGGTGCCCACAGGGACAGAGGGAGAGTTGTAGCATGGCCCCTACTGGCCAGCACAGGCAATCATCAGCCTGAGTGCTGGCAGCAGTGACCAGCTTCTTTGTGCTTTGCAATCCTTGTTTTTGAAGTGGGACAACAATAAGAATCACCTAATTCACAGAATGGCTGTGAGGATTTATGAGGTAACTTCGGCAATGTAGAATTTGGTCCTGGTACGGAAGTACAGCGTGAAGACAGAACACAGATAGCTCTTTGTTTGGGTGGTTGTATGCCTCCCCTCCTAATCCCCTTTATAAATCATCAGGCTATTGTGCTTTCCCTGATAATTTAATCTAGATAATAATATCATAAGCACCAAAATAAAGCTACTTGATAAAAAGGAAAAGGTATGTTCAAGAAGGAAATCTAATTAAAATATTAATAAAGCTAGAACAACCACAGAAAGAGAGTTCATAATAAGGTTAAATACCTCACCATCTGAGCATAAATGTTCCCAGATGTTGATGTGGTATATAGACTCTTTCCAAAAGTCTTAAAAGACTGAACAGCTCCTCCTAAAAGTCAGCCAACTATATTACCAGTTTGGCACTAATTTATTCTTTTCTTCCCTATTTATGGTAGGAGCTGGGAGTAGAGAGGAAGGGAAGAATCACTCTTGAACTCCTCAAAATGGCCATCCTGAAAAAAATGGCCTGTAATCAGAGGGAAAAAGAAATAACAACTGAAAATATTTTTGTAGGTGTTCTTTTATCAAGGAAGATTTTGACCACACTGTGGTGTCAAGATGTTCATAAATTACCAATGTTTATCAACAGAACACGTTTACGATCATAGGATAAATAATACAAACCTGTTAACAAGATTCAAAAGAGAATACCAAACAGGTTAAGAATACAGACACAATATGGGATTTGATCATCTCATATTTTGGCAGCAGAAAATAAGCATGTTAAGAAGCCAAATTACGTTTTTAGCTCCTATACATGTTGCTTGAATGGAATTCTCCTACATGGTAAACATGCCTCCGCTTATGCAGTAAAACCCACCCGAGTCCAACACCAATTTCTCAAATCCTATTTCCTTCCAATAAGACACTAAATCATTTTATTGCAAACACAGAAATGCTTCCTCATTGCTAGCAACAGTGAGATACTTTTTGACATATGCTACAGCTTTTCAAGATTTAGAAACAAAATGATCCATATGACATTTTGTAATAATTCACCCTTTTCATTGCTTTACAGAATTTATCATTAATTAAAGGGATTTCTTTCATACACATAGGTCCCCCCCAAAACTAATCTATTCCCCAACTGCCTATCACAGGCTAAACAAAAGTCGGTCTATCACAGCAGCAGCGATGGTCATGCCAATTTCACAGAGTGATTTGTGCACTCATTTCATTTTGAAAATGACCCTGCCCTCCATCTGTCTAAGCCGAATGTCCTGCTTTTTGCAAGCCAGGTCTTGGAGCTGCAGCGCACGAAATAAGGAGGAAGACACAAAATGGCCTCCCTCCTGCCCACTTCAGCTGCCACACTCACGAATGGCTATCAGTGCAAAATAAAGGAAAATCTCAACTAAACCCTCCCGGGGTCAGAGGAATTTGGGGAGAGCAGAAAGTCATTCTGTTTTTCAAACATTGCCAAGAAGCCATTTGAAGGTGAATGCTTTCATGATACAAATATAATTGTTAAAAAAAAACAAAAACAAAAACAAAAAACAGACAGGCTAATGATTTAAAAGGCAATTTCCTGTTTCCATGTTCTGTCATCTTATCTTGACTTAATAGCAACTCACCAAAAGTAATAGCTCATACATAAGGATTTAAAAATACTAACCCTGAGTTTCCATGGGGATAGTATAGTCAGTAAAGGTGACAACATCCTTCCCCACATTTTAAAAAACCATTTATTTTTTATTTATTTATGAATAGAATAACTGGGATGTAGGCCAGAAGTATAGGGGTTGAGAGGATTCACCAGAGACATAGTGGGAAGCAGAACAGACAGATCTACTGAAATACACTGCTGAGAGGAACAGTGGACAAGACAGGAGACATCTTCTGCATTATGTGAGTCAGGGATCCAGCTCATGTTGCAGTGGCTGAAGATAGCTTGATAGAGCTGAGACTTTAACTCCTGATCCCCCAAGGAGGCCCTCCCCTGATTATTGAACATTACTGATCAGCATCCCTCCACGCAAGTAATACTGAGTTGAAGAGCTTAATATTAGGTGCACCAGAGACTGGGTTCAAAGAAGCCATGGAGTAGGGTTATAGTAGTTTTCATCACCTGCTTTCTCTGGGGATGTTAGATAACCCAGAGCCCCACTCAACCCTTCTGAAATGGGTACAGTCTGTTCCTTTCTTGACTTTCATGCAATGGAAAGCTTCTTGTCTGCTCCCACTCAGGAAGACCCCACAGCTCTGCCAATTTCTCAGCATGGGAGAAGACTGAGTAAATACATAGCCCATTGTTTTATGATAGACGCAATGAAATGCCCACAGTTTTCTTGTTATACCAGGTGACTAGCAGCTACGGAACTACCACGAGTACCTTTCTAACACCTGTACACAGAATTGATTAGCTTTTCTGATAGGGGGGAAAAAATCCTCATCTTCTGTCATACAACGTGGCAGTGGGCCCTTACAAACTCATCTATAGAAGATGCACAGAATAGGTTATCAGTCACTGTTTTGTGGCTTCTTTCAACCCAACCTCTGAATGCACCTGTCAAGCTCTTAAACTAGCATTTCTTTTAAATTCCTGCTTTCTGCAGAGCTTTGTGGTCTTTAAATCCTTAAACCATTCTAGTACACATGTTCTTCATCAACAAAATACAGAATATAGAGTGGTTTTGTAGACCAGAAATAATACATGTAAGTGATAGTAGTGTGCCATATGGTGTGGTTGGTAATGGCTCTGAAATCCATATATTAAAAGATGGAAAATAAAATTTTCAAAGCAGCAGCTAAAATACTTGCACCAATCTTCAACTGCGTAACAAACACATCCTTTCACTCCTACACTTTTAATCTTAGGTACTAGGCTGACTAATGCAGATCCCAGATCAATGGAGATGAAGGGAGATTAAGGAAGGCTGATTTCTTACTTGTGATGACAGTTGGAAGACCAAGTTCAAATGCCAATTGTTCTGTAATAATTCTCATTTATGAAAAACGGGGAGGGAGACATCTGGCTTGAACGTGAACCTCTTCCATTATCAAGATTCACAAAATCGTTTCCTGTTTTCAACCTATGGAAATGACAAAAATAAGGACTCCTGGTACCTGCGTATTATGTCCATAGAAAGAATGCCATCTAGGCAGCTTGAAAAAGACAACACACGCAAATACCAAGAAGTTCATTCATTTTTCTGTCCCATTAATTTACAGTCACAAACACAAGACGACACCATTCATAAGCATTGTGCAGTACACAGGTTAAAAAGCAAGGTATTTGTAACTATAAACAATTCTTCTCCGTATCAAAGAACAAGGTGACACCACAGACTACCAGAAACACGCAACCATAAACAAGAAAAACCTGCACAACTTCCTCTCCCAAGGGCGGACCCAACCCGCAGAAACTACGCCTCCCAGAATGCAGCGCGGCGCGGCCATGTCCAGAGGACGTCACGATTGAAAACTGCATGCTGGGAAGTAGAGTTTGTTTCTACCCGGAGGCTTTGCCTCTCTGGCCTGTGATCCGCGGCCTCAACGGCCCACATAATTCCACGCTCACTAGTGATTGGAAAATATCAGTGATTCTCTTTTATTCCCAGCAAAGATATTTCTAGTTCTCCTTCCGCTGCAAAGTAATTTTCAGAGAAGCACTCCGCCATTACTGGTGGGCTTGTTGCCGTAGTAACTGGGACGCACAGCCACCTAGGCGGTTATGGCGGGGCTGGGCGGTGCGCAGATCCCCGATGGGGAGTACACAGCCGTGGTGTACCGGCTCATCCGCGATGCCCGCTACGCAGAGGCGGTGCAGCTGCTGGGCGGAGAGCTCCAGCGGAGCCCGAGGAGCCGCGCTGGCCTGTCGCTGCTGGGCTACTGCTACTACCGCCTGCAGGAGTTCGCGCTGGCCGCCGAGTGCTATGAACAGCTGGGCCAGCTGCACCCGGACCTGGAGCAGTACCGCCTGTACCAGGCCCAGGCGCTCTACAAAGCCTGCCTTTATCCAGAGGCCACCCGGGTCGCCTTCCTCCTGCTGGACAACCCTGCCTATCACAACCGAGTGCTTCGTCTGCAAGCTGCGATCAAGTACAGTGAGGGCGACCTGCCCGGGGCCAGAAGCCTGGTGGAGCAGCTGCTGAGTGGGGAAGGGACAGAAGATAGTGGGGGTGAGAATGAGCCCGATGGCCAGGTCAACCTGGGCTGTTTACTCTACAAGGAGGGACAGTATGAAGCCGCGTGTTCCAAGTTCTTTGTGGCACTGCAAGCTTCAGGCTACCGGCCTGATCTCTCCTACAATCTGGCATTGGCTTATTACAGTAGCCGACAGTATGCCTCAGCCCTGAAGCATATCGCTGACATTATTGAGCATGGCATCCGCCAGCACCCAGAGCTAGGTGTGGGCATGACCACTGAAGGCATTGATGTTCGCAGTGTGGGCAACACCCTAGTCCTTCACCAGACTGCTCTGGTGGAAGCCTTCAACCTCAAGGCCGCTGTCGAATATCAATTGAGAAACTATGAGGTGGCCCAGGAAACCCTCACTGACATGCCACCTAGGGCAGAAGAAGAGTTAGATCCTGTGACCCTGCACAACCAGGCACTAATGAACATGGATGCCAGGCCTACAGAAGGGTTTGAAAAGCTACAGTTTTTGCTCCAACAGAACCCTTTTCCCCCAGAGACCTTTGGCAACCTGCTGTTGCTCTACTGTAAGTATGAGTATTTTGATCTGGCAGCAGATGTCCTGGCAGAAAATGCCCACTTGACTTATAAGTACCTCACGCCCTATCTCTATGATTTCTTGGATGCCATGATCACATGTCAGACAGCTCCTGAAGAGGCTTTCCTTAAGCTTGATGGGCTAGCAGGGATTCTGACTGAACAGCTCCGGAGACTTACTAAGCAAGTACAGGAAGCAAGACACAACAGAGATGATGAAGCTGTGAAAAAAGCAGTGAATGAATATGATGACACCCTTGAGAAGTATATCCCCGTGTTGATGGCCCAGGCAAAAATCTATTGGAACCTTGAAAATTACCCGATGGTAGAAAAGATCTTCCGCAAATCTGTGGAGTTCTGTAGTGACCACGATGTTTGGAAGCTGAATGTGGCTCATGTTCTGTTCATGCAGGAAAACAAATACAAGGAAGCCATAGGATTTTATGAGCCCATAGTCAAGAAGCATTATGACAATATCCTGCATGTCAGTGCTATTGTATTGGCTAACCTCTGTGTTTCATATATTATGACAAGTCAGAATGAAGAAGCAGAGGAGTTGATGAGGAAGATTGAAAAGGAGGAGGAGCAGCTCTCCTATGATGAACCGGACAAGAAAGTCTACCACCTCTGCATTGTGAATCTGGTCATAGGGACACTTTACTGTGCCAAAGGGAACTATGACTTTGGTATTTCCCGGGTTATCAAAAGCTTAGAACCTTATAATAAAAAACTAGGAACTGATACCTGGTATTATGCCAAAAGATGCTTCCTGTCCTTATTAGAAAATATGTCAAAACACATGATAGTGCTGCGTGACAGTGTAATTGAAGAATGTATCCAGTTTCTAGAACATTGTGAACTTTATGGCAGGAACATACCTGCCATTATTGAACAACCCCTGGAAGAAGAAAGAATGCATATTGGAAAGAATACAGTCACTTATGAATCCAGACAATTAAAAGCTTTGATTTATGAGATTATAGGGTGGAATATATAGTAATCTGTGGTAATGGTTTTTAATCAATATTGCTTTGTTATATACAATTGGCATTCTGTCTTACCTGCATTTATTTGGCATTTTCATTTGTTGTCACATGTCGAAATGAGTAAGCATTTAAAATGACTTAGTGGGTAACTTTTCATTGAGAAATCTTTAAAAAATGGGATATCATTAAAAAGAATTGGAACTGTAAAGGATTTATAAAAATAATTCAAGTGAACAGGAAAGTTGTATTTAATATTATCTGCAATGCCTATATTCCCTCTTCTTTGCAACTCTTGTGCTTTGCATGACAAGATCATCCACAGACTAGCCCTGCAAGTCTAGAATTCAATATATAAGTTATTTGGACTTCAAGGATTGTGGTGCACTATAACAGCCTTCATAATTATATTATTTTGTAATGCATACATTTTTTATAAACTTTAGTATGTTTGAGGAGAATTTTCTAGTACTTCATCTAACACATATTCTTTGTGCTCAAAATACTTTTTAGGATGCAATCAGGGGAAAATGTGCCATAACAAAATTATGGTGCTATGGTGTGTAGACAATAAACAATTGATAAATTCATAGCTTTTTTTTGGTTCCATTTTTTGAAAATCTGAATATATAAGCATAAACAAGGTATACTTTTAATGTTTCATATTTGATTTTTAACACTGATTAATAACAGGTAGCCTTAAAACTCAGTTCTTAATTCCTTTTTAAAAAAGGATTTAGTTATTTCTACATACAGAACTGGGTTACAGGCCAGAGGTAGAGGGCCAGTGAGAGGGTTCACCAGAGACAGAGTGGGGAGCAGAACAGGCAGATCGATGAAGTACACTGTTGAGAGGAGCAGTGGGTGAGACAGGAGAGGTCTGCCCCACATGTGGGTCCCCACCCCGGCCGCATCCTGAACTCATGCTAAAGTGGCTGCAGCTAACTTCATAGTGTTGTGCTTTAACTGACTGTGCCACTAGCGTGGGCCTCTTAATTCTTAACCATTGTATTTCTACTTAGGACACATTTATGCTGGAATTTTTTCCCATGGTTTAGCCTCTCAATAAAAGAAAAATTTTCTATACTAATATAGAATATTCAGTCTCATTACCCTACCAGATTCCTTCCCTTTTGTTCACATAACTGATCACATGGTATACCAGTAGACTGTAAACTTTCTGGTAGGTTCATAATGCCAATTTTATTTTCAAAACCCTCTGATAGTATTTTGGGACTCTCACTGTGAACACCACTGATACTGCTCAAGCATTTAATTTTCTATAAGCTACAAGAAAGAGCTTTACTATTTGTTTCCTTTATCCCAAACCCTTTGTTTTCAGAAATTGTAACTGTAAAACATGACTTAGAGAAGTTTTCAACCTATAAAAACAGTACTGTGTATGGTCCGACCTGATAGCTTTCAGTAAAGCATAGAGACTCCTGTTCTAATTATTTTATTTTCCTTTAAAGAAAACTGCATAGCTTTATGTGATGCTTGCTCAGAATATTTTCTGACCTCTTGTGTATTACAATTCTGTCAGATCTCTGAGAATTTGACCCTTTGTGAGTGCTAAGGCATGGTCTGTAATTTGTCACCTTTAATCTATACTGCCCAAGGTACTTCTATTTAGTTGATATTGATGGTCTTGTATTTGAACGAAAATCTGAAGGGATTTACATACAAGTTTTGTAAGCTGTATATTGAAGCGACTTTTTCGTTTGCTTATTAGCATGAGGGAAACATACAGTGTGCTAGGTCAGGGGATTCTTTTCTAACTTAGCTAGGCTGCGCAGTATGCAGCTCGTGCTGGGTAATTCACTACTACTCGAGGCCAAAAGTCTGGGGGAGTAGATACTGAGAAAGCACTTAAGACAGTGGGGGAGAGAACAAGCCTGACAGCTAGGTCAATCTGGGCTGTTTACAAAGAGGGACAGTACGATGCCTGCAGGCCTCAGGCTACCAGCCTTGCCTCCTACAACCTGGCTTTGGCCTATTACACAGCCAGCACTCTGCCCTTGCATGAAGCAAATCATTATCATTACTGAGTGGGGCAACCACTAGACCCAGAGCGAGGTATGGGTAAGGTCACTGAGGGCAGTGATGTTAGCAATGAACAGGGTGAAAATGGGAAACCAAGAACTGCTCAATGCACTCCTGAGTGGATGTTCATATTCCTCTGATTTGGGATGTAAGTGATTGCTAGCCATCGTTGGGCCATTTCTCAATCAGCAAATTATAAGAGATCCATTATGCCACTTCAGGACAGACTGTGCTTTCCAGTAAGACCAATATTGGCCTTAATTATATGCTTCCACTCATGGGCTTTTTTTTTTTTTTTTTCCCTTTAACTTTCTGGGTCTCAAGAAATTCTAGCTTGACACTTGGTGTAAATTTCCTTACAAATGCAGATATTAGCCGCAGTAACACCTTTTTTTTTTTTTTTAAAGATTTATTTATTTATGCAAACAGAACTGGGGTACAGGCCAGAGGTGCAGGGGCTGTGAGAAAATTCACCAGAGACAGAGTGGGAAGCAGAACAGGCTGACTGATGAACTACACTGCTGAGGGGAGCAGGGATAATCGAGCAGAGTCAGGAGAGGTCTGAAGGGCCATGTGGATTCCCTCCCTGATGTGGAGCGAATTCATGCTGAAGTGGCTTTAGCTTCTCATTGCTGTGCTTTACCCTCCTGTGCCACCAGGGAGGGCACTCAGTAACATCTTTAAAGGTACATCACCCAAAGCAAGGATAATGAAGAAAAGGATAAACACTTGGGACTGCATCAGCTAAAGAGCTTCTATACAGCAAGAGAGACATTACACAAAACAAAGAGACACCCCACTCACTAGGGGGAAATATTTGCACACAATACTAATGACAAAGGACTGATCACAAAGAAATACAAAGAGCTGGTGAAACTCAACAAAAATAAAGTGAATAGGCCCTCCCTCGTGGTGCAGCGGGTTCAAGCACAGCACTAAGAAGCTAAAGTCCCCTCAGCATGAGTTCAATCCCCGTCCACCCTGGAGGTGACCCACATGGCTCCGCAGACCTCTCCTGACCACCCCACTGCTCCCCTCAGCAGTGTACTTTGTAAGTAGGCATTTTCTGTTACCCACTCTGTCTTTGGTGAATCCTCTCACGGCCCCTGAACCTCTGGCCTGTACCCCAGTTCTATATACATAAATAAATAAATCTTTTTTAAAAAGTGAATAACCCCATCAAAAAATAGACAAAAGAGCCAAAAATACATTCCTCCAAAGAGGAAATGCAGACCGCCAACAGGCATATGAAAAAAAGTACATCACTTGTAATAAGGGAAATGCAAATCAAAACCACAATGAGATACCACCTCACCCCAGTGAAAATGGCACATCTTCAAACAACGAGCAACAACAAATGTTGGCAAGGATGTGGAGAAAAGGAACTCCCCTGCACTGCTAGTGGGAATGCAAACTGGATGGTTTCACTCATAGCAGGAACATAAGGGATCAGGCGATAAAAAGCAATTATAATAACGTAAAAACAAATAACAATGAACAACTATAAACCAGAGCCATTTTGCAATAGGTGGAGGGGGGAATAAGATCAAAACTGGGGTGGGCAGAGTGCATGAGACTATGATGATGGCCAAGGGTGAATTGGTGGTAGAAGTCCATGAAAAATGCACAAAATGAAGAATGATGTAAAAAATTAATTAATTAAAATAAATTTTTAAAAAGTCCCCTCCCTGGTAGTGCAGCGGGTTAAAGAGCAGCACTGCAAGCCAACCACAGCCACTTCAGTACAAGTTTGATCCCTGCCCGGAGGTGACCCACATGGCACAGCAGACCTCTCCTGTCTCACCCACCAGCTACTTCCCTCAGTAGTGTATTTCGTCAGTCTACCTGTTCTGCTCCCACTCTGTCTCTGGTGGATCCTTTTCCCCACCCCTGTACCTCTGGCCTGTACCCCAGTTCCATATGCATAAATAAGTAAATGTAAAAAAAAAATGCAGGTGTTAAGTGAATGAAATTTTTTTTTCTTGGTTCAAGGTTTGGTTGGCACCTCACTTCTTCCATGTGTTTGTTGGGGAATGGGAAATTTGCTTTTTTATCATCGCCAAAAAGACATACCATCTCCCAGTTCTGGAATCTTGTTAACAGGCTATTATACTCTGCATTTTTAATCAATTATTCTTGAAATAATTAGAGCCCCTCCTGCCTGTGAGGTGAAGGCCACCAACTGCCAGTCTTTCAGAAATTTAGAAACAGAGAAACAGGTGAGGTGAAGATGAAAAGAAGATTTAGCTATGTGATTTACTTTGTAACCCACCTTGGATCCCCTTCATATCCAAATCTCAGTAGTGAATCAAATGTCTGCTACCATTGACATAACAGGAGTAATGGATAACAGAGTGGAAGTAACAGATGCCAGAGCTACTTCTGTAACCAACTCACCAAAATGAATCATCAGTCCTTACACCCTTGTTTTTATTTAATGCAATAGGAAAGGTCATGCAGACTTTGTAAAAGGACAAAGCCACATAGAATAGAAAGACAATCTCTAGTTTCTAAAGCTTTCCCTTAGTGTTTTCTCTTTTCTATCTTCAAAGGGTCTATGTAGGAGATAGTAGTGCTTACTGCTGCACAATGTATCACAAGATAAGAAATGAAAAATCTGTCTTCTTTACCACTCCCATCCCCCCCAGCCCCCATCTTTATCTTTTATTTTCTCCCTTTGTCAATTTTAGGAACACTTCTCTGAAGTGGCAGAAGTTGAAACCAAAAGCAGGTGTAAAAGATGTATGCCAGTGTTTTAGAGTGTCAAGTAAGCTAGCACTGTGATTATCAAGGTGACATTACAAATAACCTAACCACGCATTTTTTTTGTCAGTCAAGATAACATATATCAATAAATAGTGACTCTCAAATTGGTAAAGCTAGAGAAAATCATAAGAGGACTCACCAAAAGCACTGAATATATATAATTTGTAGGACAGGGAGCTTTATTTGTATAGTAAAGGAGCTCCTATCTTTTCTTTTCAATTTTCTTTAACCTCACTAGAAAAAAATTTTTTTAAATAATTGTACATTGGCCCTCCCTGGTGGCGCAG
>NW_004567103.1:41180608-41209363 GCF_000260355.1 Condylura cristata
TTTGGGAAAAAATTGATCCATCACATATAGAAATCCTCTCTACAACCTCATGATATGTATGTAATAAGAAAAAGAATTGCCTTCATAAGGAAAAATTATTAGAAAATTACTTCAGTGGAATACTACTCAGCTATAAAAAGGACAAAATCTTAGCCTTTGCAACAATGTGAATGAAACTAGGAGGTAAGCAAAATTAAAGAAGTCAAAGGGGAAAAAAAATAGATACCACATAATTTCATTCATATCTGGAAGATAAAGGCCAAACAACAAATGAAATTTAAAAAGACACACACTGAACTCTTAGATTATAAGAACAAAATGGTGGTCACCAGAGGGAAGGGGGATAAGGATGGATAAATAGGATAAAGAGGTCAATTTTCCGGTGGTGGAGGAAAACTAGATTTTGTTGGGAATCAGAATGTAGTATATACACATAACAAATCATAATATAGACCTGACACTTACATAATATTACAAACTAATGTTACTTTGATAAAGATTTAAAAGAAAGCAGAGTGTATGCACACGCTAGTATGAAAGACAGCACATTAGTTTCAGTAGAAACTACAGGTACTAGTTGAGTTCAAGTCCTTATTCACAAGTGAAATATGTACAAAGCATGGACACCTCAGTTCAAAATAACAAATGTGTAAACTTGTACTGTGCAAATAGAACTTGATAAGGTGTGAGGGAATGTATTGCTATTTTGTTTCCAATTATTTTAGTATCCGAGGCAAATGCTTAAAGAACAGGACTAAAGTTTTCACAATATCATGCTCTAAAAAGTATGATCACAGATTCCTGAAGAGCTTATCAAGTTTGACTAACTGTAGGAAAGTTATCAAAAGGTACAAACTTCCAATTACAAAGGAGTAAAAGTACTAAGGATGTAATCACCCCTTGATGACTGTGACTAACACAGCTACATAATGAAATGAGGTAAGTTGTTAAGAGAGTAAATCTTGAGTTCTCCCAGTGCTTTTTGAAAATTTATACTTGAAAGTGGTGTGTGCGCCTTTGCATATATCACACCTGGCCTGTTCTGGGCAGACTGCCTAAGCATGATTTTAGGTGATTCTTTAGCTTGTTTATATATCTAAAGACTTTTGGAGATGTGGCTATTGTAATTATTCATCAAATCCAATGTTTGACATCAATGGTTACTCTTTAAATATAATCATGTTCCAGCATATGGTTGAAGAAAATAAACACATGTTTTCAAAAATATATATATAGTATATATATATATACACACACGCACATATACAAACATACATATATATTATACATATATATATATATAAATCAAACCATTGAGCCATACACCTAGCAGTTATACAGTGATGTATGTCTATTATTTCTCACTCAACTGTAAAGCAATAATTTAAAGACTCATCAAGAGTCTTTGGTTGGTTAGTTTTTCTGCCCCTGCCACATAAGATCAGAAGCTATTCTACAAGACTCAAGTTCTTGGTCCTACTTTTCTAAATTTTCCTAGGTTACCTCCTGTAGTTGACATGCTACAGGAGAATGTATACTTTTGGGAATATAAAATGCTTAGTCCATCTTGGAATATCTAAAAAGGGTTACACTCTAACATTGGAAAACAAAAGTTTTAGGAGTTGAATCATTTTGGTAAAAAAGATTTTGCTACAGGCAATACCAAAACCCCACATATGCTAAAGAGTATCATTTGTGTGTTATTAGAAAAGGCAAAATGTTTTCTGTGGTTAATGCAGCATTTTTGTTTCAGGTCTTTTGTTCTTGTACTGACTGACTCATGTCATAAAACTGAGGTCCACAGAAATTCATATGACTGGCTCAAGATCGCAGAGCCAAACAGTGGCAGGGCCAGAATAGAAGCTCTTCCAAGGCTCTTCCTACTCCACTGCACTTCACTCTTCTGTTTCCCCTCCCTCCACCAAATTATTCTGAATCTCTCAATGCAAAGCATTTCTTTTTTCCAGATTACTACTTTCACTACATTAGTCATTGCTGATTATTTAACTAGTGGTTTAATAAGTCTAAAATTTTTCAAAGTACAAGCAGTGGGTACATTCCTGGGCTCCCCTAAATTATACAATGGTTTCCAAAAGTGTGCTGGAGGGGACTGGTATGGACACCACATACTGTTTCCAACAGGTACAGATGTCGCGGTGGAACAACCTACACTGGGGACAAAGATTACTGGTCCACTTGTTTCATTGCTTTATTAAAGAAAGAGTCACTTTTAATGATTCCTCTTTAAGTTAGTGATTTTTCTCTCTCCAATATAGTCTCTAGCCATCAACCACAGTAAAAACAGCTGTCAGAAGGTTTCTCTGCACCAGTGTTAAGGATTGTGTGGAGGTACTTATTTAGAAATCACTAAAGAGGACCAGCTGCTTCCACAACTATTTACAGAATGTTACTGAGACTTGAAGTTCCATAAGGCTTCCCTTTACCTGCACAATCCATTTGAGCCAAAACCTTAAATATTTACACTCCTCCACAAGATTGCTTACTCAATTTAGTTTAGATTTTTGGGAGAATAAATTAGAAGGAAGCTTAGAACAAGAGGGCAGATTGAATCCCTGTTCTCTACCTCTTCCCCTTTCTTACTAATGACTTGCAGCCTGCACTCTACATGAGAATCAGCTGGCAAACTTTTCAAAAACAGAGATGTCTGTGTCCTGATCCCTAAAGGTTATTTTAACTTATGGAAATGGGATTGGACAGAAGGGATCAATCTTTAAAGTTTCCCCCCGATGTCACCAAGATGGTGATAGAGCAGTTTCCTTGCTTCAGTTCCAAGAGAAACATCTAACAATTCACCAGAAGGACATGATACTGACAGAGTCCAGTGATTTGAAGTAAGACTGAAGCACCCCACGTACCTCAGAGACTAGCACAGACTGCACTAGAGGGTCCACGGAGGAGATTCATGCTTCACTGAACAGGAGGTTGGCAGAGATATACCCAGAGACTCTGGTATAAGGTGGGGACACAAATGGCAGGCTGCAGCTTCAGGCAGGGACCCTGCGGAGGGGAAAGCAGAAATGGTGTGGAAGCATGCACCCTTGACCCGGGTGAGACACACGCAGATGATCTGGGGAGCTCCACACACAGGCTGCCCAGTGAGGAAACCAGTGAAGAGGGCACTTTAGACTACCTTACTCTCCCCAGACCTTTGAGCAGTCATTGACTCAACAAAGCACAATGACAGCAAATGGCACACAGACGGCTGAGTTGCTGAGAGACGGTGATGGTGCCACAGCTTCCCCGGCGCCGGTGCAACAGGCCCTGACCCTTACACACCTCTCCCCAGTGCTGCTAACACAGCAACTGCAAGAGCAAGTCTCAATACCTACATAAGTTAACAAAGGCCAAAAAGACAAAATAAAACCACAGCACCACCTATGGGAAAAGTGGTTTGACTCTCTAAGTTACTGCAACAACTATACACACACACAGACACACACACACACACACACACACACACACACATAGTTTTATATATATATTCATATATATATATATATAAATTCAGAGTAGCAAAATGGGCAGATGGAGTGGGGCAACCCCACAGGCTGGCATGGCAAAAAAGGCTAGGGAGCCAGGAGGCTGGCAGACCTCCCCACCAGTGAATCTTTACTCTTTGGGCTCTCTCGTAGTTGACTCGTAGTTTCTTCCTCTCATAGTCATTCTTTGTCACCATCCTCTGCATGATGCTGCCCTTATAGCACCAGCCTTCGGGCTCAGTGTGCCCACTCACATACTCCAGGTGTCCACCATCAGGCATGCGCACCTCATGCCCACGCTTCCAAGTGCCTTCTGCATTCAAGGTCGCAGGAGACAACCACAGAGACCAGGGGTATAAAAGTGTAACCAATTCACTAACCTGAAAACAGACAAAAGCTATAACACATACAACTAAAGCCCTCAAGGAATATGACAATCATAAGGAGAGAACAATTCTCCAGAATCTACCCATAAAGACATGGAGACTATATCTCACTATCCAATACATTCAAAGTTGCTGTAATAAAAAGAAGCTTGCTATATAACAGAGAGAAAATTCAGAAAGACAATTCAAAGTGATGCAAGAAAACTCCAAGAAGCTAATCAAGGAGATACAACAAAAATCGTAAAAACAAATTCATGAGTTCAGAAATAAAATTAACAAGCCAAAGTTAGATACTGAAGTTTAAAATAAGAAGATAACAGAGATCCAGGATGTAAAAAACTCAATGAATGAAATTAAGTGCTGTATGGAAATGAGAGAGACCATATGGAGGACTGATCTGTGGTGATCAAAGATATGCACAAAAGACGCAGGAAGAAGAAGAAATACAGAAGAAACACTACCAGACAATCTTACCTCATTAGAGAAGGCAACATAAGAAAAAAGGAGAAGGAAATCCCAGAAAAGGTAAACAGAAAAGGGAACAAAGAGTCATTCAAAGAAATAAAAATGAAAACTTCACAAACCTGTTGAAGAGACCAAAGAGTGGTTCCCAGAAGAGAGGGAAAGAGATACAGGCTAAATCAGGGGAACGGGAGCAATGAGAAGTTGGGCTTCTTATCCATGACCCTCATGTAATACATACATGTTGATTCTTAATGGTGAACACCTGAAAATTACTGGTGTATGTATTTTGTTTCAATAAAAAGTATACAATTAAATTAAAAATAAAACAAAAAAGTTCCTCTAGATGACTCTAACATGGAACCCGGGTTGAGAACTGCTGTTTTCTATAAGCATAACAGTGACCACATGGTTGTTGCACACTGGCCAGGCACAGCGGGGCACAGCCTGGTAGGGAATAAATGATCCTGATGCCCAACCTAAAAACTTTATTATAAAAAAGAAGAAATGGGAAAAAATCAGGGTATTGAATATGTTAATATTCAATCTAGGGTATTTTGATAGGTACACATAGAATTTTAAAAACCAGTGAAACCTATTTAAGATGTATTTAATATGTACTCAAGAATTGTTAAGAAGCTTTTGTTTTCTTAGAATTGAAAAATGCTCATGTATAAGGAAACAACAAAATTTGATAGTGGAAACTTTTTAAAGGCAGTTTCCAGAATTAAAGTGTTCTTCCACGTTTTTTTTCTTCAAGGACTCATAATTATCATCCACTATCATCACTTCTTAGTTTACTATGCTTAGCTAATGCCCAAAGAAACTCTCTATACATTATTAAAACCACTCTCAGAAACAGTTTGAGTTGGCTTTGGATGCACCCAATTTGTTTTCCTAATCGGGACAATAGTCATCCCTAGAAGTATGGATCCAGCCCTCCCTGGTGGTGCAGTGGATTGAAGCACAGCACTAAGAAGCTAAAGCCACTTCAGCATGAGTTAGATCCCCATCCCTGAGGTGAGCCACATGGTGCGGCAGACTTCTCCTGACCTGCCCACTGTTCCCCTCAGCAGTGTACTTTGTCAATGTGCCTGTTCTGCTCTAGTGAATCCTCTCACCGCCCCTGCACCTCTGGTCTGTACCCCAGTTCGGTATGAATAAATAAATCTTAAAAAAAAAAAAAAAAGAAAGTATGGACCCTCTACACCTGACTCCAGCTCCATGTGTGCATTTATATATGTATATACATCCTTTTTTAAATTTACTTTGAATATATAAAATAGCTATGTGACAGTTCATAATCCAATATCCATTCCCTATCCAACTATTACAATCCCTAGTATTTATTCTAAATTTATGACCCCCAAGTTCTTAACTCTATATTTGAATTACCTGGGGAACTTTTCAAGTCTCAATACTCAAGCCTGAATCCTAGGATCACAGGGATGAGAGTGGAGGTCTCAGATATCAGCATTTTTCTCACCGTTCCAATGCAATCAAGGTTGAGAACCTCTAGCCTAAATGGTAATCTCCCCTTTCCATGATTGTTTCAGGAATAAACATGAATGAATCCTTACCAAGACATGACAAAAAGTCTCAAAGGACTGAGAAAGCATTTCTATGTCTTCAAAAAAAAAAAAAAAAAAGGTATAATAAACTGTCCCCTTTTTCCTCTGAGCATTGTTTTGAATCTGCTGTTACCAACTTAAATATTATAGAAACCAGTCTCAGGTGAAGGTGACTTTGAAGATATCAAAGAAACAAACCTTGAGTTCATGATGACATTTTTTCAGTCTATACTATCCATCATAGGTCCTAACTCTGGGTCTCCCATAGAGTAAAAAAATAATAATGTTTACAGTTCAAATCTGTTACTTATGTCTGAAAGCACCCCAACAAAAATCACCATTACTTAGGTTATAAATTTTGAGTTGCTCAGGAAGTGAATTTTTCTGAACAATCCCAACATCCTCTCTTCCTTGAGACCCAGCATCACTGGGTTCCAGTGATGAGAATACAGCTGGCATTTGCAAAGACATTGCATGTAACCTTGACTTCCTTAGCATTAACTACTCCTTCAGTCTTTTCAAATTATAACAGCTACCTTTGATATTTGGTACACCTTTACATTCTTGAGAGGGCATCCCAAGTGAAGGGAGAATGAAAATGCCTTGCCCACATGAACTGCCTGAGTCTAAAGCTAGCTCACTGATTCTTGGCAAAACCACAAGATAAACACCCGTGCATAAAGTGACTCACACAGAAAACATATTCCTCAATTTTAGAATTTCCTCCACATTCATGCAATGTGTTTCGGTAAAAGCTCAATAATAACAGAAGAATAAAAAATAAAAATAAAAACAACGGCAACATTTATTCATGTGGAGTAAACCTAAGTGTTAAAGTGAGGCAACCTAATCTTTGCTCCAGTGAGAAATGTTAATCTATGTACGGCACTATTTCAGCCTTGGCCCTTTCCAGTCATAAACCTGGTTATAGGAAAAGCTTCATAAAAAATAAATACTTTAGTTCTCGATAATGCCCCAGCACTGCATTCCACCCATCAGGGCCAACTTATTCTGAGTTGTTGGTTTACATCAGTTCCCAGAAAGACGAAAAGATTCAAATTCAAACCGGATGGTCCATATCACATCAGGGGGTTGGGACAGTTGATTTACTCGCATAATCTTTTTAAACATCTACCAGGAGAGGTTCTAAGACAGAATTTATTGCCTCCTTCTGCCATCTTTGGGCCTACAAAAAACAAAGCAAAATCCTTCTATGAAATCTGAAACTCCAGTCACTGATTTCCTGGCTGATGTCATTTCAAAGACTCGCAGCCTGTGATAGCTGCAGCGGAAATCTGCCTCTCTATGGGGTTTCCATCTGTTCGCCATCAGAAAGAACCTCTTTGGGAGCCTCGGCAAACACAGCACCCATTCCACCCCATGAGTCCCAGAGTTTTGGATTCGTTTTTATAAGATCAATTGTTGTTAGGACATGGGCTTGAGTTTTCCCAAAATCAGAAGGCAGATAGAATTATATTACTGTAACTTTTTTCATTCATGTTTGGCTTATCACAGGATATCTTGTAAAATTTCCAAATGATTCTAAAACTACAATATAAATGTTATCTAAAACGAGAATTCAGTCATTGAAATTCTTGCTTTTGGAGAAACGTTTTTTATATACCTATAACTTTCTATATCTATAACATTATATAGTATACTTCTAATACAGCTTTCACTTGAAGCACTCTTTCTAAACTCTTTAGATCCAAAGTTGCTTAAAAACAAAAATATTTTGTGTCAAGAGACTATTCACTACTCCATAAGGATCAATAAAAAAGGAAATAATAGGTTAAAGCAAAGAAAAGAGATTATGATAATGACAAGAGGTTGCAAAACAGATGTTTTGCAGATTAGCTTTAGCACAGATAATCTACTCTAAATAAACTGGGAGTTAAAAGCAGTACCAAATTATACCTTACTGGGAATTCTAGGGATTCCCAGTAAATGGATAATGGTTGCCTCTATTACTGAAGAAACAAAGTTTGGTTTAATTCCACGGGAATGTTTAATAAGGGAAAAGATTTCATGAAGATCAGTATTTTTCTCATCTGCATTCTGCCTTCAGGTATAACAGCTTTTACAGTGCCCAGACCAAAACAGACTCTCCATTCTATTCCTCAAGGAATAATTTATTAAATGTGTTTTTATAAATTGGACTTTCTGTGTTTATGTGCCATTTCCTCAGCAAAGGCTGACTATAAGGATGAAGTAAAAATAACATTACTTTTCAATATCCCATAAGCCCCAATTCCTAGGAAAAGACAAGGATACAAAGGTCTTTTTCATTCTGTCAAATACCAGTTTATTTCAATATGGTTTTCTGGTGTTAAGCATCAAATGAAGTACTGTCCCTGGTGGTCAACAGAGAAGGAAAGATTTCCTCACCTCACTGGGGAAAAGAAAATAGGAACACTGAACCAACGACAGTGTAAGAATGAAAAGAAGTGAGGGAAGACCTCAGGCAGCATGAGGGAACCCAGGTGAGGAGAGACAATAAATAAGGTGTCTATAATGGAAAGATGAAATTAAGACTACTATATTGACATAAACATGAGGAATGTTTACCACAGAATTTTCTAAAGTATGGTAAGCAAATGAGATCATTAAATGAGAAGCATTTAGTTGCCACATAGAAGAACATTTTTTTAAAGATTTATTTATTTATTCATACAGAACTGGGGTACAGGCCAGAAATGCAGAGGAACAGAGTGGGGAGCAGAACAGGCAGATCTACGAAGTACACTGCTGAGGGGAGCAGAGGGCGGGTCAGGAGAGGTCTGCCCCGCCATGTGGATCTCCTCCGGGGCAGGCGGGGATCGAACTCATGCGGAAGTAGCTTAAGCTTTTTAGTGTTGTGCTTTAACCCGCTGCGCCACCAGGGAGGGCCCTAGAAGAACATTTTTTTTTTTTTTAAGATTTTATTTTATTTGTGCATACAGAACTGGGATACAGGCCAGAGATGTGGAGGGTGAGAGAAATCACCAGAGACAGAATGGAGTGCAGAACAGGCAGATCAAGGAAATACACTGCTGAGGGGAGCAGCGGGCGGGTCAGGAGAGGTCTGCCACTCCATGTGGTCACCTCCGGGGCAGGCGGGAATCGAACTCATGAGGAAGCGGCTTTAGATTCTCAGTGCTGTGCTTTAACCCGCTGCGCCACCAGGGAGGGCCCCTAGAAGAACATTTTTAATAGCGGTGTATTGATTTTGTTGTGTGCATGTACGCACACACAGGCACACACACAGAGCACAGCAAATTGGAAACCAGATTCTATTGCCTACAATAAGGAAAAAATTTGTAAAATGATTTGATTGAAGGAAGGAACCTGTCAACAATACTTATGTGACCATATTTTCAGAAACTATTGTGGAAGAACCCTACTCTTCACTAGCAATGGGGCATTCATCCATTACTGTTTCAGAATTTATCAAGGGTCTTCTACTACTCAGAAAGTTAACTGCACATTTTAATACACAGTTTTTTGCCATCTTGTGTGAAAATTTCCTCAGGAGAAACTATAGGGGACAATTTTGAACTTTGTAGAACTCTGTTTTTCTAAAAAGCTGGGATTTTTAGACTCGCTATTTCTTCAAATTTTGTTACAGTTCTCAACTGTTCTGTCCCTATGATTTTTCCCACATTTCTCACACCTAGTGAGACTCTTTGATGAATGATAAATCTGGCCAGTAGAGGGGGCCTTACTCTGCTTGAAAAGTGTGAAAGCCAAAGTGATGGTCACTCTACAGCAAACAGCATCACTCTATCTACCATGTGTTTGCTTAACACCCTGTCACTTTTCTCTGAGTTGGTCATTTTAAAATGAGAACACCAGCCTCTCGATCAGCCTGGCAGCTCACATGCTGTCACAACTCAGTGTGAGATCCAGTCTTCCACTCCTGCAAGGAGCGGGTAAGCAAGCATTAGGCACATCTTGCTAAAATAGTGAATGTTTCATTGTTACCACATTTTCCATTATGTGTGTAGTTCTGAAATGCGTAGGCAGGGGTCTAACTGTGTTCATTTTGAGTTAAATTCAAAGTTTTAGAGTTGGGAAGATTTTTTTTTTTTTAAGAGCATCTGCTCCTACTCCCTCACATCGCAAGTGAAGGCTAGATACTCAAAGAACTTAAGCCCCACAGAAAAATGCTAGCATGGCAGCAGGACTGTTCAGTTTATGAATAAATAGTTATCTGCAGCCTGTGGAGTCCTGGCTGCCTCCAGAAGCTACATAGGAGGTCATTTAACCTCTAGGCCCCAGTTTTCTTCTCTGTAAAATAAAGTCATAGGCCCAGACAATGACTAAGATCACTTTAGCTATTTTACTAGGTTCTCTGCTTCAAACAAATATTGCTTTAGTTTCCACTTGGATTCTAAGTAATGTTTGCTTTACTATTTATGTATCTTCTTTAATTTTATAACTGTACTGTACCTTAATGAGTACAGAGGGATTAAAATTCCACTGTTCAAGAAACAAAGTTATAACTCCCTTATGAATACAATAATCAAAAATATAATCCAGGATGACAAGAGAATGTGGAAAAGCGAAAACAGTTGAAGCACTAAGGTGGCTGAATTATGAATGGCTTGTGTTTTTTTTTAATAAAAGACTTTGTTAAAAGGCTTTGTCTTGCCCTTTAATAAACATGATTCAAGAGGTTGAAAAGTCAATCTAAAAGGCAACGTGGGCAACAAGCATCAAGCCACAGCCAACTAGAGACTGTAGGAGGTGAATGAGCAGACCCACAGAGCTCACTCCCCATTCCCAGCCCCCCACTCCTGGTGCACTTCAACCTTGCAATAAAGCTTCCCATTTTTCAGGATATTAAACTTGAGTTCAGGGAAAGCCAGACATCATGTAATCACAGTTTGGAATTACAGTGTGTATCTAATAAAAGGCCAGAGAACTTGCCAAAAAGAAAAAAAAAATCAGAATCTTGTAAAGAGCTATGTGTTTGTGAAGGAGGAGGTAGGAAAGAGATTATGGGTAAGGGAAACCTTTCCACAAACCAAGGTGACTCCAGATCAAGCACAGATATTGGCAGGTAGCTAAAAGTGGGATACCATGTTCTTTGAAGGAAAGAGAAGAAGAGCGACTGAGTGGTCACCTTTGTTCTTTTTGTTTGTTTGTTTGTCTTTGTTTTTGTTTGTTTAGTTTTGACAGCATGTCAAGTTAATGCAAAAGAGAATTCTGGTGATGTGTCCTACACATTTGGACCAATTTTATTGGGGACACAGAACCACCATCCTGCTCGGCTGTACAGTCACAGAAGACCCCTGTGCATGATTTAAGCCTCTGCTGTCAGTTTTGAAATTCTTAATTATTTAAGAAAAAGAGACCTCAGATTTTCATTATGTACTGGTTTTTGAAAGTGATGTAGCTGTTTTTCACTGGGATTTGTGTGCGGCTCTTGTATCTTTTCCACTATATGGTCTAGTTTTTCAAGTTATTTAGCTCTGGCCGACTGTGCACCTAGAGCCTGTATGTTCTGCTGCAGGCTCTTCTGACTTTTCTGTAAGATTAGTCCTTTCTCCCCTTCTAAACTCCAGATAAGAGCTAGTATCTTGTCAAAGGCCATCCAGCATATCTCCTGTCTCTCGCCCAAATGTCCAGCATCTCCAACTTTTATGTGTGTGTGTTCCGAGGATGCATACCCTTGTAGAACATGAAGAGGAGCAGAGTCTTTCCTCAAACTTGTCTGTGGCAAAGATTAGTGTAAATTTCTGCTATTCTGAGTGTCCCACACTGACCTTAATCAGACTTTGAGGGCAAACAACAAGCAGGCCTCTTTGTTCTATTACATCTTGATCAAACTTCTGCTAACCCTCAGTACTTGCTCTTTTGTGGGTCAGGATCTGCTTTGTGGCTAAAAGTGGTTCCTTTGAGTGACTAAATATAATCAAACTGTAATTTTGTTTTTTTCTATAGCCCAGACTCCATGGGCTTCAGCAAGCATTGGCAAACTTTGCCCTCATCCTCACATACAACAGGACCTGAGGAGGATGGGGAGTGGCCCTGCAGAAACACAGCTCCTGTAACATCCTAGCAATCATAACCACCCGCCCCCCCCCACACACACACAGTCAGGATAGAGAAGAAAAAAATAAACATTGTTCTGCATAAAAATGGTGCTCTCTCCTTCCAGGGAGAGAAGTTGGAAGAAAGTAAAAGAGAAGAGGAATGGTACCTTTCAAATTTGGGAAATCGTTCTCAATATTAATTTAGACTGTATGGCTCCTGAAAATGAATGTGACCACTGGGTTAAGACTGGCAGACAAGTCATACATGGTAAAGGCATCACGCAGGCTTGTAGCTCACCCTGGCAGAAATAAGAAAAACTAGTCTGACCTGTAGTCTTCACTTCTACTACTCTTCTCCGTGCAACGAAGAGGAAGTCCCGCAACTTGACAAAGTGAAGATCCTGGAACACCTGCTCCCCTTGCTCACAACCAAATTACAACAAAACAAAGTCTAGAGCCACTGAAAGCTGAAATGATGATTATTGCATATGTCAGGAACAACCGTATGCAGAGGTAGGGAAAATTATTAATGAAACTTTGTCTAGTGGGCTACCCAGGAGTACAAGCCAGGAGAAGGACGGCTAACTGCTCTATAGAGCTCCTCTTCTGCTATTTACTCAAGGGCATACATCAACAGTAGTGATTGTAAAGGCCTAGCTAAGGGTGTACAGAGAGTTGATGTGCAGGACATAGGGGGCACCACTGGAGAACGAGTCTAGTAAGAGCCTGGAGTGGTGATTACTGGCTTAAGTCAGAGGCTCCCAAAGGAGACTAGCTGGGGCCCAAACTGGCGGGGACAGTCAGATAGGATCACCTGTATCTCCTCACAGAAGAGACTAAATTTGTAGCCTGAAGCTGTGACATTTGAAATACTTGCCTTACTCCCACTTTGGGCCAATACTGAGACACTAAGTGCTGTCACTAAGGAGAGCTAACAGATCTGATACCAGGAACAAGACCCAGGGCAAGGTTACTTATTACAAAAGCAAAGAGGACACTTCCCATGTTGTGATCCTGTCTCAATTATAGTTCTCACCTAGTGCTGCATTGGTTGCTCTACTGCAGCCCAGAGGCTGAAGCTGGCACCAGACTATAGGAGACAGTTTGGCTGAGGAGTTGGCCTAAGGGAAGGCATCACACAGCTCAGGTGTGTTGTAGGGAGCTTGAACCCTTGATGCTGGCTGGAGGTGACCTTTAAATGCCAGTTCCTTCTTTACCTTTTACTGTTACCAGTGCTCTGACCATCTGAACAGGTACAAAGGCACCTCAAGATCTGGGTATAAAAACTAAAATCACACCCATCTCACAAGAATTAAACATCATAATCAAGTGGGATTTATCTATGGATGCAAGGATGGCTTAATATCTGTAAATCAGTCAATATAATATATGACATCAATGAAAGAAAAGATAAAATCATATGATAATAGCAACAGATACAAAGAAAGCATTTAATAAAATTCAGCGTCCCCACAACAAAGCCCTTCCTCCCTGTTTTGTGGTGCAGTTTTTGCTTTGACACCAAAGATGTAAATACAGTTGATCCTTGAACAAATCAGGGTTTAGGGCACTGACCCCCTCCAGCAGTTGAAAAAATTCATGTACAACTTTTGACTCCCCAAAATCTTAACTGCAAGTAGCCTACTGTTGACCAGGAGATTTACTGATTAAATAAAGAACCAATGACAAACATGGCATACTATATTCTTATAATAAAGTAAGTTAGAGAAAATGTTATTAAGGAAAATATAAGCGACAATGCATGCATAGACCTGGACTATATTTATTGGTACATATGTTTATACCATCAGTTTATTTAAAAAAAAATCAACAGATGAGTGATCCTGTTAAAGTCTGTGTTGTTCAGACTTTATAGTCAACCCAAATGGACTATGTTCATGCAAACCCTAACTGCTTTGCTGCTGAAAGGGCCAATGACTAAATTGTGTGAAACAAAATGTATCTTGGTTTGTGCATATCCCTGGAGGATCCTGGAAGATGCATCTGTGTCAGACACATTTAGGCCAAAATTGACACAGGTTTCAGGGACTTTCCCATTCTCTGCAACTGTAACATCTCAGAACACAGGAGAGGGCTGGCTGCACCTAGGTGACAGCTGCCCAACAACCCCTCCCAGGAGGGAACAAAGTCTCATCTCACACCAGACATTACTTTGACCACTTTATGGACAATAATCGTTCAATTTGCACAATAATCCTATGAAACAAATTTTATCAACAGCCTGGATACCTCCCAGTAAGGCACAACTCTGACACCACAGAAGGTTTAAACAAACCTGGCCGAAGTTCACACAGCATGCAAAGAGTTCTGGCATCTTGGTTTCGGCCGTGTGTTTTAACCACATTCACTATAACCAGATTCTGTAGCTATAACCAACAAGTACAGAATTTCAAGGTGTGATATCCCAGTAAAGCTAATCAGGAAACCAGGCAGGGGTTAGAGAGATGTCTCCTCCTCTCTATCAAACAGGAGAGTTGCCTATTTCAGAACAAAAGCACCCATGACACCTGCCTCAGCACCCACCCGTAATGTCCTATATCCCAGAGGCCTGGAGTCTACTGCATCATCCTATTTGCTAAGGCTAAGAGGAAATAGTATCCCCCCCTCTTCCCTATGGTTACAGGTGAGTCCTGGATTTTAAAAGTTATGTAGATCCTTTCTGTAAATACTTCACAGTGGGCACAAGTCAAGGAATTTCAGGAGAAAAGTCTGGTTTTCTGCAAAGGGTTGGACAGAAGCGATAGTGTCTGAGAACAACTGAACAACATCCAAGTTCCTTCTCGCTGCAGTTCTGAAGCTCAGTGTGACCTCAAATGATTTCTGCAATCTATGCAACAATAAAATGGTGGCTTTGGCTGTCAAGAGCAAACCAGATTCTACACTCAGTATATTCGTCCCAAGCCCCTAGCTCACTTTCAACATATGACTCCTGCCATAGCTGCCTCCCTTGCTGCTTCAAAAAGTGTAGCAGAAGGTCTTTGGCAGAGGGAGCTGATGCTTGTACAAACTAAAAAATTCATCTACAAAAGTAGGCTCCCTATACTGGCCCCCCCACCCCCTCCTGCCCAGTCCCAGGAGGTCTCTGCCTGGCCAGCTCCTGGCTCCATGAAAGGAGAGCCCAGCTCACCACTTCATTCTCTGAACCTTTCTTTTTCCATCTGTGAAAAGCAAATCACCAGTATCTGTGCTATGTAGTCTCCAGGGCTGTTATGAGGCTCAAATGAGATAATGTATGTAAAGCGCTTTGTAAACTGTAAAAGGCTCTACAAATGTAAGGGATTATTATAAACCACAATACAGCGGTGTTTTATGCTTTTATAAAACTACTGGCTGGAACTGCAGAAAGGGGAATCCCTCTGGTGATTTTTATTTTGGAAACAGGAGGACGTGGATTTGCCTCCTTGCCAGGAATTAGATTCCTAGCGGCAGCTGTTTATTCCATTTTGCCGGGCGCCACGCATATGGCGACTGCGTGCCTCCTGCCGAGCTAACAATATGTACTGTTTTGTTTTGTTTGCGTACATCAGAAAAGCGTATTTTCACCTCCCTCGCTATATCTATCTTGCCAAGTCTAACACCTAGGAAATCGAGATTTTCGAGTCGCACTTAACCATGGCAGCATTTGGATTTTTTTTTTTTAAAGATGTTTTCCTCCTTAGCAACCAGAAATTTACAGCCAGACTCTCACCTTAAAACAGCCTTCCCTTGGGCAGATAAAAAAAAAAACAAACCTCCGATGCTGCTTTTATAAGGTATTGCCGTGGCCAAAATGAACATGATATTAGTATTTGTCTTGGGACTGTGTTTAGACCAGCTGAAAAGGATTATGCCCCAAACGCAGTCCCTTTTCCTAGTTTATGCAGATGGGGGTGGGGAGGAGGCTGAGTTGACATGGGGGGTGCAGGTTTTGGGCAGCGATGGAGCCATATAGTTCAGCGCACATAATTCGCTGCAGCCTAACGTGTTTTGAAATCATTCTATGGCCAAGAACTACTACTTACTTGTAAATGTCAAGGGGAATTATGAATATTTATAGAAAAGTAACCGTTTGACTAATTTCCGGTTCCATGGAGCAAATACACTACTGGTGTATTTAGAATCTGGTGCTGACAGCCAGACCATGGCAAGCTTCAAGGTTATAGGATCATAAATGGGATTAGATAACCCAGACAGTGGCTCAGACTCCAGCACTTTAAAAATATTATTAAAAACCATAAAGAGACAAACAATTTTGAATGGAAATGAAGACATGACAAGACCCTTAACAAAAGAGGGGAAGGAATCCTGAAGATCCTGGGGATTGGGTAAACCCCTGGAGCATTTCTTGAGAAGATGTTAGAATAAATATTTTAGAACACAGACATAAAGCAACAGTTCATGATTTATAGTTTAGGAAGAATTTTCTATTAGATTTACACCATGGCAAAAAGAAAAGGGGTAGGCTAGGAAACTTACTGAGAAGACCAGAACTGACAGTAAGAATTTGCAATTCCAGATCACAGAATGCAGTGCAGGGCCTGGAAGTCTTTGCATTTTAAATTATCTGTTTCTTTTTAATTGACCAAATTAATTATTTCCACCTTGGCACTTGGCAGGTAGGTCACTGCTCCTTTTCACAGCATTAATGAACCCATTCACTTTTTCTCCATGTAATTAAGACTGTGAGTTACAGATCACATTCTTAAATTGGTTTAGTGTACAGCCAGCTCAGTCTTTATTAAACAAAATATATGACATCAGGTATTTCTCATTGAAAAAGTGTTGAGTTTCTGCTGAGTTTTCCTCCAGTTGTTGTGAGACTGGTGACTTTGTTCTTTTCATTTTTGGGAGAAGAAACATAGACCAATAAAGGTTATAGCATCCAGAGTGGTGTTTCATTCTTAATGTACTTAAAGTCTGGAAACTTAAAAGGGCAGCCCATGGCTTCACATTCAAGTATTTCTATTGCCACCATAACGCTATCCTAAGCCTTTCATAAACTATTTGAAAAGAAATAACTTTGGATATGCTGTTAAGTTAGTTAAGTGAAATATATTGCACTCTTCTGTTAGCTTTATTTTTAGGCCATTTAGGAAACCCTAGGAACATTAAGAGCTACTCAGTGCATTGAATACGGTAGCAGAACACAGCAGAGAAGTCTTTGTTTGTGGTGTCTACAGCCCTCCAGAGAGCAAGATTTAATTTAAGCCAACTCAAGCTTTTTCCCAAAGCATTCCATTTCATTCAGGACTTCTGGATCTCAGCTTGCTTCCCAGAGGAACTAAATTTCGAACTGAAGGGTAAGGTGCTTTAATCTTTCCAGAATCTGAATGAGATTTGCTCCATTAAAATGAATCTGGTGCAGTACTTAATCAAGAGGGTAACTGCTAGAAATCTTAATGGTGGTCATCTTAGCTGTGGCAAATGGCTTGCCACACAATTTCAAATATCGGTAATCCTTGTCTATTACATTTACATATTCAAAGTTTGTGAGAAATTCTGTTTGCTTTGTCAAAACACAATGGAACTGGGGTCAAAGATATAACAAAAACCGGTGTTTTTCCAATCCTTACTCCATTTCTTTGTAGAAATGGAATCTTGTAGTCACAGGTAATAACTAAGTGCTACTAATCACTCGTGACAAAAACTACTCAAGTATGTAACATAATGATTGCCTATTTTTTTAATGGAACTTACATTTTGCAATCTTTTGTCCCATAGTTGTAAAACTTTATGGCCTTCTTTTTGTCTACTGAGATTTCAGGTGGTTAACTGCTGTATTTCCTTCCAACCCAAAATGCGAGTGCAGTAATGATCTCCATGTGCCTGGATAACAGCACACTGGCCTGTGGTTATGTTTCAAATAAGTGTCTAAACACACATACTCACACAGAGTCACAGAGTCATCTGGAATGGCATTTCATCTTGGTCTCACGTATGGCAGAGCGGGTCCTGACAAAAAGCATACAAAGCTAACTGCAACATGGCTTGGTATAGCCCTGTCATTTTTACTAAAAGAGACAGCTTAAATGCTTTTTAGCCATTATTGGGATAGCTTGTCACAACATGCAGTCTTTGCCTAACTGGGCATTTCAAATTCATATCTATGCATATGTGGGAACAGAGGTAATGGGGGGAGAATATCCATTTCAGGCACTAAAGTCCTTAACCAGGCTGGAGTCCACCTAGGGCCTGGTTCCAATTGTTTTGTGCTGGGTAAAGCTGGAGGCTGGGGCCCTGGTACATGCAATAATTAAAGAGAAATGTACTTAGAAAAATGAGGTTTTCAACTTCCAGGAAACTAACCAAACTAGGAAACCCCTCAATGCATGACCAGTCTTGCAGGCCAATTTTGCCATGGGAACAGTCATTCCAAATGACAGCAATTCCTCTTTCTTCTGTCCCCGCTAGGAATAGGCTGCTAAGAAGCAAAAACATCTGCCTTGGGGAACTCTTTGGGCATCATAAAAGTTCCCTGCTCCCCCTTCAACCACATTTCACTTTTGTGCTGGCACAAGAGGGCTGCCAGACACAGCACTTGGGAAACCTGCATAGTGTACTGGCCAGCTCTGCAACCCCACTTCTGGCTCAGTTCACCTCCCACTCTTGCCACAATTAGCATATCTCCTTCCAGCCTGGAATCTAGATCAGGAGCCTTAAAGATTGGAAACTGAGAAAAAAATAGGAATCAAGAGTGGTGAGAGCTTACCCACTGTATAAAACACAATACAGACCATTTAAAAACAATAATCGTGAAGATCTAGCCAGTGATTGCAGCGCTGGTTTTCAGTTTCCTGAAGTTAAGTATAACATGCTATTTATGTTCAGAATTACTGACATTTGTATTGCTTTAATGTTATTTTGGCCATCAGTGAACTTAGCTTTCTCTCTAATTCCAAACCCACTCCTATCAGACACCTTTCCCGAACGTCTTCCTAGTTCCTGTGTACCACTGAGTTCTTATAATTCCCCTGTCTCCAGTAACAAGTGGCAGGTAGTTCTAGGAGCTAGGACATCTTTGACCCTGAACTTCTGTTACTTACATAATTTGCATCATTGCCTTAATTGCTACTCACTTGGCAGATTGGCACAGCCATCCCCTTTCAAACATTTGTTTGAACTGCACTCAGCTAACAGCTCTGCTTACCTCTGTCTAATGCCTCTGTCCACCATTGCCCCTGCCCTTCTGCCAGATGATAAGGGAGAATTGTACTGGCTCATCAGACAGCTGTTTCTACATCTGCTTGACTACAGTTAGTGTAGTCAATCTCGGCACCGACCTGATTTGTTTGCCTCTTCTAAGGCTTTACCTTTGCTAAACACAAGTCTGAGCTCTGGTAAAATCCTACTGAGGCTCAGCTACAGGTCCACACACAGACCCACTGATCCCTGGAATGCAGCCTGAGTAAGCTGGCAAAGGGGCACAGCAGTTCTCAGTTATAGCCTCCTGTACCTTCACACTCAGAAACACTTAACTCAGCTGCAGGCTCACTGACACAGGTAGGCATCTGACTACAGGCTGCTCACACAGAGCACCTGCCATTAACAGGAAGCGGTGTAGAGGGCCAGTGCTGACATGCCCTGGTGGTCCTTTGCCTCTCCCCATCTGAGACACAAGGATGATTAATTGGAAACATGCCTGTTAGATGCCCACCGTGCTGCAAAGCCTGACCATTCTTTTGCATCATTAGTCCCTCTTCCACACATCCCAGATTCTTTGTGGGTGTCGCTGGATTGAAGTGGCCCAAAGCTGCCCTAAGCAAAGATGAAGCTCTCTAAAATGAGTAGCTGGGTCACAACCAGACTAGGAGAATGACTCCAAGATGGAAATACCTCTAGGACTAACTGAACAACTGTGTCCCATGTAGAAGAAGAGTAGAGAATACTCAGCTGGTCTACTGTCTTTCTTCCCCTTTCCTGCCTCAGAAGAGCTTCATTCTTCTCCTTTCTCTTTAACAGGAACTGCCCCTCTGTCCTCCTTTCCTAACTGATATTTTCCCTCCCTGCTATGGGAAAAATGATGTTGAAAGGCTGCAGAGGAAGACAGTGAATTCCTAACATAAGAAACACACTAAAAAGTATTTTCAAAATATTGTTCCTATTAATTGAGAAAAACTCAGCAATGTTAAATAAGTGTCCTCATATTTTATTCATTTATTGAGGCAGCAGCTCTTGCCCACAATAAAATCAAAGTCTTGTGGGAAGCCAATGAGTATCCAAAATTTACAAAGATCTCAGCACCTATAACACTGGATTACATGCTCTCTATTCCATTTGTCTTCCTTTAAAAGATGCCCAAGAGCTGGGTCTTATTCTGTATCACCTCACACATAGCCTTACATGATGGCAGTGTTTAAACAAAAACAGTTTGATCAATAGATTGCTCAATGAATTGGAAGTCAAGGAATCTATGAAAAGGATAGTGTTGAAAGGGCACATGCATAGGGTGTGCTATGAAAACACAGAGGGCCCCCTTCCTTGACAGGATAGTTGGAGCTGAGTCAGTCAAGAAGAACCTGTAAGCAATGAGTTTGTGCTGAGCCTTGCTGCTGCACAGGTATCAAGGGGTGGAGAAGGTACAGGCCACACAAAGGTTGTGTGATGGGAAGGAGCCGGCCATTTCCCAGCAACTGGTGAGTAGACAACACACAATATTTAGGGCCTTGTAGCCATATAAACTCCATCTGAAAGATGGTGAGATTTTGTTTATATACTGTGAATCCCTTGTTCTTTAATCATTTCTTCCCTGTCACTTCAGTGTAAACATGGCTTTAGCAATCTATGGTTCCAACTCAACATCATAACCTTAATCAGCTTATGTTCCTAGACCAGCTTATGTTTCTAGACTACCTCTAGCTCTCCATACTTCCCCATTTAAATTTCTAGAAACATGGGTCAGACTGACACCGTCCATATTTTACCACCAGGGATCATTATAGGTCAGTCAATTCAGTGGCTCCTCTGGGTGAATTGCCCAGCTCTGAGCCAATCAGCCCACATTGCAGGGGTAGGTCACAAGATAGGGGACCACATTTGGCCACTTCAGCAGGAGGGTTGTGAGCATGGTATTCCTCAGTGGTAGGAGAGGGGGTCAGTAAAACAGGCATTGTACTGGTATTTATGAAAAGTTTGTAAATGGGTAAACAGCTGTACAGATGTGAAAGACTGCAACACACATATCACCAAGCAATTAACAAGGAATTGGATAGGTGGTAGGAAGTTCTAGAGGTCATTTAGGAGACTGTTGCAGGTCACTAGCTACAGGCGATTCTTAGATGAACCTGAGCAAAAGCATTGGGAATAGAGAAAAGGTACAGGGACTCTCTTAATTTTCTGATCCATACAAAGCACTTAATGGTTTAATAAATGGCTAAAGTATAATCAGTAATTCTTCAGAAAGAAATTATCTTACTTACCAGGGCATTCCCTATCATTTCTGAATTCTGAATTTCACTCCTATTTTTCTAACACCAGCAAACTTGGTACATATTTTATTATTACATTTATCATCTTGATTTAGTGTATTGTTAAAATTTTCATCTCCTCTTCTAGTCTGAAATCCCTGAAGGGCAAGGGCCATGTTTTATTAATCTCTGAGTTCTCTCTTGGTGCCTCTCATACTGCTTGCTTGGTGGATAAATGAATGACTAACCGGCTCTCCCTGGTGGCGCAGCGGGTTAAAGCACGGCACTAAGAAGCTAAAGCCACTTCCGCATGAGTTCGATTCCCGCCTGCCCCGGAGAAGTCCACATGGCGAGGCAGACCTCTCCTGACCCGCCCGCTGCTCCCCTCAGCAGTGTACTTCGTCGATCTGCCTGTTCTGCTCCCCACTCTGTCTCTGGTGAATCCTCTCACCCTCTGCATCTCTGGCCTGTACCCCAGTTCCAGATGAATAAATAAATAAAATCTTTAAAAAAAAAAATGAATGAGTAACCATCACTATAGATTTATAAACTCAAATTTCACAATAATATTGCAAGGCAGGTATATTAATTCCCATTTTACAGGTGAAGAGAATGAGCCTCAAAGAGTTAAGTAAATAATTTACCCAAGGCCCCACAGTTGGTAGAGTCTGAATTCTAGAGTCTGGATTCATTCTGCCTCTGCCCATTTCCTCAGTACCAACTAATAACAGCCCCAGCTGGTGTGTACTTGAGATTTTGTATTTGTCTTCACACCGCTCAACTCCAATGCAACTCTATCTTGGTTGGACTTACATTTCCCCTGGGGAGAAAAAGCCTGCAATAAGGCACTACTTTGAAGACTGAAAATGATGACTATAAAAACTCTTTAGAAAACAATCAGTTTCTTCTGGGCCCAAGTCCTCGGGGCTAAAGATATAAAATTGTAAACAAAACTAAAGGAACCGCACACTGTACGAAGCTTAAGGAAACCTGGCATGTTCCAGCTTGTCCTATGGGGTGTTTACTGTTTCTGGACACAGACAATATGGGAAGGGTGGGCGGGACCAGGACGCCACATCTGTCTGTCTAGGAAGGCAGAGATTGCCCTGGGAGGAAAGGAGCTCTAGTACTACTAATTATCCAGAGTATAGAGTTTTTCAAGGCTGCTTGTCATTGATTACAAACTCCAAGCTGCCCTTACATACTTATTATGCCCCTGGGTTTTTTTGTTTTGTTTTCACAGATTACAAACACATCTGACCTACCTGCTAATAATGCATTGCTGCCCAAACACATTTCTCTATTAGAGGACCTCAAGCACATGGTGTTCTTTATGGAAATATCATTAAAAATTGCTACACTGGATTTTATCACACAAACTGTACTAAGAAACAAGTGTTCAGAGATGGTGCTGACCTGCAGCTGGTCTATTCCAGGAATGGAGTCATGAAGTCCTAAATCTCAATCTGCTTTGGGGACCTTGCAATAGGAAGCTAACCTAGGGCTGACTTCATGGTCCCTTCATCCTCACTTATCCCACAGGAGAACTCCTGACTCCTCTTTGCTCCCACCACAGTTCCAGTAATGTATCTGCAGATTTGTTCCCAGTATATGCTACTTTACTTTCCAGAGATTTCTATAAACTGCCTGTCTCACCCCCAAGGCCACAGAGAGAAGAATTTAATCAATTTAAAGACCCTGAAGGGAGATTTTCCCCACTGACCTGAAATGTCTGGGGATACTAATTATAGAAAAGCTTACTTTTCCTCTACAATAGAGTACAAAGGAGGAAAAAAACACAACGGAATCCGAAATACAGGCTTAGTTAGGATCCCTACCCTAACTATTTCACTCAGTGGACTTACAGTTGAGGAGCTGACTTCACTTTTCTGAGCCTCACTTTCACTGTCCACAAATGGGAACAACTGTGCCTACTTTATAGGATGATGACAATAACACTAAACACAGCATACTAACTCCAAATGACAGGTAGTAATTTCAGTATTAGTTTCCATATTTTTTGCCTTCAGTTTTGGAACGGACCCCCCTCTTAGGTGAACTAAATTTCTCTCTGATAATGATTACTCTAATAAAGTATATATAGAGAATAAGGAAAGGACATCCTTCTTACTGCTCTCATTGAGGGAAGTTTAGTTTTTGGTTTTTTTCTTTTTGGTATAAAAAACGGTTGTTGTAGTTTTGTATGTTTTTCATATTGTGTAAACACATTGTGATGTTTTAACCAGCACTAACACAATACAAAAAATATGCAGAACTACAACAACCACATGTTATATTTTATAAGACCGCAGGACAGTTGACTGAGCCATGCCTTGAACTCTGAAATCCATGAGGAGCTCTAAAGCAACCCTGGGAAATCTTGAGTTTGCCTGAACCAACCAATCCATCAATCATGGCATTTTTTGAGGCATGGGGTCAACGGTGAGCCTCTCCCTATCCTCCCCCATAACTGGAGAGACCCACAGGCTCAGGAATGCTGACTCTTCAAGGATGCTAGGTGCTGAAGAGTGGCCGCAGACACATCTCTGATGGCACAGAACTTGTTACTTTAGAATTAACTCTTTCCCTGCCACTTCTGTGTCCTAGTTGACTCTGAACTGAGTGTGAGAACTTGTGACTCAGTTATTTTTGACTTTGTCTTTGTATCCCACTAGAAAGATAACCAAGTTCTTCAAGAGAAAGTCTGGCAGCACTAACTCAATGTCTGGAACACAGTAGATGCTCAATAAATGATAGTCAGTTACACCTGAGCCTATTGATGACCTGACATTTTAGACAGGCATGTTTATGGGAGAGATAATAGGTGCCTGCTCAAGGAAATTCTTAGGGTGTTGTTATTGATGTCTTTGATATTTCTTTGTAGAAATGTAAACACAGACATCTGTGTATTAGTGCTCATTTGACAGTTGAATTGTGGGAGTAGGAAGTGGGAGGCTTCTTTGTTTTTAAGGGAAACTCAGAGGATAGAAAGAGACCGAAGTGAGTCCTGATCCAACTCTTGACAGATGCTGTGCAATTGCTTCTGGCTGCTGGAGCCGTTGAGAGTAGAAGCTCCCAAGTGGCCACAGACCTGCCTGAATGTGACTAGGAGGACCAATCATTAAAGCCCTCAAGCCATTGAGGGCCACAGGTCAGTTTCAGGGTTCCTGACTTTGCCTGACTTTTGGAGCATGGCACCTAGGTCATGACACCTAGAAGATGACCTTGATGGCACTTCATTTTGGCAGAAATGAAAAGGCACACGATTAGTGGCTGGTTTGTGATCTTCTGGCACGTGCAGCCAAGGCTGGCTGGCTTACTAGCTTGCCTTGGCACTCAGGCCCAGCATTTCAGAAAGTTCTGGCAGCAGAATCTAGAAAATACTACCTTTAAAAAATATGGAGAAAGTTAATGTGCTGGCACAGCTCAGCTGAGACCACCTCCATCTGTCATTCCTCCCTTAACCAATCTCCATTTTTTACTTTCTCTTCGGTGGTGAGAGGCTCTGTTGTCCTTTTTGTGCCCTCTTTGGGGAGAGGCCTGTGGCTGGTCTTTTACCATCCACTGGTTTATGAGCTCCTCCTCCTTATAGTCTGACAGCTGGGCAAGACAGCTGAAGCAGTTCTCATAGGGTTGCCAGCTAAGATTTCAGTAGAAGGCAAATGATTTAGATATGCAGTGTACATCCCTAATTCCCTGCCCAGATGGGCACAGGAGGCTGCGTAGAGCATGGGATGGGCATAATGGGGCAGCAGGAGTCATCTCAGGTCTCCCACAGCTTAAGGGAAGTTGAACAGAGGTGTGGGCTATAGGGACTTCCCAGCTTCCCTCTGGGCATCAGGTAGGATCCCTTAGTTGCAAGCAGTGGAAACATCATATGTTAGGTTGTTGTTGTCAAAGGAATCTGCTGAAAGGATATAGAGTAGTTCACAAAAATCAAAAGAAAGGATGTATAGCTTAGTTGTAGAAAGAACAAGCAAAAGAGAAGGTCTTAGACTCAAGATAACAGGATCGTAGCACACATTAACCTTTGCAGAATGTTCCCCCCGCCCCCCAATATCAAGCTGTTCACGATTCCTGGTGAATCTGCTTGGATCAAGGGACCCAAACAGAGCCAATTAGATTAACTTGATTGACAAATCCTACAAATCCTCACAGAGCACAGGGGAGGCCTTGTCCCTAAAGGGAAATGAGGTCTCCACCAGAAGACAGGCAAGTAAAACTGGGGTGGAGCGGGGAAAGGGGGGGGGGACAAAAAAGCAACTCATTAGATGCAGCCACCTTAAACTCACATAACTCCTTTCCCTTCATTCCCACGTTTGCATTAACTTGTCGGCAACTGTTTTACGCTGTGAGAAAAATACTGCATGAGCAAATGGAGTCAAGAATAGAAGAGAATCTAGTTACTGTTGGCAAGTGGCACTGGGGATCTTGGAGTCGTTTGCACTTCCATGAAAGCCTGAGCCAGAAACCTGGGCATCACCCAGATGCCCGCACTTTCTTTCCTCTTTTCCCCAAATCAAATGCCACCCATTTCTTTCATTTATATCCCATAAAGGTTTCTCATCTATACACAGTTCTTTGGGCCTGCAACTTTTCACCTGCCCAGGACCAGAGCCTCCTAGCCAATCTGCTCACAGACAGACTGCCCCTCCAGTGCTCCCCCACACTGCAGTCAGAGGAAATCCAAATGTGAGCCTGTGTCTGCCTGTCAGACTCACACTGCCTTTAGGAAAGTCTTAGCACAAACACAGGGCCCCTGGCAATTTGTCTCCAGCTTATTTCTCCAACCTTTTTGTAAGTTTCTCTTTTCTCATGGCTTTCCCTTGGAATTTTTTTTTTTCTTTTTTAAAGATTTTCTTTTATTTTTTGCATAGAACTGGGGTGTAGGCCAGAGGTGTGGGCAGTGAGAGGATTCACCAGAGACAGATTGGGGAACAGAACAGATGGATCTACCGAGATACACTACTGAGGGGAGCAGCAAGTGAGACAGGAGGGGTCTTCTGGGCCATGTGGGTCACCTCCCTAACTAGGATCCAACTCAGGTCATCATAGTGGTAGCAATGATTCATAACCCTAGGCAACCAAGGAGGCCCCTCTCTTTAAGTTTTGGAAGTACGAGTGCTAGCTGACTGTTTGCATTGAAGAGGTGGTAAAATAACTATCTTCTGTCAGTAGATGTCCCCAAAAATTCATATGCTGAAGCTATAATCCCTTATGTGACTATATTTAAATAAAAGGCCTAGAATGAGATAAAAAAAAATTAAGTGAGATATAAATTAAGTGAGATATAAGGGCAGGACTCTGACACGACTGGTTCTCTTAGAAGAAGAGAAAGAGAAACCAGAACTCTCTCATTTAAGAACACAGCCAGGATCAAAAATGGGGGGGTGGGGGAAGGGAAGTGCACGGGATTATGGTGATGGCACACGGGTGACTTGGTGATGGGAAACCCGCGGGGATTACAATTGAGATGGGAAAAAAAAAATGTACAAAATGATGTAAAAATAAACTGTTATAAAAAAAAAAAAAAAAGAACACAGCCAGAAGCCATCTGCCATCCAGGAAAGAGATCTCACCAGAAATCAATGTTATCTTGATGTGGGATCCAGCGTTTCAAACTGTGGCAAACAAATTTGTGTTGTTAAAGCCACCCAGACTATGGTATTGCTATACTGCCATGGTAGCCTAAGCTAACACTGGCACACAATGAAACAGTCTATTTCCCAGTCCTCACTGCCCCTCACACTTTGACGCCCCTTTCAGGGCTCTTTCTGACATACCTGAGTCCCACAGCATCTCATGCTTGAACTATCGCTATTATTTCCTCAAAAGTTACCTGCCTAAAGCATCCCCCTCTTCATTCACTCCAACTGCCACCTACTCGGAGGACAGACCCCCAGTCTGATCCCACCTCAGTACTCTGGATATCTGGAGGACATGGCCGCGCCTCTGTTTGCCTCTCAGCAGTCAATAAATGTGAGTTGGCAACAATGCTCTAGGTATTCACAGCAGTGAATACAGTGGAAAAACGAGGGGGCCTCCCCGCTTTTCCTCCTGGGCTTATCTCCCTACCTCCCTTCACCAGCTTTCTTTTTTGTTTTTAAGAATTGTATTTATTTATGCATATAAGATTTGGGGTACAGGCCAGAGGTATGGGGAACAGAACAAGCAGACTAACTGAAATACATTGGTGAGGGGAGCAAGGGAGGTCTGCCGCACCATGTGGGTCACCTCCTTAGCCTGGGATCGAACTTGTGTTGCGGTGGCTGTAGACACAGTGCACCACCAGGGAAGGCCCTCCCTTCACCATCTTTCCAGACCCCACACAATGAGCACTTTCTCATTCCCATTTCTTTTGCTTTGCTCCCTGTTTCCTGGCCTGGAATATCCTCCCCACCTGAGCAGCATTTATCTGTATCTCAGTCAAGCTTCTGTCAAGGTTTTTCAAAATGCCTCGCTCAGTCACTCCTCCTGCTATGATTAATGTGTTGGCCTCATTTCTGTGTATGTCCTTATGTGACTCTCTGGATATACATGTGTGTGTGCCTTCTCTGCCACTAGAGTATACACTACCTAAAGGCAGGTTGGTTATGGCTCGGCTCTCTGTGAGTCTGTCTGTGCTCCATACGTGGAATGCAGTGATTGCTGTCAGAAGCAGGGGAGTTAGCCAACAGCTCTGGGGCTCTTCCTGACCTACTTGGCTTCGTTTCCCCCTCCCCAGGATGCCTACCTCTCTTTGTTACTCTGCCTGATCACCTGAGGCACTTATGGTGGTCTGTCAGTGTAGGATAATGCCCAACACCAAAGCACCAGCGATGGGAGGAGGCCCCTGGTCTTGATGGTGTCACAAGGCAGACATTTCCCTTGAAGTTTAGTAGAACTGGCCAGGTCCTCCTTTCTTTCTTGCCTTCTCCAGAGTAGATGCTGTGTTATACATATACATAGAGTATGTCAGACATACTCTAGTAAGGGGTTCTCTCTTTAATTTTGCATGGGACAAAGCTACTAGAGCAGAGGGGAAAAACAAGGTAGCCAGAAGCCCTCCAAAGAGGCAGGGTGCCCTCTAGGGTCTCTATGATGCACATGTAGACACGCATGCACACCTAGACACACACAGAGGCACACAGGCGAGGGCATCCACTGCCACTAGAATGAAGTTGCAACACAGGTCTCAGCAACATTGTGCCCAGATGGCTGCCCAGATGATCACCCAGAGCCTGCTCAAAACACACAAGCTGGTTGTGTTTAGTCTCTCCTTCACTGCAGAATTCACAGCCACCACCATTTCTGTGTCTTCAGCCATTCCCACTGCAGCCAAAAGCAAAGAAAGGGAAGCAGTTCACAGACACTGTCGTTGCTGACTCAGCATTCCAGACCCCTCCTCGAAACTGGTTTTTTTGTCTGTCATA
>NW_004567103.1:41209748-41254322 GCF_000260355.1 Condylura cristata
TGGTTTCAATCATAGCAGGAGTATAAAAAACCACGGGAGAAAATAATAATAATAGTAATAATAATGAACAACTATATAGCAGACATTTTACTATATAGAGACATTTTATGGGGGTGGAATGGAGAATGGAATCAAAAACAGTGGTGGGAGGGAAGTGCACAGGGCTATGGTGATGGCACATGGGTGATTTGGTGATGGGAAGCCCATGGGGATTACAATTGAGATGGAAATAGATGTAAAAATAAACTACTATATTAAAAAAAAAAAACTTTCAGCATTAAAAAAAAATCTCCTCCTAGATGGCAAGACCCACACTGCTCTGGGTCACATCTAATTAACTTACAGTCTCTGATGTCAACGGCTTCCAAGACTGGCGTGGTACATTCGCAAACGCATTCCAGGAAAGTCAATATGATCTGGTGTTGACACAGGCCCATAACTGTCAGAGGCAGTACTTTTCAATTTATGGATGCCATAAAGCTTTGGCAATATGATTGCTACAATGTGTGGTGTGTTTTTGACAATAAGCAGGAGGTGGGGCTGGCAGTACTGACTCCACAGTTGGTCACGGACTTGGGCTCGTGAGGGCAAACCTATCGTGACTTCTGCTATTGGAAAGCAGCTGCAATAATAGCTCCAAACAACGAACCCAAGAATGTTTCCCGGTTCTTAACTGACAAACTCTAGACTTCAACATTAAACTAAACCTACATCACTCATTCAACATACATGTTGAATGTGCCAGACATGTAGTGCAGAATCAGTTCAGTGGGGATACAGGAAGTAGATGGTTAACTTCATCTCCAGGGGCCTCAATTAATGATAGATATCTTTGCTTCCAAGAATGCTCTTGGAAGAGCTATGCCAGAATGAAAACAACCCAGGAGAGAGACAGTGAGTGCAGCTGTCTCGCCTTCCCTCACAGAGGGAGGTGTGTGGAACGTGTTCCTGTGGGCCACAGGAGAAGAGTGGCCTTTTTATTGTCTAAAATCCAAAGATAACATTAGGCCTGACTACTGACCTAAAGCAAACAAATTTTTCATTTCTTATCACCTAAAGACTAAGACCAACATCTGGGGGTACTTAGGGTCTGGGCCCCTCACTGGTACAGAAGACTGCCCACAACTTCTGTGTATATCTATGTGCACAGGCCTGTGTGTGTTCATGCCAGGATGCTGGTCAGAATCTCTCCAGATTGATCTTGATGGTTCTCAAACAGAGATAGTCATGTCAGTAAATATTTCAGAATCACTGAAAGAATATCAAGCGTGATGATAAAACAGGAGTGAAAGGCAAATTATTTGGCTCTTAGAAGTTAGTATATATCTGCTTAAAGATAGAGGGGAGACAATATATTTAGAGTCATATTCACAACTCATTTCTAGACAGGGTTTTTATCTTCAACACACACATACATTTTTGCCACTACCTACTAGAATGGCTAAAATCCAAAACACTGACAGCCTTACATGCCAGTGAAGATGTGGGGCAACTATAGCTCTCATTCATTGCTGGTTGAAAAACAGTTTGGAACCTTCTTAGAAAATGAAACTTACTCTTGCATACAATCCAGTAATCATGCCCCCATGATATTTGCCCAAAAGAGTTCAAAATGTACATCTTTCAGTAGGTAGGTAGATCTTTAAATTGTGTTACATCCAGACAATGGAATACTATTCAGCTCTATAAATAAATGAGTTATTAAGTCAGGAAAAGGCATACTAGAATATTAAATACTTAGTACTAAGTGAAAAAGCCAATCTGAAAAGGTAATATGTTGTAGGATTCCAGGTAAATGACATTCAGGAAAAAGCAAAATGATGGAGACAGAAAAAAAAAATTAGTGGTAAGCAGGGTTTGCAGGGAGAGAGGTGACTGCATGGAACACAAAGGATTTTTAGGGCAACGAAACTACTCTATATGATACATGTTTTTATGATTTGTCAAAACCCACAGAAGGTACATTGAGTTAATTCTAATGTAAACTATTGGCTTTGGTTGATAATGATCTGTCAGTGTTGGTTCACTGACAACAACAAATATTCCACTCTGGTGGGAGATATTAATGATGAGGATGGCAGGGGTTGGGGGAGGTATAGGGGAGCTCTCTGTAATTTCTGCTCAATTTTTGTGCACATAAAACTGCTCTAATAAATAAAGTCTAAATAAATAATAACAGAAAATGATATTCCAAGCTGTGGACACTCATAAGCAAGAACTGAGAGGAACTGATGTGTCAGTTTCTCAGACAGAAGATTTCTTGGGTTCTTCTGGATATGGAAATATTTTACATCTGTATACTGACATTATTCCTTCCTGAAGATAAGCCATGTTCAGAATACAGACCATTCCAGATTGGGTGCTCTCATGGCTCCAACAGGATTGTGCCATTACTTCCTACCCAGGAGCCAGACCAGGTCAGCACAGAGTTAGTGGTACAGATAGGCGCTCTCGGAGCTCTGTGGCCAGAAGAGTCACTGTGGAAGGTGAAAATACTAGACCAGGCAGTCACACGGCTGCAGTATAGTAAGTGAAGAAACGTACTTTGTGAAAGAGTATTAATGGGACGTCCCCAATTCTGTTAAATAGTCCATCTGATCTTAGATGGAAGACAGCAATTGTTCACAACTGTTGTCTCAGGACAAACAATGTGTGACTTTTATGCCCTACTTCACACATCTCTATGTTCCAAATTTTCTATGACGTGTTATTTTCAAATCAACTGTGAGAGAGAAAAAAGATGAGAATGATCGTCCATCAACAGAGTTGTCACTGAGGGGTGATGGAGGTTTATCAAGAGGAACAATGACTATGGGAACGTCCTCCTACACCTTCTACACCTGATCCAGGGCTCCTGAAGGACTGATACAAGTGGGCTAAAATGGAAAGTGTGTACATGAGACTATAAATCCGTATGTGTTGTTTTGCAGTCTAGTATTTGGACTGTTGGAGTAAGGATCTGCCCGGTTCTTGGAAGAAAGGATAAGAGAAGCACAAAGTATGGCAAGTTTTCCATCAAACTCTTGCCTTCCAAACTCCCCAGTCATGGACAACAAATGCTATAAAAGCTATAAAGTGCAAGAATGGCAGTGTCTGTAGCCCCAGGACAGATACCATAAGACAACTGGAGGCGGCCCCTGGGGATTTAAATCTTAATAGGTGGACAGTAGGGGAAATAGGGGGAGGAGACAAATTAAATTAACCTTAACCACAGCTAGGGATCAAAACCTAACACCTTCCACTTGGCTGACGGCTCTTCCAGTACCCTGTTAACACCTCATAATATAACTGACTCCCACGAAAGGAACCATTCCATAGGAGAAACACACACAACAACCCACACACACCCCCAAAGTGATCACAGAGTCTGCAGCAGAACATACAATAACTCGCTGAAAGTTTCAGTGCTGAAGAAGTAAGAGAAGATGGGGGCATTTCTTCAGTGTCCTTCAAGATTCCTTGTATGGTTTGTCCACTCAAATTCTCAGTTTCCTAGGGATGCACAGCTTTGTATTTTAGCTAAAAGGTTCAGTTTGACTTTTGAGATAATAGGTTTCTGTCTGGAGGAGTGGATAAGAGCCTGAGGATGAAGGTAAGAATTAAGATCTGCTACATCCACTCTGCGGTGGTGTCATCCTAGGTCCTGCTCGTGTAGTGAGAAACATCCTGAGTCAGGGTCACTGCTGGAGCCAGGGGTTCAGGGAAGGTCAGATCTTCACTGTCAAGCAGGGGTCATTCCCATTCAGCATTGCCCCACCTTTTTTTTTTTTTTTTAAATAACCTATTTTATGAGCAGACATCTTTTTGAGGTTAGATAAGTAGCAGTAGGATTAGGTGTGAGTTTAATAATGGTCTTTTTAGGTGATTTTTATGATTTATGGGTAATGTTGATCATATCTCATTTAACCTTTACAATAAAGCCCTGTGGTCATATCACTCCCATTTTACATAAAGAAGCTGATTTTAAGGGGGAAAAAATGGACTGGGATGGTATGCTACTAAGTGACAGATCTGGGGTTTTTGAATTTCTATCTTCTCACTTAAGTGATCTGTTTACAGTGTCTACCCCAGGGCAGTGGGAGAGTATGGAGAATCTATAGCTGCAGTGGAATTTCGCAGCAGGACCTGTGAAAGGAAACAAGAACAAGTGTCTCAGGGGCTGGTGTGTGGAAGATTCTCATCACACAGGCTAAACAGAAGAGGAAACAGTGAAGAAGACTTGAGGCACTCGGTAGGACCCAGTGTCAGCTTTGAGTGACAGCTTTGGGGAAGTCCCACTATGGAATCCATCAGATAGTAAAGCCATGAAAATTTCTGCAGTACCTGCAAGAACATGTGTGGTATAGAGACTAAGCTGGAAGCATATCTGAATCTCCTCCCTGCTTTTTAGGGACTTTCAGGAACAACCTTGGGTCACTTCTGAGGTCAGGGTCTGGGGGCCCTGGTTGGGCAGGTAGAGAGAGAGAGGAGGGAGACCAGCCATTGAAAGTTGAAGGAAGTGCTATTTAAATTACTTTTGTTTATAAAGAGAGGTTCATACCAATTTTTGAACTTACCAATCTATAGTGGGCATCTTATTAACACAGTAAATATATGATCTATATCACCATGCTTAATAACTGCATATTTCTCGACAATATACAAGCATACAATAACTTATTCAACCAGCAACCTATTGATGGTCTCTTGTATTGCTTCCAGTTCTCTGCTATTTTACCTATGCTGCTTTGAATATCCTTGAAAATATAATTCCTGAATTAAAAGAGCATTAGATTGTCAAAAGAGCAAAAAGTGGACTTTTAGCTTAGGAGAGCAGGTTTTACACATGAAATCTGAGCTAAACTTGACAGTGGGTCAAGAATATGAGATGAGGAGATGAGTATGGAGAGAAAGGAAACCCAGCAGACAGCCTGGAGAAAAGGTACAGATGTGGACACGCATAGGGTCTCTCCAAGGAGAGAAAGATAGATGAAGGCAAAGGTCTGAAAAGGAGGTTTGGACAAGACTTCCTGGCAAAGGGATCCACTGTGGTAGGCTCAACAAGATGGTTTCATATTGACTCATTCATTTTAGAGAACATTCATCCAGGCCTCAGTACTCAACAGGTAACTCAAAGTCTTCTAATTTTGAAAAGGAAGAAGAATGCCCTTGGTTTTAGACTGAAAGATCTGAAAACAACATTCACAGACTGAGAAGTTTGAAAGAACATGGCATGAACTAGTCCAGCAGTAACTGCAATAAAAGCTAACTCTTGATATGAGAAATCATAAGAAGGTCACTTTTACACTCTTGGATTCTGCAATGAGAAACTTAGCTTTTTTTCATGCTGATTTTCCCCTGCTTGCATTTGTTTTTAGTTTCCAACAAGTTGTTAGGGGAGAAGGCAAATGTGCTTCAAGGTGAGAAATGGAGAAATCCCTCACAACCAGGCAGCTACTGGAATTAGTTTCCAGATAACTTTATCTCTTTAATATTCAAACCCTCACCATCAGATCATCAAATGCAGTCTAGTCTAAACTGGGCTATGATTTTTGTGTGTATGTTTGGAGTTTATATTAGAAATTAAGATTTACTGCATTTGCAGTCCATTTTTAGACCTTTTTATGAAAAAAGTGGAGGCAATAGAGACCCACTTGTCCAATGTGTCATTTTAAACACGGTGGGCAAGTGGAGGGTGGCAGCTTTATTTATCACCACATGCTCGCTGGAGTGCTGGTAAATGGAATTGCTTGCTCTGTCAAGCACACAGGGAATAAGCACAGCAGTGAGGCTGAGTTTTTACAGCAGCACTGTGATCTTGAATTATGAAAGGATTAGACAAGATTTGGGAGAAAGGAGGCTCTGTTGTTTTTCTTTTTTCTTTTTTTTTTCCTTTTCTTTTTGGAAAATTCGAGAGTAAGGAAAGGCCTAGAATAATGATAATAAAAAAGTCAATGAGAGGATATTCACTGAAAAATGTATTGGGAGATTTCTGATTTACTCCCTCTGGTTATTTCCCAAGTCAGAAATCACCATGCAAATAACAGCTTCTCTCTCACTCTCTCCCCCCACCCCCTCCAACCCCCCACTCCCCTCACCCCTGGAGTGAGGAATTCATTAGCGTTACACCCTTGTCCTGCTGTGGCCCTGAAGCACTTGCTTTCCCCATGAACTTTAAGGGCCACATGCCTGACATTCCATTTCCATGAATTTGAGAGTTGAATCCCGTATCTGCTAATGGTGGCTTTGGTAAATGAACTATAGTTTTTGCAGCTACTTATGTTTTCTTGTTGCTATTAAAACTCTGCATTCTGACTGATTGGCAAGCTAACAGCATTTGGCTAGCTTCATCACTGAAGAAGCTATGGATACCATACCATTTCTAGGTAAATTCCTTGCTTCTCCCCACCTACCAAACCTCTAGAGTAGGCCCCTAGATCTCTCTCTCCCCACTTATCCCATCATCTTCAGGTGCCAGAGCAAAGCATGTACATAACAGAGCCATTTCCCCTGGAATCTGGCTCAAAGGCTTTCATGTAATGTGAGGTCCTCTCAACCTCAGTTTACCTCTCCATCTTCACTGGCAGCCACCAAGCTCCTTGAATAAGTTGTGCTTCCTTATACCTGGGTCTTGGAGAAGGCTGGTCCCTTGAGATAAATCAGAAATAGCCATTTCAGTCAGCTCACACAGCCAGAGCAAAGTGCCATGACTGGATGGCTTAAACAACAGAAGTTATTTTTCAAAGTTCTAGAAGTTGGAAGTCCAAAATCAAAGTGTCAACATGGTCAGGTTTTGGTAAACTCTTCCTGATTTGTAGGTGGCTCAATTCTCATTGTGTCTTCACCTGGTAAAGAGAACTAGACCTCTGTCTCTCTTCCTCTTCTTAAATAACACTAATCCCATCATGAGGCTCTACCATCATGATCTCATGTAATGCTAATTACCTCTCAAAGACCCCATCTCCAAATACCATCATATTGGGGTTCAGGGCTTCAATTTTTGCATTTTGGGGAACACAAACATCCAATCCATAAAGCCATCTCATCATCAATAGCCAACATATAGTATTTGACTTAAGGCTATTTCTGTTGGCTGTGTCTCCTGAAATGCCAGGACTATGTGTTCTCATGGCACCCCCTGTTTATCATGGCACTTGTCACAATGTATGGCAATACCACAATACCTATACCTAGTGTATACATACCCATATGTCTTTCCTTACCAGGCTAAACTCCTTGATAGCAAAAACTCTGTGTCATCTGTGTCATTTACTGATGGATTCCCTCCCACCCAACATAATCTCATGTACAGACAGAGAGTAAATATTCAGTAAGTGCCCACTAACTAAATGCACTGGTTAGCCTAAAATAGTTGTTTCAACCACAAAAATTAAGACATAGAAGTTCATCTCTCATACTTTAATAGTCTGGGACAGCTGTTCAGCAGCCAGCTTTCCATGGGGTGACTCAGGGACTCTATCTTGTGACTCCACTATCCCTTAAAGCCATAGAGCCCTATTCCAGTTAGCACATGAGAATGACAAGGTGGGAAAACAAACCTATTTCCTAATCATGTCTACCTGGAAGTGACACCCTTCATTTCCAATCACATCCCATTGGTAAGAACTTACCTCAACCAATCACAAAGGGAAGAAGACAGGGGAGCAGGCTAAGAAATATGATCCCTGATGTGCAACTGCTTTCAAGCAACCACTCCTTCCTGTAGAACTAATGAATGAATAAAATATACAGTTTAGTGGAAAGAAAAGAGGGATGTTGGCACCAAGAGAGAAACTATATTAAATCACCCGCCACCCTGATTTTTTAGGCAATGAGATTTAGAGTGGGCAAATGGGTCCCAAATCATACAATTAATTACTGGTTTGAATTCAGTTGACCTTCTTTCTTGTCCTAGTTTATTGAATGGAAAAGTCACCTCCCCTCTCCCCACCTTTGTGAACCTCAGTTTTGTCATCTTCAAAATGACAGTTTTGTCACATACTCCCTATAATCCAGTCTAGCAGGGTTGGGCTGAAGGACTCACAGTAAGATTGTGGAGATTTGTCTTGAGAATGGTACAGTTCAGTTGCTTGGGATCATACCTGGTAACCAACTGAGAAGGGAACGTGAGATCCAGCAATCAGTTTTTGATTGCCACCTCTTTTGACCAAAAATCATCCTTTATTGAAATTAACCTCCATGTGAGGTTGTTTAGAATCAGGCAGATAGAGGCTATCCAGCTACCTTTGTTCACCCAGGGTCGGCACCTGAGGTCAGTCGCTACAGCTTGAATGCCTGTGTCGCTCCTTGGACAAACCTGATACCACCAGGCATTGAAAACAAGAGAAAGACTGTTTCTTAGTTATTTGAGATGACAATTTGATATCTGATGGTATTCTAATTAACACTGACTCTATTCTTTTCTTTTCCAGAAGTTCTAATCATGTATATCATGCTAGTCATAGGTGCTCAAATTTTAAAACAAGTGGATAAAGAAATTTAAAAGTATGCTGAGTAGCATGCTGACTTTGCTAGGAGTCTATTGTAGGAAATTTTTTAAAAAATGAGTGATAAAAGTTTTCAGAGTAAACTTTAAGTAGAGATAAACTTAGTCATTTTTCAGAAATTACTGAAAAATTTCAAATGTTTTTTGCCCCCAATACTTTTCTCTATGACTTTTTCTACTCTCACCTAGCAAAATGACTTATTCTTCAGTCCTCAAATTGTAATCGGTAAAAATAAACCCTAGAAATCTTAAAAGCTTTTCTTATTTTCAAAGAGAGCATTGTATTTTCTCATGAGAAAATGATCAGGGTCCCAATATTCTGAAAATTGTGAGTCTCCATGCATAAGACTCAAATATGACCCTAATCTCTCTTTTACAAATCCCAATTCTTTCATTGTGAGATGCTGTTGTGACTTGTGAGCCTTACTTTCTTGTCCTACATCCCCCTTCTCCTCTCTTGTAGGGAAGAACGTTACTTCCTGAGGGTGGCAAAGGATGTTATGGATATGACATCTCTTTGTAAATTATGCGGAAAATACACCTGAGGTTCTACTTGGCAAGTGAGCCCTCCCTACTGCCGCCAACCTTCCCACTCCCGCTGCTATTGCAAACAATTTACTTTCCACTCCAAATCTGAAGCACCAGTCTATAAAGAAAAAGGAGAAACACAAGCTGTCTAAAAAGTCTTAATTCCTCTTCATGGAATAAAGTAACTTGTTACTGTGGCTTTTGACCTCCAGGGGTTGGATTAGATGATTTTCCACATGGCTTATTGTGAAAGGTTTTATTGCACATTCACCTCACAGATCCCCCAACAATTTAATTGCCATAAAAATAGCTAACATATGTGGCAGGTTTTAAAAATGTCCATCACCAAATGGATCTGCTTCTCACGTGGCCACCCAGAGCTGCCAGCTTTCCTCCATTCACCATGCTAAGGGTCCAAGTGAGAGGGTCAGAGCCACCATGATGAGCTGTCATGAATGTGGCTCCCACAGGAAGGGAGACAGACTCTGCTTCTAGAACCTCAAAGGCTTGATTGCCATTTTTCTTTTTCTATATATATTGGTGGGAGTTTGGTTTGTGTGATTTTTTTTTTTTCTCCAGGGGGTAAGTTCTTAAAGCCATCTCTCTGTGTTCTATAAAGGATTTGCAATCCTGGATTCCGTGGAGGTAGACTGAACTAAATGATCAATGGTCATTGTCTCAGTTGGCTAGTCCAATCCTCATACTCTCTCAGCTTCTCTCATTCTAAGCCACAACATCAACCTATGTGCTAAAAAGAGAGAAAGCAATCATAATCTACCAGGAGCAATGCAGAAGTTTCCTTGCTGGGAAGTTGTTGTCTTTACATCTCATTAGCTAGTAACAACAATACTTTAGAAAACACACATGGATGCACTTCTTTTTACATAATGGATACTAACTCTTAAAGTGAGGCTGCCTATTGAGAAAACCTTCAAGGTCTAGTTAAATTAATCATGATCGCCCATTAATTAAAAATGATCATTGTTCTTAAACCTAGAATTTGTTTCATTGAATGAATTTAATTAGGCTCATTTTAATATAAGACTGCTGTCCAGGGTAGAATAAACAACACTATACTGAAATAATGAGTATTTCTATTCTTAAAAGTCCAATTGTCATATCCTGTACTGGGAATTTCCCACACAGTTTCTTATGCATTCACCATGGTCCTTTTTAGTTCTGCTCACATTATTATAACTGTTGCCTTAAACTCCTCTTCAGAAACATTCCATAATTCTTTTTTGCTCCAGCATTTCTGATGCTTTCCTGCTCGTGTTTTGTTTTTATGGGTTGTAATAGGGATACATTGTCAGATTACAGCCTTTGCACATGTTTAGATGGCCTAATTCAGCAAGAGGTAATACAGAGAAAGAAATCAGGGAAGTAGGGCACTGAGGGTTGTTTCCAGTGAGCTTCAAGAATTCAAGCATCCTCTGTGCTATGAGCACCAGAGTTGTGTGGTGGGAATCCACAGTGGCCCCTTCCCCTGAGCCAACTACTTGTGAAAGAGTACTATGTGGTTGGTGTTATAGGGCCCAATGGACAGAGGGGTTACTGTCTGAGTTCTCACCAGCACACACAATCGCATGACCATAACAGCTCAGGGAACAACAATGGGGCTTACTTAACAAGGCTGGAAAACAGTTATTAAGGCCGCAGTGGCCATCTGCCTCACCCCTTTTTAGTGTCCACAGTGACCAGAAGTCCTAAACAAAAGGCCGCTCATCAAGCTGGCATTATCCCATCAGCTCATGGCACCAGGCAAACAGTGCCTCAGGATCCAACTCACTGCAGTTGGAGGTGCTCACAGGTAGGGCCACTGGGATGCTGCTGCAGCAGCCCACAGCCACGTCTGAGATCCACATGGACAACAACAGAGGCAGCAGCACCGGGAGGCAGTGTCAAACAATTAACAGCCCTTTAAAGGTGACTTGGATACCAACAGTGCTGGGCAGCATTGGCCAGTAGTACCAGTCAACACTGGTCACTAGGAGGCAGTGGTGTCAGAAACACCACATTAACAGCTCTGTGAGTTGTTGGCCCACAGCAACAAACAGCTCTTGGAAACACCAGGGCAGAGGCCTTTGCTGCTCCTTTAGTGAAGTCAGAGGCAAAGCGCAAGGGTAGTGGCTCCCGCCTTTGCAAAATTCTTTGGCTCCTTTTCTTCCTTTGGAGGTTGGCTCTTCATCCTTCTTTCCTCAGAAGCCAGGAACAGAGTCAGTTAGAGCATTCATGCCACACTGGCTCCTGTTCCTGCTAATATCCTCTTTCAAGGTCCGCCACCTACAAGTGTGATTGGGCTGTTCTCAATCACACAGCTGACTGAACCAGCTCATAGTTTACACCTGAACAGTCCATTCCATAATCCAGGCACCAAATCCACAAGCCTCTCTACTACCTGAAGCTGAAGGTGGCCCCACGGGGCCTCATGCTCCTCTCTGCATCCCTGAAACAGGGACTACAAGCACTGGGGTCAGGCGGTGGGGAACCACTGCCACCAGTCATCACTGTTGGCCTCTGCCTGAAGCCTGAGTTTCAGTGGGCCACTGGTGGCAGGTGATAAAATGCTTTCTACCTGCTGCTGCTTGCAATGCCCACATATAGCTCATGTTCCAGCTGTTATATGTTGGGAGCATCAGGCTCAAGCCTGTAATCATCACTATATTCCTACTCCTATAGTTTTCCATCAGCACACCTTCTATCCTCGATACAAATTATGCACACCCCCTTATCTAAGATGAGCTTCCAAAGTCCCCAAAGCAAGTATGTGACTCCCTTGGAGTTGTAGAGCCCAACTATTGCTGCAAAGAGAGGAAAGTGATGGTTTTCCCTACCCTTTCCTGACAGGCTGATACACACTGTAGTTGTCCATTTATCTTTCAAGAATGCTGATTTTGCTCTGCTGCAATTTAGTTGTGAATACATGGAGGAGTCAGGAGTTGTGCATTCACTCTCTCATCTTGCCAGATTCCAATCTGGACCATGTCTTGAAGGTTCTGGATTCTCCACAGCAGAGTGTTTTATGTAGAAGTGCCCACTCATTTGTTAAATGAACAAAAGCATAATACTTAATTCAGTACTTTAATTTCTTGAAGGAGAAGGTCTCTTGAGGACACTAACTTATGCAGGTAATTGTTCATCCCTCTACATCCTGGAATTTATTAGGTATTCAGGAATATGATAGCTAAAGTATCAGGAGTACATGTACTTGTAGATAACATAATTTTGACCCAATTTGTTTGACTAAAATATTGTAACAAGGGGCCCTCCCTGGTGGCGCAGCAGGTTAAAGCACAGCACTAAGAAGCTTAAGCCACTTCCGCATGAGTTCGAACCCCACCTGCCCCGGAGGAGATCCACATGGCGCGGCAGACCTCTCCTGACCCGCCCGTTGCTTCCCTCAGCAGTGTACTTCTTCAATCTGCCTGTTCTGCTCCCTGCTCTGTCTCTGGTGAATCCTCTCACCCTCCGCATCTCTGGCCTGTACCCCAGTTCTGTATGAATAAATAAATAAATCTTTAAAAAATATATTGTAACAAGATTCTCAAGGACTCTAAGCTCAATTATGTAGTAACAGTAGCTAAAATATATTAAGTTCCTACCATGGGCTAGAAGCCTTGTATTATCTTTTTTTTTTTTTAAAGATTTATTTATTTATTTGTACAGAACTGGGGTACAGGCCAGAGATGCGGAGGGTGAGAGGCTTCACCAGAGACAGAGCGGGAAGCAGAACAGGCAGATCGACGAAGTACACTGCTGAGGGGAGCAGCGGGCAGGTCAGGAGAGGTCTGCCTCGCCATGTGGTCACCTCCGGGGCAGGCGGGAATCGAACTCATGCGGAAGTGGCTTTAGCTTCTTAGTGCCGTGCTTTAACCCGCAGCGCCACCAGGGAGGGCCAGCCTTGTATTATCTTTAACAAAGAAATTATTTTGGTCATTGTTATCAACAAGGGACCTATCAGTGAGGTTAAAAATATTCTCCAGGCCCTTCTTGGTGGAGCAGCAGGTTAAAGCACAGCACTAAGATGCTAAAGCCACGTCAGCATGAGTTAGATCCCCACCCCAGAGGTGATCCACATGGCGTGGCAGCCTCTCCTGACCCACCTGCTGCTCCCTTCAACAGTGTACTTCAACGACCTGCCTGCTCTGCTCCCCACTCTGTCTCTGGTGAATGTTCTCACTGCCCCTGCACCTCTGGCCTGTACCTCAGTTCTGTGTGCAGCAATAAATAAATCTTAAAAAAAAAAAAAAATTTCCATGTCTACATTGCTGGTGAGACAAAACAGGGATTTTCTTACAAATAGCTTTATATGGAACTAGTCTATCTCTTTCCAGTATGTTACAACACTTGAGAATATAACCATGACTTCATCAACTTTTTTGTTTCTTTGTGCTTTTGCTTTTCTACATCCTTTATAGTTAGAAGGCAAGCTCATTTGGGTTTCATTTAGCAAGGCCAGAGAAGGAGAAAGCTATCTGTAAAGGCTAAAAAGCAGAAAAGACAATAAATTTCTTCCATAGTATAGAGATATAGCGGTTTGGGGGGGAAAAAAAAAACAACACTTGATGTGCTTATAAAACAAAATAATGGAATTAAATCATCACCCACCTGAGAGAGTGGTGCAGAGTGGTGGTTTTCTGCAAGAAAGAGAAACTACTCAGAAATTCTATTTTTACAAGGCTCTCTTGGGAGAAACAGCAAAGTACACTTAAAAACTTAATGAGGTCCTCAGAGCAGAATCCTAAGTTAAGTGAGGTGCCTTGAAATTTTCTGAAGGGCTGCTGGACGAGACGATGGGAAGTCATTTAGGAGACTTGTTGCAGAAGTAGGAGAGAGGCAGTGGTGACAGAAGTCAGAGCGGAGATAGAAGTTGGGGAGAAGCATACATTGTTGAGAGAGTTAAGTGGCAGACTGTCAGCACTTGATTCACTAGATTAGAAAGTGCAGGAACGGGCTTGAAAAACAGGCCTGGTTTCTGAATTGGTCTCAGACCTCCAGCACTGGCCTGGAAGAGTGCACCATAATTCAGAGAAAGCCTTAAAAATCAGTACAGAAGGGCCCTCCCTAGTGGCGCAGCGGGTTAAAGCACAGCACTAAGAAGCTAGAGCCACTTCAGCATGAGTTCAATTCCTGCCCCAGAGGTGATCCACATGGCACAGCAGACCTCTCCTGACCTGCTTGCTGCTCCCCTCAGCAGTGTACTTCGTCAGTCGGCCTGTTCTGCTCCCCACTCTGTCTCTGGTGAATCCTCTCACTGCCCCTGCACCTCTGGTCTGTACCCCAGTTCTGTATGAATAAATAAATAAATCTTAAAAAAAAATACTAATGTCTTTCCATCTGAGAGCCATTCATGATAGCTTTGACGACCAGCCATTCAATTGTCTGAAAAGTACTGTACTGATATTTTTTTTAAGATGCACCAGGGAGGGCCTTAGTACATTTTTAAGCAAGAAAATGTATTCAGAATCTGATGATATCTTTCTTTTACAAATATCATCTTCTAAGCATGGACTTTAAGATCTGCCCATCCAATTTATTATTTTCATGTCTACATTATGGAAATGAAAGCAAGAATGAGTAACTCACGGTCACAGAGCTGTCAATGAAATGAACACATGCAGCTCAGGACCAGAGCCTGCCTTTGTATGCTGTCTCCTTACTGTGATTTACAATGCATGTTTTGACTTGTTTTTAAAAGTACTAAGCATATGTCCTATTAAAATTTGAGTTAGCATTCTGTTTCCACCTGACAAAACAGACAAACACACACACAGTGTGTTTAAGATATATCTTGCTATAACCTAAGGGATTACCTCATTGGGTCAAATATATCTTGCATTTTATACTTTGAGATATATATACATTACTAGTCTTGATCTTAATAATAGCTTTCTATGGAGATTACATTTTCTAGAAGATAAAGAGAACCAGGAACACAACAACAAAACCCCAGAAAGAAACATAAACAGACTCTATTCAGCTATGAAAGGTATTGGTCTTGGAAGAAAGAAGTGAAACCAGGAGTCATTATTGCATTTTAGAGTGAGAGCAAATGAAGAGATTTGGGAAACAGCCCCATGAGCGTGGTGCACAGCACACTCTGACTTCAGGGAAGGTGTTTTCGCTGGCAGTACATACTAATATGTCTTCTCTACTAATTCCGTTTTATAAACCATAATGTTGTGTCCTCCTGAATAAATTAATTTGGATAATAACACCATAAAGCTCAAAGTAGAAAATATCCTTGATCAAAATATATTTAAGGAGGAAATATATTACAATATAAAATATTAATTGAGTTGGAACCACCAGAGGAAAAAAAATTAAACTCTCAGTGAGGTTAAATTTCTCACCATCTGAACATAAATATTTTCAAGTGTTATTTAGCATGCAGCCTTTCCCAAAAGCTTTAAAAGATTGAACAGCTGTTCCTGAAGGTCAGTGAACAACATTATAAATTTACACTAACTTAAGTCTTTTTTTGCTTGTTTGTAGGGGTGAAAGGGTGGAGGAAAAAAAGAGTAGAAGTGGGGTCAGTACTGTCATCAGCATCATGTGTACACAGGGACAAAAGTATCAGGCTGACCTCCAGAGGAAGCAAAAAACTGAACCTCTCAAACTTCCAGTCTGCAGAAACAGCCTGGAATGAATGGAAGAAATAACTTGGAAATGGTTTTGCAGACAATCTTCCTCTACCAAGGAAGCTATTTAACCACAGCTGTGGCTGAAATACTCATAAGTAAAGAATATTTGCCCATAAGAAGTGCTTATTTTTACTAGATAAATAAGAAATAATCATTTCCAATTAGTTTTAAAAGAGTATGCCAAATTGAATATACATGAGATTTAATCATCTTGTATTTTGGCAGCAGAAAACAAGCATGTTAAGAACCCAAATCATGATCTTAGCTCCTATACATGTTGCCTGAAAGGAATTCTCCTACATGGTAAACATGTCTCTCTGTAAAACCCACCCCAGTCCAACACCATTTTCTCAAATCCTATTTCCTTTCAATAAGGCACTAAATCATTTTATTGCAAATGCAAAATGCTTCCTCATTGCTAGCAACAGTGTGATACACTTACATTTTGACATATGCTACAGCTTTTCAAGGTTTGGAACAAAATGATCCTTTATGACATTTTATAATATTCCACTCTGTTTACTGTTTTCCAGAATTTCTACCGTTAATTAAAGGGACTTCTTTCACTACCACCACCACCACCTCCCCACCACCACCACCAAAATTATTCCCTAACTGGCTATCACTGACTAAATAAAAGTTGGTCTATCACAACAGCAGTGATGGTCATGCCAATTTCACAGAGTGATTTGTGCACTCATTTCATTTTGAAAATGACCCTGCCCTCCATCTGTCTAAGCCGACTGTCCTGCTTTTTGCAAGCCAGGTCTTGGAGCTGCAGTGCACGAAATAAGGAGGAAGACACAAAATGGCCTCCCTCCTGCCCACTTCAGCTGCCACACTCACGAATGGGTATCAGTGCAAAATGAGGAGACTCAACTGATTCCTACAGGGATCAGAGAAATGTGGGGAGTGCAGAAAGTCCTTCTGTTTTCCATACATTGCCAAGAAGCCATTTGAAGGTGAATGCTTGCGTGGTGCAAATATAAAATAACACTGAAAAATAGAGACAGGCTAAAGATATAAAAGGCAATTTCCCATTACCATGTTCTGTCATCCTGACTTAATAGCAGCTCACCATGCTTACAGCTCAATACATAAAGATTTAAAATACATAAGAATTTTAAAATATTGAGCTGTAGGGATAAATATAATTTCCAAGACACAAGAGTTAATCAGGTAAAAGGAATAAGGGAAAAGACATAAGGAAATGTATAGGCATCATACATAAGGAATAAAACATGAGGCAAGAGAAGGAAGAAAGCCAGAAGGAGACCTGAGAAAGCAACATGGAGCAGCAAGCATGTGATGAAGAAACTGTGCTTGTTTTTGGCCCTGGACTGGCTAAAAGAGACGTGGGTGAGAGATCCGTGGGGAGGTTGAATATGGCAGTGTTTATATTGATTTTGATTTTTCTCTTTTCCTCCCAGACTTGTCTGGCCATTTCTGACCTTTTCTATGGGTCCCGGCCATAAGGTGCTTTAGTCTTGTGTAGGGCTTTCAGGCTTTGCTTGGGCCAATCCCTTTTGGGCTGACTTTTGCCCATGAGGAGATGGGTAACTTCAGGTGTTTGATTTACACAAACAACCAATCAAAAGCAGCAGAAATAATAATAATAATAATAACAAAAACCCCCTTTTCAATTAAAACAAAAAGAATCAAATACCTGGGAGTCAACCTAACAAAAGAGGTAAAAGACGTATACAAAGAAAATTACAAAACACTGTTAAAAGAAATACAAGACACCATGAACTGGAAAGACATTCCCTGCTTATGTATTGGGAAAATTAACATCATCAAAATGGCCATCCTACCAAAAGCAATATACAGATTTAATGCCATCCCAATGAAAGTCTCAATGACATTCTTCAAAGAAATAGAAAAAATATTGATGAGATTCATATGGAACAACAAAAGACCTCAAATAGCCAAAACTCTCATGACTAAGAAGAAAGAGAATAGAGGCATTACAATCCCAAACTTCAAGCTATACTACAAAGCCATAATAATCAAAACTGCATGGTACTGGAACAAGAACAGACATACAGACCAGCGGATTTGGACAGAAAACAAAGATATAAACCCACAGGTTTATGGACAGCTTATCTTTGACAAAGGAGCAAAGAAGATACAATGGGACAAAGAAAGTTTGTTCAGCTAATGGTGCTGGGAAAACTAGGAAGCTACATGCAAAAAAATGAAACTAGACCGCTACCTCACACCATACACAAAAATCAACTCGAAATGAATTAAAGACCTAGACATAAGAACAGAAACCATAAAATACCTGGAAGCAAAGATGGACCAAACACTACACGACATACACAACAGCAACAACTTTAAAGATACAGCACCCAATGCAACAATAGTGAAAGCAAGGAAAAATAGACGGGACTACATCAAGTTAAAGAGTTTCTGGATGGCAAAAGAGACATTACAAAAGACAAACAGACATCCCACTGAGTGGGAAAAAAATTTATCACACAAAACTAGCGATAAAGGATTGATCACATAGATATACGAAGAACTGATGAAACTCAACAAAAATAAACAACCCCCATCAAAAAATGGGCAGAAGAGCTAAAAAGAGGAAATGCAGATCGCCAACAAGCATATGAAAAAATGGTCAACATCACTTGTAATAAGGGAGATGCAAATTAAAACCATAATGAGATACCACCTCACCCCAGTGAGAATGACACATATGAAAACAACCAGCAACAACAAATGTTGGAGAAAAGGAACTCTCCTGCACTGCTGGTGGGAATGCAAACTAGTACAACCACTATGGAAAACTATTGGAGGTTCCTCAAACTGCTAAACATGGAGCTTCCATATGACCCAGCAATCCCACTCCTAGGTATCTACCTAAAAGACACAAAAACATTGATTCAAAAGCATACCTGCACCCCCATGTTTACTGCTGCTTTATTTACAATTCTAAATACATGGAAATGGATGGCCCAAAAGTGGATGACTGGATTAAAAAGATGTGGTACATATATGCAATGGAATATTACTAGGCAACCAAAAAAAAATAAACATATGCCTTTTGCAGTAACATGGTTGGAGCTGGAAAACATCATGCTTAGTGAAATTAGCCAGAAAGAAAAGGAAAAATACCAGATGGTTTCACTCATAGCAGGAATATAAAGGATCAGGGAAGAAAATAATAATAATTAACAGCTATATACCAGAGACATTTTGTGGGGGTGGAGTGGGGAATGGGATCAGAAACAGTGAGGGGAGGGAAAAGCACTGGACTATGGTGGACTATGGCACATTTGTGATTGGTGATGGGAAGCCCCAAGGGATTACAACTGAGATGGAAAAATGCACAAAATGATGTAAAAATAAACATATACCTATAGATATGTATGTATGTATGTATGTATATGTATGTATATACACACACACACACACACACATATATATTTTTTTAAATGAGGCATAAAGAAAAAGACATCTTAGTCCCTGATTTTGAAGTAGCACTAGCCCAGGATTCCTGAAACCACTTACCTTCTTGGGTCAAAGACCAGAAAGGGCTGCAGCCAGATAATGGGTTGGAAGAAGGGTAAAAGAGTTTTGCTGGTCTTCCCCAGCTACAGTCTCTGCGGATGTTAGGTGGTTCAGAGTCCCACTCAATCCTCTAAAATGGGTGCAGTTGATTCCTTTTTTGATGTTCATGCAATGGAAGGCACTTTGTCCAGTCCCTTCGACAAACTTCCCAGAAGAGAGAAGAATGTATGAGTATATAAAGACAGTCCTTTGACAGTATAGCATTTGTATATTTCACTAAAATTTCTTTTTGGCAATAAAAGATGTGTCAGTACTACACCAAATCCAACTACATTACTTCCTAACATCTGCTCACAGCTGCAACTCTGGTCAGGAAATTCAAATGCAATTGCCCAGAGGTGTTTGTTTTAGGAAATAACAACAACAAAACCCCAGGTTACTAGTTTTCTAAGTAGGACCTATGGGATGATACATAGGTATAATTAATTTATTCGTTACTATTTCCTAATGAATTTAACTTTGGAGTACCATGATTCAATAATTACTAAGATTAGAGGTAATATAGTGAAAAGTCTTGAGGGAATTAAGCAGTGTGTAACTGCTTGTGTAGTTATATAAACAGGGTATAACTGATATAAAAAAGATTAATGGGAAGCTATATTATTGAGGAGGCAAAGGATTTGCATAGATGCTGTTCAGTGATTTAACAAAAAGTGTTTTTGGTATGAAATATCATGAAAGACAATTACCCAAACATAAGGCCACGGGCAGAAGTGCTGTATATGTCAGATATTCATAAAATATAGTGAAAACTGCACATTTACCACTACCTCACTGGAAGGACAAAGTCAGTTTTGTCTGTTGCTAACTGGTCAGCTACCCTAATACTTGACTAGAAAATTATAATCATTTCCCACAAATCTGGTCTCCACGTTAGTCTCAACTACAGGTATTCCTTTTTATTTGTGGCCAAATAAATTTTTATAGGATAATTAAGCCCCCAGTTTTTTCATGGTTCATAATTTTAAAGCAATCTTATAAAATTAGCCCCAATGTAGTAAAGTGGAAACTAGAGCATCTATTCATATATCTGACAGAGGAGAAAAAAAATTCTGAATGGTCTCTTGCACAGTCCTGCCATCTCCATATAGATTGTCAAACTAAGATTGACAGAAAAAAGTTCAGTGCAGGCAACTAAGAAAAATTTTAGCTAAAATAGAGCCAATTCTTCAGTTCAGTGTCATTAAACCTGACAAATACACACTAACATACATATATCACAGGCTAACTGTAGAGAGTTACAAGAGTAACTATGCATGCTAAAAGGAGAACTTGGAGTCTTCTAATTTTTTTTTTTTTTCTCTATTGGAAAAGATGAGATTTCTCCAATGTTTCTAACTGGTAGTGAAATCTGCAGTATCAAGGCAGTGTGTAGGATCAACTTTAAATGCTAAAGCATGCTAATAATAATCTTTGTTGTTATGGTATAGGTAGTCAAGAGATGTATGGAAATAAAATCATCTCCTCAGTACCGGCTAAAATCCACAAGCACTCTTTTCTGTTCTCGACCCCTGAAAACGACAAAATTAAAGTCTCCTAGTCACTGTGTCGCTCTGCTTTTAGGATATTTGCCTTCAAGGATGGCCACAAAATGGAATCTACTCTAATTTCGGGAGAACGCCTTTTTCATTCCTACACTTTCGCTATGAAAAAATTTGAACCCACAATATTTGTATGCACAAAAAAATGCTAAAAACAAAAACAAAAACGAAAGGAACTTCGGGCTTCAAAACTTCCTCCACCTCAAAAGTCAATGTGTCACAAAGGACAGGCACAAACCTTATTATCAGTGTTCACACAGGAGGGCCAGGACGGTAAAAACCGACTTGCAAAGAAAAGACTACGTTTCCCAGAATGCATGCACAAAGTCCGCAGCGGTGACAACGTGGAGCGGAGCCTGCCGGGATAGAGTTTCCGTATAGGAACTGTGTGGTGCCGCTTCCTGTTCCCAGTTTAACTCCGCTCTTCAGCCTCATACTTTGGAGTTTTGGTGGGTCACACCGGATTTGGTAGCCACACAGTGACTTCTTTCCAATTCTCACTTAATCCAACTGCTGTAAAAAAAAACTTTCGGATATCGCACCTCCCTCCCCCAAACATTCTTTGCAGTCTTCCGTTTCCGGTTAGTTTGTTGCCGTGGTAACTGGGACGCACAGCCACCTAGGCGGTTATGGCGGGGCTGGGCGGTGCGCAGATCCCCGATGGGGAGTACACAGCCGTGGTGTACCGGCTCATCCGCGATGCCCGCTACGCAGAGGCGGTGCAGCTGCTGGGCGGAGAGCTCCAGCGGAGCCCGAGGAGCCGCGCTGGCCTGTCGCTGCTGGGCTACTGCTACTACCGCCTGCAGGAGTTCGCGCTGGCCGCCGAGTGCTATGAACAGCTGGGCCAGCTGCACCCGGACCTGGAGCAGTACCGCCTGTACCAGGCCCAGGCGCTCTACAAAGCCTGCCTTTATCCAGAGGCCACCCGGGTCGCCTTCCTCCTGCTGGACAACCCTGCCTATCACAACCGAGTGCTTCGTCTGCAAGCTGCGATCAAGTACAGTGAGGGCGACCTGCCCGGGGCCAGAAGCCTGGTGGAGCAGCTGCTGAGTGGGGAAGGGACAGAAGATAGTGGGGGTGAGAATGAGCCCGATGGCCAGGTCAACCTGGGCTGTTTACTCTACAAGGAGGGACAGTATGAAGCCGCGTGTTCCAAGTTCTTTGTGGCACTGCAAGCTTCAGGCTACCGGCCTGATCTCTCCTACAATCTGGCATTGGCTTATTACAGTAGCCGACAGTATGCCTCAGCCCTGAAGCATATCGCTGACATTATTGAGCATGGCATCCGCCAGCACCCAGAGCTAGGTGTGGGCATGACCACTGAAGGCATTGATGTTCGCAGTGTGGGCAACACCCTAGTCCTTCACCAGACTGCTCTGGTGGAAGCCTTCAACCTCAAGGCCGCTGTCGAATATCAACTGAGAAACTATGAGGCTGCCCAGGAAGCCCTCACTGACATGCCACCTAGGGCAGAAGAAGAGTTAGATCCTGTGACCCTGCACAACCAGGCGCTAATGAACATGGATGCCAGGCCTACAGAAGGGTTTGAAAAGCTACAGTTTTTGCTCCAACAGAACCCTTTTCCCCCAGAGACCTTTGGCAACCTGCTGTTGCTCTACTGTAAGTATGAGTATTTTGATCTGGCAGCAGATGTCCTGGCAGAAAATGCCCACTTGACTTACAAGTACCTCACGCCCTATCTCTATGATTTCTTGGATGCCATGATCACATGTCAGACAGCTCCTGAAGAGGCTTTCCTTAAGCTTGATGGGCTAGCAGGGATTCTGACTGAACAGCTCCGGAGACTTACTAAGCAAGTACAGGAAGCAAGACACAACAGAGATGATGAAGCTGTGAAAAAAGCAGTGAATGAATATGATGACACCCTTGAGAAGTATATCCCCGTGTTGATGGCCCAGGCAAAAATCTATTGGAACCTTGAAAATTACCCGATGGTAGAAAAGATCTTCCGCAAATCTGTGGAGTTCTGTAGTGACCACGATGTTTGGAAGCTGAATGTGGCTCATGTTCTGTTCATGCAGGAAAACAAATACAAGGAAGCCATAGGATTTTATGAGCCCATAGTCAAGAAGCATTATGACAATATCCTGCATGTCAGTGCTATTGTATTGGCTAACCTCTGTGTTTCATATATTATGACAAGTCAGAATGAAGAAGCAGAGGAGTTGATGAGGAAGATTGAAAAGGAGGAGGAGCAGCTCTCCTATGATGAACCGGACAAGAAAGTCTACCACCTCTGCATTGTGAATCTGGTCATAGGGACACTTTACTGTGCCAAAGGGAACTATGACTTTGGTATTTCCCGGGTTATCAAAAGCTTAGAACCTTATAATAAAAAACTAGGAACTGATACCTGGTATTATGCCAAAAGATGCTTCCTGTCCTTATTAGAAAATATGTCAAAACACACGATCATGCTGCGTGACAGTGTAATTGAAGAATGTATCCAGTTTTTAGAACAATGCGAATTTTATGGCAGGAACATACCTGCCATTATTGAACAACCCTTGGAAGAAGAAAGAATGCATATTGGGAAGAATACAGTCACTTATGAATCCAGACAGTTAAGAGCCTTGATTTATGAGATTATAGGATGGAATATATAGTATGGTAATGACTGTTATAGGTGTTTTAGATCTAGATTTTATATTGTTTTATCTGCATTTAGCATTTATGTTTGTTTTATGTTGAACTTTCTACACTAAAAATTTATAAAAATAATTGCTTATTTTGGTTTTAAAATCTTCACAAAATTATATAAGAACTTTGACAATTATAAAAGTTCAAAGGAAAAAAATGTTTAAAACTGTTTCTACTAGAACTTGTAGTGCCTGTATTTCTTGTCCTGTGTTTTTAGTATCTGCTTTCTTGCACAGATACTAATTCTTGTGCGAGGTTCTCTTGTACAAGAATTACATTTTCCAGGGATATGATACTACAAAGCCCGCTACTCAGAAGTTAAAGTAGATTTCTAAGCTTTTAAAAGTATCTTCAGGGATTGTGTGTTCTGTTATCACAACTTACCCTCATGTTTATATGTGCACATTTTAGAGTTTATATTTCAGTAGGGTTTTTCAATATAGACGTAATGCTTTATGTAATTGAAATTTCTTAGGTTATGTTTTTTTATAATGTGCAAATTTTATGGAGAAATACTGTGCCTGCAACATAATTATGGTGCTATGGTATAGAGCGAATAAACAGTTGTCCAAGAGTAGTTTTACCTGGCTTTCTCGTTCCATTGTTAGTAATTTGAATTCATGAATTGGGCACATCTGTTCATCATAATACCTCTGCTCTCTTTTATCTGTTAACACTGACTAGTAGCATAGAGATCCTGAGAACTGATTTATATGTGTTTGTAAATTAAGATGTTAATGCTGAAGGTGTTCCCTTGTAACCTTTCAAATAAGGAAAAGTCTGCTACACTCTTCCATGACCCCAAACTTCTCTCCATCTTTCCTCCCCCATCCTACATGACAAGGTGAATTCTGAGAACTTCTCTGATAGATCATCATGCTCGTTTCATGCCCAGTCTGCATTGTAGGAGCCCCATGCTTTCTGCTCAAGCATTCTGTTACTGAGGGGAAGCATTTTGTTACTGAGGGGTCCAAAGCCTTTATTGTTAGTTTCTAAATCCTTTTTTCATAAATGAAATGGCACCCCTCTGTTGACCTGGCTTACAAAAACCCTAAAGTATTATATAAGAATTCTATGGAATCGCTAATTTTGAAAGTATTTTGACTAATAAATGCAGACATTTCTTATGGTATAGCCTAGAAGCTTTCTATTGAAGCATAGTGAACCCCTGCCATAGTGGGGTTATTTTTTTCCTTCAAGGAGAAACCACTCAGCCACAGGTACCCAGATGGAGTATGCACAGCATAAATCCTTTGTAGTGTGACCTGGTTGCTCAAAAGCTCTTACATCTGAAAGAAAATTTGACTTCTTATAAAATGCAGTGGCTTTGAATTTATACTATTTTTAACAAGTATATGAGCTGATGCCATTTACCACTCATATATTAAGTCCATGTTTGGAAAACAATTATTGTTTAATGACCTCTTCAGTGCATCCCAAGGCACAATATGTCAGAGAAATGTTCTTTGTGCAACAACTTTTGAATAGAAAATGTTATTTCTTTGTGCAGTAGCTTTGTGCCCCTCTCAAACCTCAGAGCCCCTGAAGGCTTGGAAAGTAAGTGAACTGATCTTATTTTAAATAGTTAAAATACTGATTTTTCCTGCACATTTCCTCTAAACTTTTTTTCCCCCAAACAAAATAAAAAGCACAAAGTGTAAGTAATGTTAACCACCCCAAAGCAAATGTTTTCCAGATTCCCTTTTGCATATAGCCCGGCCTTTATTCAGTCACACTTTATTTACCCAGGTGCTGTGTGTTTGTGGTTTGCGTATATGTGTAATTTAGCTTTTCAGAGCATAAAAAGCTTTTCAGACAGTTTTTAACCCCTTGCCACTGGGCAGTTGGGATTTCCTGGTCAGTAATGCACCAGGAAGTTCTACTACCACCAAGTAAAGAAATGAGGGATAGTCATGGCATTTGGCTCTTTTTAGCCAGCTCTCCAGAGAGGCACCCATTCGGAATGACAGATTGCTGACTGGCAGCAGCAGACACTCAGGAACCACACCAACAGTGAGCCAGGTGTGGGGGCGCTAGAGACAGCCGGGAAGGGTGAGGGCATTCCTAACTCCCTCTCATGTACTGTATTTTTTTTTTTTTTTAGGATATACTTCTTTTAAACTTACCTTCAAAATACTCTGTTCTGCTTATTGGTACTAACAGGTCATTAATTGACTTTACAATGACTCCATATTTTGACATTTGAATGAAGGCTTTCACTGCTAAAGCTCCAATGAAAAGTTTGAGTTTATGCTTCTAAAATATGCTCATTAGGTGCTAAAAGACACCCCCCCCTTTTTTTTTTACAAGAAAAAATTTCCCTATATTTCTAAACTTCTGTTCCTTAATACTTTCTTGATGCTATCTGCATAGAGTATTTTAAAGGGATCAGATGTTAAATCCAGTATTTCATGACCTCAATCAAAACCCCTTATTCATGGGCTCAAAATATATTTAGCTCTTTCCATTTCCTCAGACATGAACAAGAACTTGATTTCTTTGCAGAACTGTTGGCGAGAAAGGATGCCCTGATGAACTCCACAAATGCAAGTTTAATGGACTCTACCCCCACTCCAGACCAAAGAGATCCAAGACATCAAGAACTACAAATCCCATGTCCTCTTTACCAAAGGGAGGATTGCTGGGAACTGAGAGTGGAGTTTAGAAGCTAGGTTTGGGATATAACTAGACATATGGGCCCTGGGGTTCTCTTGGCTTTTCACTGGCTCTTGGGGTGCCATTGGGATTGCAGCTTAGCACAATGGTTAGGACACATTCACCAATTTATGTCCCTCTCTTTCACCCTGACCTCAATCAAAACCCCTTATTCATGGGTTTTGACACTTGTTTTGTAAATAAACCCTTTGTTACTTTTTTGTGTGTCTGTGGTTCAGTCTTATAAGTCCCTTTTAAGCACACAGGCGAAGATCCAGAGTCGGGCAACCCATTTCACATTGGGGTTGGCCTGCAACAGAAAGACCAAGCAGACTCTTTTGATCAGTGGTATAACACACTTGCCAAAGGATTTACCTTCCTTACTGACAGCCCCTCTTTGAACTTGGCCTCAGCTGTGGCATGGACATTCACATTAATGCCATTTGTGAGGTCAGATGTACAATACACCTCTACTCCGATCATGAGAAGCAGACAACTGGGAATTGAGGAAACTGGAAATAGAGGCAGGTCACAGGGCAATGAGTACCCGTCATCAAAGATGATACCCCAAACCAGAGGGATGATATAGGACCTACAGTGATGGCTTCTCAGAACTCAAAAGGAAAACCTTGTGAAATAACGCATACACAATTGTCAGTGATAGGTTTGGCCTAAGGTTAAATAAAACAATTTGTTTCCAGAAGGTGATGGTATAGATCCTCAAACAAATAAGCTTACTAGGAAATGTGAGATAAGAAAGGGCAAATAGCTTGGCGGGGGAGCTTTTGGGAAGTCACAGTCTGACTCCCTGTAATCCTTGCTTGCACAACAGCTCACAGTGCTAGAAGTCTCCAAGGAATTTCATAATTGTCCAACCACTCAACTGTAACCACTAGATTCTAAGCTTTAACTTTCATTCTAGCAGTAAGATATATTCAAATTGTGAGTATCCCAGTGTAACTCAAATCCCTTAGCAGCAGCCTTAATTCTTAAGTTAGCAGTTTTAAGGAAGTGTCACTTTGCCAAGAATCTAGATAGTCTCTAGGTTACAAAACATTTCTTTAAACTGCTCTCTCAATTTTCAGTTTCTCTATGGGAAGAATTACAACTTATAGAAACAGGTTATTCTCACATTTTTTTCAGTATGGCTCAAAGGAATACAGTACATTAAAGTTATAAAAATGCAAATTTATTAAGTCAAATACAGCATTTTCAAGAGTTTCACAGTAAACTCCTAGCAGGACACTAAGGAGTAAACATTTACACAGCAGGACAGCAACTGAGACAAAGGGCTTCCTGATAAGTCATGGTTTGTACTATGAAGATAACAGCTTCCACTCCACAGTTAGGAGTCATAAAGAACTCCATTTCCTTACTTGCCCATCTGTGGTGGGCAACAACAAATATTGAAGAACTTCCGTGTGGATCACCATTACCCAGCACAAGCAGATAGAACAGTGATGCTGCCAGCACAGAGGCAGTGGGTGTAGTCAGATCTGCCTCCGTATTACTGGAAAACCACTTCTCAGTATTAACAATGGGAGCTAACCTCCCTAAACCTCAAGTTATTTCACTAGGAAAAATGAGATTATTCTACCCACTTGACCGGGCTGTGAAAGCAGTCATGAACTCCGGTTTAGGCCTAAGTGTACACCAACGTCTGACCAGTAAATGGTGAATTAAGTAAAATATCAATTCTAGGGTAGCATTCAGCAAAAACACATATAATGAGACTGAATCAGAAGGGACCTCAGAAATTTTCATTTCCCTAAAGCAGCAAGTAGACCCAAGTGAGGAAAGACTGGTGGAGAAAACTGGTGTACACACAAGATTTCTGCATTATTAACTCTTCCCACTGTGAACTCTACCTTTTCTAAGTTACTTCATAGCTTTATAGTGACAAATTTTAATGCTAACAATGGCACAATATGGTAGAAAGGATCTAACAGAACTACTCAACAGTGTATTTCAGGGCTGATCCATCAGTCAATACTGAGCCCAATTAACAGAACACACAAGAAAGGCAGCAGAAAACTGGCTAGGGAGAACACTGAAATAAAGAGATATAGCCGGAGGCCAAACAGAAGCAAACATGGAATGGGATGGAGCAAGACCTCATCTGCTTTTCCAAAAGGATAACGCAGCAATGGGAGCCACAAACTTTATCAAAGCATTTCAAGCTGGCAATTGATAAATTAAAATCCACGTAATTACAAATGCCTAATGTTTGGCAGGCATAAAACTGATTCATTGAAAAGTCTATTTGTGGACAACATGTGAAAATATAAGGTCAATAGCACGTCACACAGAAATGTAGCTATTTGAACCCTGGATGTTCTTACATGGATCTGTTATCTGATACAGTATGTACTCTAGGAATCTGCCAATTTTTGCACCATAATCTAGGAAGCATGTCTCTCAGTTCTACTCATGACCTAAAGGTGGATGAGACAAGTATATTCTGAGTAACAGTAAAATTCTGAATATCTGGAAATCCAGTAAAACATTATCTTAATAAAGGTAAGCTTAAAATAAATAAATAAATAAAACAACCACCAGGGAATGTAGTCAAAATTGCACATGCAGAGAAGCCAAGCTTTGTTAAATTTGTTCAGTGTAAGATAACAGTGCAATGTACATCAAAAAATGCTTACTAGTGACAAGAAGGGAAATAGGGCCCTGGAACCTTCAGGCCCATATACCTCACATTAAGAACAATGGACACACATGGAGTGAGATTTGGATGGTGAAAGGTCTAGAACTGATAGTGCAAAGGTTTATGTTTAGATATCTAAAGAGATTCCTTCAACACTACAACTGAACAGTTCATTACGACTACAAAGACAGAGCTGTATGGATAGGAGATTTCAATCTTATTAATAAACAAGAACTTCTTAATACTTAAATATCTCAGAAGTTGGACAAAGCTTCCTAGAAAGGTAATACATTCATTCTCATTTGGTCAGAGCAAATGTTAGGAAGACTGGGAATCTGTGACCTGAGGAGGATGGGGTGCAGTGGGGATGTTAGATTACAGTTCTGTTTGGGAAGATGACTTTTAAGGTTCATTGTTCAAGCTTCTATCAGTCAGGCAGAAAATTGCTTTAACTAAGTAATATGAGCACTAAAATCTTTGGGTGGTGGTTATTGAAACTTATCGATGAGTAGGTTCAATAGTTCTGATCCTCAGTCATTTCAGAGCCCAGGCAGCTATAACCTCTCCGGTGTGGGAGCCATAGACAGCGACAGAGTCAGTGTCTATAGACACAGACGTCACTACGAGAGAGGTTACTGATGGCATTCGGATTGTCTCTGAATACAGATTGATGCTGCCAACAAAAGTTAGATGGAATGGACCTGAAATAAGCAATAATTCTGTAACAATGACTGATTTTGGTATTGTTTTATTTTTTCCCAGCACATCGTAAAAATCACACATGGGCATTTGCTTAGAGAACAGTACAGTCTAAGAAAAGCAATAAAAGAATTTAAACATACATTGAAAGCACAATATACAGACTACGGTTTGAGCCCTTGTAGAAAACAGTATGGCTCAGTCTGAACTGATAAAGTTATGCCAGAATCTCTCAGGAATTCTCCTTCCCACTACATATCCACTTTTAGACTATAAATGTAAAGAGAAGAACTGTTTGTACGCATTAGTTACAGCAGTATAATGGCTTACATACAAGTGCTTACCCACATGTGGTTCCCAAAATATTACTACAGTACTGGCAGGAGTATGTACTGCCTTGGAGGAAGACTCAGGATAAGATATTATTCAAGTCAAGTTGTATCAGAGCCAAAGTATTTCACAGGCTTAGCAAAAGAGGACAAAAATTAAGAAATATAACCTACACATATTTCTCATAAGATTGATCATTGTCCAGAAACAGAAATATTCATTATTCTGAAGGCACCATCACACAAAAAAGGATTGACAAACACAGGGAATAGGCCCCCACCCTCCCACCCCCGGCCCAGCCCCGCTCCTCAAGGAGCTGTGTGAGCAAACATCCAAAAGCAAGTAGTGGGTGTCTCAAGGACAGCATGAGTACACCACATCCACTAAGTCACACCTTAGGACTACTAAGTTGGGACAGTAGGAATGAAAATGTCAGAACAAAAATACATATAATCCCATCGCCTGAAAAGATGCATGTGAGAATACAGAGCCACCGTACAATTCATTATGACAGAATACGTGATCCAAACCAACGCTGTGGAAAAGATTATTAGTGTCTTTACATATAACTACTTAATTCCTGACATGTTCTTGAAGAGGAATAGCCTTGAACTGCTAAACCACCTGTCCTTAAAGACTTATCCTCTCCCACTCACTTTAAATAATGGCTATTTCATGGAAAAAAAATCCCAACAAGGCACTGTGAGCATTGGGGGATATTCTTTAAGTAGCTCAAAAAATAATTATTTATAGAAACTGTATACCAGTACAAGCATTTCATGTTCTTTTTAGTTATGTGAACAACATTACTTTAAGGGTTACACATGTTTTACTGGATGCTCACATTGTTCATGAAAAACACTGCCAACAATAAGATGCCTTAAGAATGTGCATTTGCTGCTTAGAAATCCACACTAAAACTTTTTTTTTCTTTCTTACAATCATTAGTTCAGAATCTCTGAAAAATGTTCTTAATGACAATGTACTAATTTTCTTCCTCAGGGGAAAGAAAGAAAGTGTATTTGTGAACTAAAAAAGAAATCTTACATGTTCACAGGACTAAATGTACTTAATTCTGTGATGGTTCTTTGGCTTGAGTGCTCTATTATCAGTGACCCTTACTCATGCCTGTTAAGGACTGCTGTGGTTAAAAGAGCACATAAGAGTGCCCATTCTGCGAGGAGAATCCAAGGCTCAAATGAGAATGCTTCAGGTTCACAGAAGGCTAAACACCTCCTAGGAATATAACATTGTTTAAAAACTAGAGTGATAAAAACTTGCTAACAATATACTTAGTTATAAATCCAAAGGGATTTCATTATAATTAGATTGCATTTGATTATGCTACATTAATAAACTTGTAAGACTCGACTTACTATTTTCAACTCAAGAGAAATATGAAGATGAATAAAGTTGAAAGGAAAACACATGTGAACAGAAGAACAAGTGGCTTCACATTCCCTTTGAACAAAAACAAATCTCTTAGGCCTAAGTCCATTTAATTTTAAGTTTCCTTAAGCTGTTGATGTTACAAATAGCTTTTACAGTTAAATTATATATTAAAGACAAACACTGGCTTCAGGAGCAGGAAGCTGAGTACTTACATCCTTCATATCAGATAAATTTATTTCAATAATTAAAAAAATCTTTTACACTTGCTGATTTCAGCATTAATGTGTAGCGTCCTTTGCAGGATACTGAAATTAGTAAGAATAGGAGAGTATATTGTCGTGAGACTCTGTTTGAAACATGAAACTTTTGAATTTCATGAAAGCCAAGTTTCCATAATTCAATAAAGCCAAGGCAATTCTGGATTCTTCAATTCTAAATTGGCACGTGTTATTTTCAGCTTTTCTCTCACCATGAGCTAAGCCCTAATTAAAATAAAAGTTGCTAAAGATTACGTGGTTAACAGAGTTATAAAAGTTGACCTTAAATCCTATCTTGGTGTTTCTTAAAATATAGATATGCTTCCCACAGAATTCTATTATGCCCCAAACACCAGCATAGGCAGTTTGTGGATAGCCAAGATAACACATTTTTGCTTGAGACCATAGGGTTTTGCTAAGCTAGGGCTAAGAACATGACAAAGGAAAATCTCCGGAGCCAACATGCAGAAAGGTATTTTCAAAAATGCAAGGTAGGACATAGTAGTAGTAAGAGAACATTCTGAAAAAGAGGTTTCCCGTGCAACCACCTATATATCTGGCACAGTATACACACTGATGGATGCTCAACATTTAATGCTCCTGTTTTCCAAAATATATCAATACAGCTATGCATTCCAGAAGGCTTCCAGCTTCTAAAAGTTAAAAATAACTTCTAATAATAGTACTAGAGTGTGTAAGCACTTAGGAAGAAAACTGCCAACTCCTCAGAAGAATGAAGAATTTAAACTTCATTCTTTCTAGTAAAATGCACAATAAACATGTGGCTTCTACAAATCTTACTAAACTAAAAAAGCGCAAATTACTCAGCATAAGACTAAATTCACTTAAGTACTGCAAATTGAACCAAACATTAAGGCAACAGCTTCTCTCTAGGGGGCATAAAGCCTATTCATATTGAATATTCAATGCAGTATCTTACTAGCAGCAAGTTCCAATGACCACTGAAACCCCAACCCAAATTTGATTTCAGCAAATGAAACATTAGAAATATGACTAATTTAAGAAAGACAAGTCATTGTTCTGCATCACTGAAAACCAACATGACTATGAGCTTTTAAAACTTAAATGTATTCCAAATGAGTTCAGGGCCTTACACAATGTTCTCTGGGCTTCTATGAAACCGTTTCAGATATTTCAAAAATCAGAGGCAAGGTTTAAGTGCTTCTGTACATATGCAAAACCCAGTTCTCCAGAGATACTAAACATATGCTGAGGTACCTCCCAGAAACGTCTGAGTAAAAGACATTCTGATTTACTAAGTCAGAGTGGACCACAATGATGAGGGTTCGTGTGTTTCAAAATGATCCCTATAGAAATGATTCCAATTACAAAATGTAGTCATCACTATAAATCAAGGTTGGGGAGTCCTGCATACATCGGAGAAGATAAAATAAAGACATAAATCTCTAATTTCCATAAAATTCACATAGAATACTGAATATAACAATTTTGGCTATCACATTTATGTTTCCTAATATCAAATACAGATTTCTGAGGTTGCTGAAATCTGAGCTCCTGGGAAAGAACATTATAACAATCATAAGCAAAGGAATGGATCTGCTTACGAATCTGTTTTATTTACAAAAAAAAAAACAAAAACAAAAAAAAACTCAGAAATACGAATACACTCCAGTGAAATTAGACCATATTAAATCTTACATTCTGATCACCAATTAGAGAAATTACCTTCATGAGTAGATGCATTTTATAAAGCTGAGATCTTTGTAATTCTAGAGGCAAGTGTACTTTCCTCACCAGTTATCCAAGTATTTTAAATATCAAGGACTTCAAGCAAAGATCTGCTGGAAATTTTATCAATAAAAATAAATCACTAATGAAGAAAAGCAGTTTCTAACAAATAAGATACATATTTTTGTTGTTATACTAAATATTTAATTTTGATTTGCTTATTAGATTTAAGTTTATTAGTTTGAGGCCAATTTTATTAGCTAAAAATGATTTATTATTTTGAAGTCTTAAAAATACCATCTTGTTAATTTTAAATTTTCACTTTTCGGGTTAAGGCTACTTCAGATATAAAAGGTATTAAACTGCCCAAAAATACTTTGGAGCTGTTGCTACAAAGACAGTGTGTCCTTTTAAAGGATCATCTGCATTTTTCACTTTACATTATCTGATCAAATATTAATTTTAAAAAATTATCAAAAGTTAGGTATTGTATTAAGAAAAGAATCCATCTCAAAATGTGAATCATGAACTTTGACAGACAGTGATTTAAAGTAATCATTTATTTTAATATTCAGGTTGAATGTAAAAATGTTTGCTAAGTGTGATTAATGTTCTTCCTATGATTTAAGAAATATAATATTTCAAACTTTTGGTTATGGTACATGTATTAATACATTACATTTTCTTTAAATTTAGGTTAAACCAGTAATTAAAAAAAGGCATTAAACCATTATTAAAAACTAAATTGAAACTTTACTTTTATATGAAAATTTAGGTTTGGGTTAATTAAAAAAAAGACTGTCATTGAAAATATTGAGGACTTCAAGTTCAATAGCTGAATGAGGACTGTGTTTCTTTAGCCAAACAATTCTTTGAATTGGAGATAGTAAGTGTAAGGAATCTTCCTTCTTCTGCTCCTGTTGCAGCTTCTTATGCACCTCAGCAACAAGAATGTGAAATCAGAAACACTAGGACTCTAAACTGAAAAAAGGTATTCATTCATTCTTGGTAAACCTGGTCTTCAGGCTGAATGAGTGATAAGTTGGCTTTTCCTAGAAAACATATTTTGAATGAACTAGCATACAACAATAGATTACCTCAGTGACACAAATACAACTCACACTGAGTAGAAATAGAAACATGGAGAACAAAAACATGTCCCCCTAACAGAATAATTTGTCTATGATGATTTAAGGTTTTATAGCTGTTAACTAATTTCAAAGAAAAATGTAGGTCAAACACCTTACAGAACTGAAGGCATCCTAAATAACAGGTTGCCTGTACTCCCTTAATGAGGATCCTCCTTTAATTACCTACTCACACTAGGATGTGCTCTTTGCTTGTCAAAAACATCCTTTTAATAACAGGCTAGATAAGCAATAGATGACACCAAAATCCACCTTTGTTCCCAAGAGGAAGAACCAATACAAAACAGCTGGCAACATCTTCCTCTGAAATAACAACACACTGTGCTGCCTGACTAAAATTTGAAATGACAACCAGTTGGCTGTAAACTGATAACACTTACTATGAGAGAGATTTAGGAATACCATTTGTCAATCCATAGATGCAAAAACAAACAAACAAAAAAGCTACAAATGAAACAAACTTACTTTAAACCAATAAACAAATGTGGCTGAAATAGAGTCCATGATATATATATATATATATGATTACTGGTATAACCATAGCTGAAGATTTCAAAAAAAATTTTTTTTTTTACTTTTTTTGTAACAATAGTGATGGATTTATAAAAGGTTTCTGTTTCCAAAGATGTTATTGGGGTCCACATATTCCTTGACAGACTTCAGCATCCCATAGCCGACATCAGAGATACTTTCCTTTAGCCACTGCTTCCGTAACTTGCCGACTGGAAAAACAAAATCAAAAACGCTTCAATATACACTATGATACTGAGAACCAATCAATCTTATGACCATGAATGAACAAACACTGTGTGATAAATGCTTTTATTCAAAAATGAGAAATGTTTTGCTTTATTTGATTTATTGAGCCCACTAGACTATCAAGCTCATTAAGTCCAATGCATTCCCAGGGGAAGCCCAAGCTCCACAGTGTCTCCTTTCTCTGTAAACTATAAAATGGAGATGGCGGAAGCTTGGGCTGAAATTTTGCCCTATTTTACAAACAGCAGAATGAGAAAAACATACCTTTGTAAAAACCCCACCAACTGCCTTAACCAAAACATGCCAAAATTTCAAAGAAAATTAAGTTCTAACAAAAGAAACATCATACTCAGATGAATTTGTTGGCTGTATATAGCAAAAGTGATAGTCTGTCTCTGTGAAATTATTTATAAAGAGAATAAAAGCTTTAAAAAAATTTAACTTGAAAATTTAACGGGTTTTAGCAAGAATCATCATGAAGCTTTTTATTTGCATTTTCTTTTCATATTTCTTCTATATAAACTTTCATGTTCCCTAGTGATGAATATTTTCTTCTTATTAGAGACTTTTTTGGGTACTAAATAAATTCCTAATCCACTAAACTTATGCTTCTGCTTTTATGCCCTGTGTAATGTTCTCTTTCTTTGTTTCTAGATCTTGCTAATTTACTTTGAGAATAATGAAGTAATATAATGGTTACAGCATAAATTATATTTTAAAAGGCACTCAATGAAAAAAGTAACCATTTTAAAGTAGCAATTTCATTAGAAAGGTTATGTACTTAACCTGTAAAAGAACTCTGAAAGTTTAACATACTATATTTTGCTGACTTATCTGAGGTAAAATAGATAATCTTTTAATTTATGGGTAAAATTGTTTGTAGTTAGTATTTTTGAAACACATTATTGTAATAATTGGAGTCAAATGGTCATTTTCCCCAAATGTTCATTAATGATCCAAAGTCATCAACAGTAATTTAATTGGCCAACTGAAATGGGAAACCTTTTTTCATTAAAGTATTCAGCTTGTCATTCTAAAATGAACTCCATTTATCAGGCTGTGGTGATACCATTGCATCTGCATTTTGGGAACGTAAAGACCATTTTAAACTCAAACCATCTTTGAGTATAGTTCTTCAGGAAACTACCAAAATGTCAAACAATAAATAGAATAATGTCCCTGAAAGCAAAATATTTCCACTTGACTTCTAGAAATTAAAAAGCACAGCTGATCTTGAGATGGGGCAGAATGTGGATTTTTTAATTTAAAAAGAAAAATTTTGCTTAAAATATCTAAAACCAGAACCTAAACAGTGTAAGTTCTTACACTGTTCCATCTGAACAATGTTCCATCAGGTTGTCCTACTATTTACCTATATTCCTAAGGGACAACCCACCTCTCCATGCTTCAGTCTGTTTTTTCATGTGCAAAGGGACTGGAATCTATACAGTTTTCTTCACTTCAAATATTTTGATTTGTAAGAACTTAAAGTTACAAATCAGTTATTTTCAGCTTTGCTCTAAGGGATTAAAAAAAAGGGATAAAGTAACTACTCTGTGAGTGGTAAAAGTAGCATATATAAGCTCCCCACACTAATGCAGCCCAAAAGAGAGGCGTGAAATGCAGTCAATGCCAATCTCCACTGTTATCTGTAATATAGTTTCACTGAATGTGTCCTGTGGTTATGGATGTAATTGTCCTGAAAAGACTGCAAACAACTGCTCCAACGAGATGGAGCACATTAGAACCTCAGCAGGAAGCCCAAAAGCTAGCTTGTCTGCCTGGTTTTACACCTCTAGTAATAATGCAATTCCACAAGGAACTGAACCATTGTCTGAGAAGCCACCCAATAGTCATTGCATATTTAATGAAGTCACTCACCAAGCGCTGGAAAACAGAAGGTGCTTGGAGTGCATCATTAGTTCTGTCAGAAGGATAATTTACACATCTATCTTGTCAAATTTTCTATGGTTTATACTTTTACAATAATCAATCTAACATACATTTGATTAGTGAACTAGAAAGTTAAAAAAAAAAGGGCAGTATAGTCGGCATAGCTGTGGCTCCTCATAAACATATTTGATGAAAGAATTTAACTCCTAGATAGCAGAAGTTGTGAGCTGCTTCTGTCAGTGAAAACAGTGTTCTGACTGAGGTTAGAAATCATGAATTATAAATGAAAGGGGCCAGGAAATTGTTTGGTTTTGCTTAACAATTTAAGTCAACTACATTATAGGAAGTACAAATAAACACACAATTTTAAGTAAAAATGCTCAATGGTCTTTACAATAAGATAGTCTTCAAAAAACTCTAGACTCTCTGTGGCTGTCTCAAATCAAAATAGTAACAACGAAACATCCAAAGCCTTCATTCTAAATAAGGACCACAATTCAAAATAGAAGACTTTTATTCTAGAACTAAACAACAATTACGTTCCTTTTACAGCTTTTATTTCTACAGCTAGACATTTAGAAATAAGCTGATTACCCCCCACTGTTCACATGTAACACATGTGTGCACAACTAAATAGTAAACATTTCTAGAGGTCATTTTCAAAACTAAAACTTTGATTTTTATGTTTTATTGGTGGAAGGGTGAATGAATGATTAAAAACAGCAAATAAAAGGTGGCCTAAGATCACTTCACAATGCTTGTATGTGACAGTTATCCACTGAAAAGCCACATGAAGTTTACTCATCTCCCACACAGATTATCTGATGTGGAATATTCGTAATTATTTTCATCATATTCAACTACATTCCTTTGACATCTGATTTTTTAGGAGTACAAACCTAGCCCAAGTCAACACTAGAGTTAACAAAAACCAAGTCTACTACTTTTCAAAACAAGACAGGGAGGCTGAAATCACAATTGACTATTATTCTAAATACATAATGCTCGAAGTACTTTAACTAGCTATTTGTTTTAAAAGTACTTTTAAAGATACAAGAAACAGGTCAGCCAGATACTGAAAATCACAGAAAACTAATGGGAGAAAACTGTTTCTATTTAAATTAAAAGTGAAGTTCACCTTTTTACAAATTTATTTCTAATGATGTATTTATAGACAAAGTAAAACAAGTACCTTGTGTTCTGCAATAAATAGAACATTTAAAAAATTTACTTCTGGAACAGAGGAAATGGACACTTAAAGGTAGTTTTTAGTATCACAGATTCAACATTCCCCTCTAGTTGCTAAAAGCTCCAATAAAGAAAGTATCCTGTAGTATGATCCAGAGCAAAAAAAAAGAGAACACACATTAAAAAAGAAGTAAGGGTGTAGGAGTGCTGTTTGTGAAGAGGATGAATGTGGATGGTAAGCCTAGCCACCACAATGATCTGGAACTATTCTTTGCAGTCTAAGGGACTAAAGACAGCAAAAACTACCAAACAGTCCCATTTTAAGAGATATTTCTGGGATGTGCTAGCTAAAGTTCTTTTCAGCTAGATAAATTAAAACCTTTTTGAATTATGAATATTAACTTTGAAAAGATTTATTATATACTCATTTTTAAAATCTTGTACATTTACAAGATTACAAAGGTTAGAGCTCAGTAGTCCAATTTAGTCAAAGCTAAAACCACCTAACCATTATTTTAAATGACTGTATTTTAGAAGTTCTAGTTTGCACATCCTGGATACCTCCTCAGTACTAACCTACAGGTCTTATTTAAATAAAAACATCATTCTTAGCCATAAATCCCTACCTGTAGGAAGAGTTAATCTACAGTAAAGGAGCCAAGAATATACACTGGAGAAAGGAAAATTTCTCCAATAAATGGTATGGAGAAACTGGACAGTACAGGCAAATAATTAAAATAGACCCCTATCTCATGCCATACACAAAAAATTAACTCCAAAATGTATAAAAATCACGGATGTAAGACATGAAACTAATAAGCATAGATGAAAATTTAAGTAAAACATTCCATACTGTAGGCCTTAGTAATGTCTTTGTGGACTCAAAATCAAACAGCAGACAAAAATAGAATATAAACATTGAGACTACATCAAACTGTAAAGTTGCACAGTGAAAGAAACTATCACAAAGACACCCTACTCCATGCCACAACATAATGGGGCAATGGGTGGATATCCAAGATCTACAAAGAACTAATAGAATTTGAGGAAAGCAATCCAAAAATGGGCAGAACTAAATAGGCACTTCTTGTAGGAAGATATATGAATGGTCAATGAACAAGAAAAATGCCCATCATCACTTACCATCAGAGATGATAATATGGTCCCTGATGAAAAACAGTATGCAGATTTCTCAAAGTATTCAAAATAGCTCCACCATATGATTCATCAATTCACTCTTAGGTATTTACCTGACAAATGTATACATGTACATCTATGTTCACTGAGACATGATTTATAGTAGACAATTATGGAAACAACCTAAGTACTCAGACAGGTGAATGGATTATGATATATATATATATATACATACACATACACCCACACCCACACACAATGGACTATTACTCAACTATGAAAAAAAGATAATTTGTAATCTGCAGCAACATGATTGGAACTGGAGAGAATCATGCTAAGTGAAGTAAGTTAGAAGGAGAAAGACAAATATATTTGTATAGTGTATATAGGATTATATGTAGAATGTAAAGAAAGAAAAGGTTAGATAAAACCAAACCAATAACAAATCCTAAACATCTGTAGAACTGAGGCTATGAAAGGAGAGAAAATTGGAAAGGCACACAATGGACTAGGCTAAGAACTTTCAGTGTCTTGGTGTGTTGTAGTGACCTCTGGAGAGGTGTGATACTACACCTCTGAAACACACAGTACTGTAAACTATTCTTACTTTAGTAAAAATATAAAAAAGTAATTTCCTCCCCATAGTTGACTCTTGGAAACCACTATTTCTATAATTGCTTCATTTCAAAAACATTATAGAATCATATAGTATGTAAACTTTAATACTTGATTTTTTTTTTTTTTTTTTTGTGCAGCATAATTCCTTGGAAATTCATCCAAGCTGTTGCATGTATCAATAGCTGGTTTCTTCTTATTGCTGAGTAGTATTCATGGTATATATGGACCACATTTGTTTAGTCATTCACTATTTGAAAGACATCTGTCTGAGCTGTCTCCAGTTTTGTGTAATTATGAGTAAAACTGTTATGAATATTCATGGAAAAGTTTTATGTGAATTTAAGCTTTCATTTCTCTGATATAACAGTCCATATATATGACTATTGGGCTAGACGGTAGTTGCATGTTTGATTTTATAAGAAACCATCACATTGTTTTACCACATCAGCAATGTGTGACTGGTCCAATTTTTGCACATCCTCACTAACATTTGATATTGTCACTGTTCTTTTCTTAGCATTCTGACAGATATGCAGTGATGGCTCTTACGATTTTAATTTGCATTTCCCTAATAGCTAATGATGTTAATAGATATCTTCTCATTTGATCATTTTCCATCTGTATATCTTTGGTGTAATGTTTCTTCATGTGTTTGGCCCATTTCATAACTGGATCGTTTATATCCTACTGCTGAGTTGTGAGTGCTCTCTCTATACACTGTAGTACAGATTCTGTTGGATATGCAGTCTGAACAGATCTTCTCACACTCTATAGCCTACCTTTTCATGTAGCTATGTCTTGGAATAGACTGATTGCAATCACTTTGTGCTTTCTTCAAAATTATTTTAGCTATCTAGTTCCTCTGCCTTATCATACACATTTTTTAAAATTTATAACAGTTTATCATTTTGTATTTTTTTTTCCATCTCAATTGTAATCCCCGCGGGTTTCCCATCACCAAGTCACCCGTGTGCCATCACCATAATCTCATGCACTTCCCTCCCCACCTCCCCACCCCCTCGTTTTTGATCCCATTCCCCACTCCACCCCCTACAAAATGTCTCTGGTATATGGCTGTTCATTATTTTTGTTATTTTCTCGCCTGGTCCATTATACTCCTGCTATGAGTGAAGCCATCCGGTATTTTTCTTTCTCTTTCTGGCTTATCTCACTAAGCATATCATACACATTTTAAAATAATCATTATTTTAATAAAAAATCTTGCTGAAATTTTGATAGGAATTGCATTAGATAGGCAGGTTAATTTGGGAAGAAGTGCCCTCTTTACTTTTTCCAGTCTTCTACCAAACCTAAGCACACTCTCTTCAATTTCTTTACATTAACTTTGATTTTTTTCAGCAGTATTCTGTAGTTTTTAATATACAGATATGTAACTGGTAAATTTGTTAACAAACTGTTAAATTATATTAAATTTATGCCTATTTTATTTTCTTTGGAGCAACTGTAAATGGTATTGTGCTTTAAATTTCAGCTTCTATTTTCAATGTGTTTGTCATACAGAAAATACACAAATTTTTATAGGTATTATGTAATATACAAAAATATAAAAACTATTATATTCTATAATCTTGCTGATTTTTTTTGTGGGTTGGGTGGGATTTCCCACATAGACACTTGTGTCATCCACAAACAGGGATAAGACATTCTTGTTTATTCCTTTCCAATATGCATGTATTTTATTTCACATTAAAAGGTTTTTAACAAATGGCCTCACGGCCAATCTTTCCCTCATATTTTTGAGTTGTGTTTTTTAACTTTTAAAAGTTTTTGATACTACTGAATTCTGTAAAGACCACCAAAAAAGCTAAGAACAGCTGTCTCATAATTACTCCCTAAACAATAGGAAAAAATTCTGGTCAGGCAAAGATAACCAATATATGAATCAAGACTGGTTATATTTAATCAAAGTGGTTTTTTTTTAACTTCCTGACAAGAACTTAGGTATAATTTAAGCAAATAACAACTCAAAAATTTAAGTCATAAAGTGAAATTAAATAAGTGCTTGATATAAACTCTGCTATTTAAACTGACTAGCTTGTCAGTTACAAAAACAAGCCACCATGAAGATTAAGTTAAGCAGTCTTTATATTTCCTATAGCCTCCAGTTCCAGACTACATCTGTTTTCTTTGATACACAAAACCAGAGTTAAAATAGCTCCATTTATCACAGCATGATTGTAGGCAGACAAACCAGCCTGTCTGTTTCCAGATAGTGAAAGCAACTGCTATTAATCACAATTACAGGCCAAACCCTTTAAGAAATTGCATCAATATTTTCCCAACCCCCAAGTCCTCCTATTCTGGAACTCAAAAGTGGTAGTGGAGAGTTAAAACACTGCCTGAAGGTCAGTAAATAACGATTCTACTTACAATGAGGTCAACTTGAGTTTTAAATTCATGGTGCAAAATAAGGAAAATCTTTTCAACACATTAAAGATCTCTCAAAAGCTCTAGCACTAATTTCCTTAATAGGACAAAACCACTCCTAAACATTTATAGGAAGACATCTGCTTTATAAAATTATACTGAACAACACAAAAACTTGAAATTTACAAATTAGACAATGCAGAGGAGCATGTATGGAATTAAATTATTTTTTTTTCTACAGCAAATTCTATAGCCAAGAATGCAAAGGTAATTTATTTCTCTTTAATATAGACTATAACAGAACTTCCCATAGAAAGACAACTTGTAGGCCACTGATAAAAAACTGTTAAAAGACCAGTGTTGAATCATAATATCCTTTTTGAATGTATGGATCTTTTCTTAAAAAATAAGTTTAACACTTCATTCAATGTTGTTCCAGCAAGGATTTAAGAAAACAAATCTACTTGGTACTATGCTATTACTTTTCTAAAAAGCTACTATTTTTCAAGCATCTACTATATGCAAGGTATTTAGCTGCTTTATAAACATTGCCAAATTTAAATCTTACAGTAATCTATGAGGCAGGTACTATTATTCTCATTTTGCTAATGAGAACACTGAAATTCAGAGAAGTTATTTCCCTAAGGTCACATATATAAGTGCAGAGTCAGAAATCACATATATATTTGATTTCAAAGTTCTCTCCCTCAGTTTACAAATCTCTTAAAACTTCTGTTTTAAGACAATCTTTGAATGAAGTCCACAATACATAATGCATCTATGGAAGAACATTAAAATGGCCATTATTATGAAGCTATAGAGAACTACATATTATTTTACCCTATTTTCACTGAAAAGCTGATTCAGCAATAAAACACCTTCCTTCATATATTATGAATTAAACTGAGTTTCTATGATCCTTTATTCAAACAAGGCCTGACTATTAAATATTTAAAGCTGAATAAGCATTCTAACAGCTATCTTAATATGAAAGATTCAAAGCTCTTTTAAGATTTTGCAAAACTGCCCCCAAATTCTGTGAGCACTTTAACTGGTTATCCACTCACTTCCTATATTCACTGAACACTGACTATGCAGAACAAGTAGTCACTATTTTAGGGTTAAAAGAACAAACTAATAAGACAGTAATTGCAGATACTGAAACTACACAGAAAACAAGAAAGACATCTCTACAAAGGTAACCTTTTTTGTCAGAAATCTAAATAATGGGTAAAGTCAAGTCATGTAGATATTTGAGTTAAATACAAAAGAAAGAACATTGGAACAAAAGGGGACAATGGGCAAAGGACTTGCAAGAGCATTGGTCAGTCTGAGGAATAGCAAGGACAATGATGCTAGAAGTGAAAGTAATGAGAGAGGAGGACAGCATTTTTCCATGAAAGTACTGATAAGGCATTTGGATTTCATTGTGAATATGAAGAGAAGACACTGATTTTTCAGAAAGATTATTCTAACAGCAAAAGAAATGATAGGGGAGCAAGAAAGACCAGTTAAGAGACTATTGCAGTAGTAGCATAGGGTTTCAAAAACAGTGAATTTAGAACTAGAGTATTAACAGTGATCTGAACTAGAGGGGATTCCTTCTAGTATCTGGGAAGGCATTTATCAGCCTATAAACAGGTTAGTGTCTTAATCCTTGGACTGAGATAACCATAGAGGAAAGGGGAGAATATAGAGAACAAACTGGCTTAGGGCTGAGTCCTCCCTCACTTCGATATTAACTGTTTGGAGAGAACTGTGAGGAAAGGGAAACTACCAGTATGTATGAACAATATTTGTAGTCAGGTTTTCCTAGTTTCTTTTTCTAAGGACCAGAGGAAATCAGGTTAAAGTTTGTTTCCATGCAGTCATATTTTTGACTATATAGAAAATAACAAAATGATACATATGTCAGAAATAAAAGATTTCTATTTAAATGGGCAGAACTCAATAAATTAATATGCAGTGAAGTCTTTATATATTCAACATCAAACCATGAATATCTAAAAATAAATTATTTCACAAGATTTGTATAGTTTTCAACAAATAAAGATCTATAAACTGATAAAACCTGAAAGCATATAAATTATACAAGGAGTTTTACTGTAATATTAACTGTAATATGATCTGACTGCATTTGTTTTATTATCTGATACTATCACTATGTTAGAAACTACAATCCAGGAAGAATAAAAACAGAGTTAAAACTGACCTATGGCCCTCCCTGGTGGCGCAGCGGGTTAAAGCACTGCACTAAGAAACTAAAGCCACTTCCGCATGAGTTCGATTCCCGCCTGCCCCGGAGG
>NW_004567103.1:41254999-41364044 GCF_000260355.1 Condylura cristata
TTAAAAAAAAAAAGATAGGGAAACTGAGGGCAGGAAGACCAAAGTTCGAACTTACATCGCATGATCGTTATTGCCGATAACTTTGGGCAAATTATTCTACATTCAAGAGTCTTAATATGTCTTTACTTAAAGTCAGTAATAATAATTACTTCACAGCACTTTGGTAAGAATCCAAGAAGACTTAAATTATGCAGAACAACTAGCAAACATTTAAATACTCACAAATGTTACTTCTTTTGCCTATTATATCTCCATTCTCTTCACTGTTTCAGCATTTACATCTTTATTAAAGTCACCATTTAAGTTCTTGTCAAAGAAAAGGGCAGGCTTTTACCTTGGCTAAAGAGATGATGATAATAACTCTACCAGTTTTAACCAATGACCCGTTGAAATGCTAAGATTAATTTTACTGGACTATAAGATCCTTCAGGAGATGGACAAACCATTCTTTGAAGTGGATCAGTACATATAGTATGGAAAACACACAAAGGGTATTAAAAAGCATTAAGCATATTTTGTTTCAAAAATATCACAGGGAACTACTTACATTATTTGTTTTGGAATCAAGAACTGAATAATCTTGCTCTTATAGGTTAATTAGGGCTTATATTTTTCCTGATACTTTTCTTCTATTTGTGTGCACAGATTAATGTGATATATTATTACCATAGTTTTCACAATAACAAAATCTAATTTTCAAAAAGTTTAATGCTTTATTACTTTAATTTGTATATATTTTCTCTTTGCTCTAATGAGAGCTTTATTGGATAAATCACTTCAAATATGTTTATGTAGATTATGTTAAAGCCTACTAAGAAGCTCTCAGGGTCTGGGGTATATGTGAATAAGTAACATTTGCAGTTCTGCTATATTCAGCTTTCAGCATCTCATATTCAGGCACTAGTAGAGAGAAATCAATATCCAAACAGATCCTAAAAAGGTAAAGCAAAAAACCCCACAAAATTCTGTTTGGCTTTCCTCTGTAATGTTATAGTTCATTTGGTTGTATTTAGCTCCTATTTAACTTCTTACACTATACTGTTTGAGTAAACTGAGAACACCCTCCCTCAGTTAAGGAAATAGTTCATCTGAAACCCTATTACCTAAATGAAAATTAAGCCCCTCTTTCCTCCTGTATATTTAAGATTTGGCTGTTTGTATCTTTGCACAGAATCACATCTCATATATAACAACACAGACACAGAAACTATAGTTCCAGATCTTCAAGGTGAAGGTGTACTATTGGCCACTGACATGTACCAAAAGGTAAAATTGTTGGCTAAAGAAAGGAAAATTTACTTTTTTCTTCAAATAAGTAATTATAGCTAAATTATTGTCCTCCCTCCCCATCCAGTTAATTTAGATGAAAAAAATCAATATTTCATCATTCTATAATTTAATGAGTATTTTCCTTAACATATTAACATGGTGACATCCTGAAGTCAAAATATTTTAAAGATCTTAAATAATATATGGCTTTCTAAATATTTTAGAAGAGGCTAATAATTTAAGTATCTTTATGAAATTATCTCATGTTTACATTTCCAAAATCAGGTATAGACTTTTGGATTAGTCAGATTCATTCCACTAGAGAGATTTCTAGTATCCATTTTACTCCCACGCTCATTTTTGTTTATTTGCTCATTTAACAAATAGAAAGAGGGGTGAAAGAACTAATTTATTCACTTTTATACTTACAAGTCAATTTTTAAGCTATAAATTTATGGGCTGGAAAAAAAGGTGACAGCAAAATTATAACTGATACAGTTATATTGGGGACCATCTTTCTATTTCATTCACCCACATTAGCAATCTACCCCAGTTCGGGTGCAATAATGTTACATGAATACAGATCATTTAGAGTCCACTCTCCTCTACCAAAATCATTTCCTTCACTCTACATATATATACAAAGGGCTAAACGCTGTCTAGGTACTGGTACATAGCAAAGAAAACAAAACAAAAGCCTCGTCCTGATGGATACTCACTTTCTAGAGGGAGGTATAGTTCACTTAAGGAAATATAAATAGGTAGAGTGTTAAATAATGCTAAACACTGTGAAGGAAAATGAAACAGGGAAAAAGGAATAAAGAGTAGGGCAGAGGTAGAAGTTGAATTTTTAGATTTTGGTACTTGTTTATCTTCACAGTACCCTCTAAAAATTTTTAATTAAAAAAATTAACATGTTTCTATTTTTCTGAGCATCAAATTATACTGAAGCATATACAAAAAACAAATTTGTTTCAGAGAACAGAAAACCTTGAGTGACAGATGGCCACAATTTAACTTGTTTAAAAACTGCCTCATCTTTCTTTCATAAAGCCTGCTTGTAACATATAGCTATATCATAATTTTTATAGGTGATGTGATAAATTCTCTGGTAACATCAGAGGTTTAACACAGAGACTTAACACCATAATCTGAATCAAAATTTTGAAAAACATTTCTCTTTTATATTGTCTTGATTTATTTGCTGAGGGTGAGCAGAACAAAGACTTCTTCAATGTATGGTACAACTGATGTCCAGCTAGCTACATTCCCATAGAAAATGAAAAATACTTACCCAAGTTTTCTTTTCCCCTTTAAAGACTTTTGCTCTCATAGCCAAATACTTTCCAGGAAAACTGGGTTATTGTTAGGTAGCAAATTTCCCTGAGAACTTAACAAGACTGTCCAGGTTTTTATACCTAGGCAGGTTTGTCTGTGTGCACTGCCACAATGTGGGCAACATCAGTGACAACTTCTCTAATAAAGAAAAACTTTCAAGAAATCTCAAGTACTGCCATATTAATCACATTATCACTTTCTTATACATTTTATTGAGCCACGTATCTTAAACAGTAGAACTATTAAAAATAATATGCCCCGGGCCCTCCCTGGTGGCGCAGCGGGTTAAAGCACTGCACTGAGAAGCTAAAGCCACTTCCGCATGAGTTCGATTCCCGCCTACCCCGGAGGTGACCATATGGTGTGGCAGACCTCTCCTGACCCACCCGCTGCTCCCCTCAGCAGTGTGCTTCGTCGATCTGCCTGTTCTGCTCCCCACTCTGTCTCTGGTGAAGCCTCTCACCGCCCCTGAGCCTCTAGCCTGTACCCCGGTTCTGTATGTACAAATAAATAAATCTTTAAAAAAAAAAAAAATAATATGCCCCAAAGATTACCTCCATGATGATGTGACAGGCTCCCTCCATTAGCAAGGATTTCTTCTCTAGCAGCTGCCTATATTAAGAAACAACAACAAAAAATTTGTATACTTAGATTTCACCTTAAAGAAGAAGACCCAACCCCAAAAAGGAGGTACCTATTCACTGGGTCAAATAATGAGCTATAAGATGAAATTTCCTACCTCTTAGGTCAATTGAAATATTCAGACTAGCTTTCTAAGACTTTTTCCCTAGAGAACAATCACAATATGTACAAGAGGCATGTAGAGATTCTAGAATTCAGTGCACAGATTGTTTATAAAAAGTTTTATAAGGACAGAGATGGGTTCAATTTGAAGGAAATCTCTCACTAATAACAATAAACATTAGTAACTTTTCACTGATTGCTGTGTATCTGGAAAGGTATAAAGCACTTTATAACAATGCTTAAGTTACAAAACAATTATAATTACTTCTATTTTACAGATAAAGAAAATGAGTCTTTGATGGCTAAATTATCTAATATACAGTAGACATCAGACTTAAGATTACTTACAAAGCTATCAGAAATTAAACAAAAAGGCCTTTATAGCATTTCTTAGGTCAATGCCTTGGGGCAAAGTACTTGGTTACTCTGTGGATATCTAAGTGTGGGGTAAAATAAGCCTTGTTTTGTGGACCTAACATGATCCCGAATAAGCTTGTAGAGTCCTAAAAGGTACAAAGGTAAACTCACACACAGAGAGATACACAAAAGACAAACACAGCCAAATAACAAGTGACTGAAGTGCTGAATGAAAATGGGAAATAGAAATTGGAAAATTCAATCCTTTACAATTCATAAATACATAACAGCTGTGAGATGAAATGCCTACAGTGCCTTGAACTTCTTGGAATACACAGGTTGTATAAACCATGAAGAGTTAGACCAGGGTAGAAGAAGGCCTGGGAAACCTGGGATCATTATCTCACTGCAAAGTAATATATAAGAACCTCCTCATCTAGAACTTAGGGGTTTTCATATGAATCTTAAATATGCTAGCCCTGTTCTAAGAAATACTACCTCCTAACAAGTTATTTTACATGAACTCAACAGCATTTACAGAATTTACAGAATTCCAGTTTCAATTAGGAAAGAAGAAAAATTTCAGTTTGGTACTACTCCAGACTACCTTTGGTAGCTAGCATAAGCAATACAAACACTAGAAGGCTAAGGCTACTGGAAAGGACTCACTTTTGAAGGTAGTGGCATGCTCATGATTTTGACTGCAATGATGACTTCACAGGGGTATACATAATGCCAAAACTCATCAAATTATACAATTTAAATATGTGCAGTTTACTATACTTCACTTATATTTCAAAAAAGTTGGGGAACAAAAAAAGAGAGAGAGGAGCTTAGGAGGGAGTCAACTAAACTCTGTGGATGGTTTGGCTTTATGGGTATGCCACTGAAAATGACCTTACAGTACTATCTTTATTAGCAGGCTTACAACAAACACTAGGACCTCAGTTTCCCACAGTTCCTCACAGTCTAGCCTGTTTCCCCAACACTAAGCATACTTACAGTGAGATGCATTTTTTGATGGTGATCAAAAGAAAGCTTTAGAAAAATTAGTAATTTAAGATCATATAAGAAATGTAACAGAAACTACTATTAAATGAACTGTACTGGCCTATATATAATTTCAGCAAATAAAAGAAAAATTAAAGCTAGAATGACAGTATTACAGCAACATAAACTAAGAGCATTGGAGCTGCAGACCTCAACAGCAGCTACCACTACTTTGGGCTGCCAAGTGATTCCTATAACCTTTTGTTATTGAATCAGTTATAATGTACAATAACAAAAAAAAAATCATAAGTCACAGAATATTTACTTTAGAATAGGTACAAAATATTTACTTTAGATTTACAATTTCATACACAATGTAACAAATTCATTTCTCATTTCTATGGGCTAACAGCCCGGCAAGCAATCAATGATGAAACAGCATCAAAAATAAAATTTACAAAATGATAGTCACTTATTTAAATCAGTAAGAGAATGTAAGAACTTCATTCATGTATGCAAAGTTACCTCAGTTTGTTCAAACACAGTCAGTGGGTCACTTATTCCCCTGTAGTTAAAGGCAAAGTAGAAGTAGATACATGCACCTGCATCATAAGTCTGCGTGACCCTAAAAAACGGACAAAATCCCCACAAGGCTTTAGTTAAGTGAAATCAGATTTAATGTACAGAAATTTAACAGGCAAGATCACCTAAATGGATTTGCTTAAGCCAAAATCACTTTCTCTAGCCAGGCTCTGGTGGAAGCCTGGCTAGAGAAAGATTTCATAGGGATAAGAACAGAGACTGGGTCCTTCCTGGTGCTCAGCAGGTTAAAGCACAGCACTAAGAAGCTAAAGCCACTTCAGCATGAGTTCAATCCCCTCCCCGGAGGTGATCACATGGCGTGGCAGACCTCTCCTGACCCGCCCACTGCTCCCCCAGCAGTGTACATCATTGATCTGCCTGCTCTTCTCTCCATTCTGTCTCTGGTGAATCCTCTCACCACCCCTGCACCTCTGGTCTATACCCCAGTTCTGGTGAATCCTCTCACCACCCCTGCACCTCTGGTCTATACCCCAGTTCTGTATGCATAAATAAATAAATCTTAAAAGAAAGAAAGAAAGAAAGAACAGAGACTGACTGTAAGAACTGCTTTATAACTTGTTTTGGTTAAGTCTTAATTATTAAAAATTGAAGAATAATGTAAACATTTCTCCCATTGGTTTGGAGGCCAAAATAACAAACAAAACTCCACCTCCAGAGAAGGGATTTTCTTTCTTTTTTCATTAGTCTATTGTAGTTAAAGGCAATCCCTGAATAGACTAGATGGAACCCAGTGACCCATTACAAGTCTTCCAGACTTAACTCAAAATTGACAGAAATAAGTATGAGAGCTTAAAATGCAAAAACAAAAATGTTCACAAACGAAAATATGATCAGACTAAGTTAAATACAGTGACACTAGTAGTTCACATTAATTATTAGTAAGGAGTTTGAAAAAAAACTGATTACATCAAATTCAGTGACATGATCTTAAGTATCTTTACACTTGGGACCTATTTGTATACAATCAGTCTGTACGTGTGTTTAGAAAGGGTATCAAGAATATTAGGTCAAATCACATATGTAATCTATAACTAGGCTTTCAAAGTGCAATTAGGTGAAGCATTAAAATAAAAGGGAGCTAAGGTAATCACAGCCAAATCAATTCAAATTTCTCTGAATTCAATCTACAGAGGTTCCCACAAAGAGTTTAATTTAACAGAAGGAGGAAATACAGAGGAAATACTCTTGTTTACTACAAAATACAAATAGAAACTAATCTAAAATTTTAATGGCTTTTTAGGCCAAATGTTAGGTGCCTCAGAACAGAAGAAATGATCTGTTTAACAATACTGCTGTCAATTTGCCAGCTGTTTTTTTCTTCTAGTGTTAATTCACACTCATAAAAAAGACTCCTTGAATATTTACATTTTAAGTACCAGATTTACAAAGTTTAAAATAAATTGGAGAACCATTTGAACTATATGGGTATTATCATTAGTACTAACTAAAAAGTAAATTTTAAAGGATACATGAATGAAGTGAGTTTAATAGTAATTAGTAAGATATACAGCACTCATATGAGAATCATTAATATTAATAAACAGACAATGCACATAAATACTAATACAACATTGTTGACTTCTAAAAAATCCAGAATCTATATTATATAGTTCAGTTTTCAATAGAAAAGTAACTTTCTATTATTAAAACAAAATTTGATCGATCAAGTGTCTCCAAGTAATGAAAATAATAAATCTCCAAATAATGAAAAACAACTCTTGGAAAATCTCAGTTTCAGAAAGTGAATTAGGTTTAATACCTTTTAACAGACAGATTTTATCATTTAGGATAATTAAATACTATCCTCTTCCAAAATTGTCTGGACAAGTGATAGTGTGATTGTCAAAGTCATTATATTATTCTTTAATTTCTAAAGACTGTGCTCTATACTTTTTTTGAGTACCTATGTTAAGACTCACCAAGAAACTTAGGGTTAGAATACCTATACAAACTACCTGTTTGTTTTTGTTTTTTTTTTTTTAAGATTTATTTATTCATTTATACAGAGCTGGGGTACAGGTCAGAGATGCGGAGGGTGAGAGGATTCACCAGAGTCAGAGTGGGGAGCAGAATAGGCAGATCAATGAAGCACACTGCTGAGGGGAGCAGCGGGTGGGCCAGGAGAGGTCTGCTGCGCCATGTGGAAGACCTCTATGGCCTCCGGGGCAGGCAGGGATCTAACTCATGCGGAAGCGACCCACAAACTACCTTTTTATCACTACTAACTAACTAAATGAAACAATGCACCTAAATTAGTTTCCTGGGTTCTTTGATTTTAATGAGATCTAACAGTGTTTCTAAGGCACTAGCTTAAAAATATATTTTATGTTTAATATTTACACAGAATAATCTCCTTGGCCATTGTTAAGAAATTCAAATTAACCTAAACTAAAATCAAACGTTTATTAATGTTAGCTGAACCAAATATGAGCCATAAGAACTGTATTTAAAATCCTACTTACCAAAATATTCAAATAACTAAATGTTGCACACTCTGAACTTTGATTTAATATCATGATCACAGAAGTTGAGCATCTAACCTTTTATCAGAAAATTATTCTTTAAAAAACAGCATCTTAATTGTGTGAGAGAAGTCAGGCTGAGAGGCATCTCAACAGAAACTTCATATAACTCTCCCCAGGGAAATGTGAAGGCAGGATGACCCATCAGAGCTGTCCCAATAGAGGATGATGGGACTTTACACACCCAAACCAATCAGTCATTGGATGCACAGAGATCATCCCTGAAGTGAGCTGCCAACAGCATTTCCAGTGGCTAAGGGTTACGTCTTCACTCCTAAAGGAGGTGTGTGCAGCACTTAATAGCATCTGCCATAGAACAGCCATTCCCTGAGATCTCAAGTCTTGTAAATTCAGACTTGTTACATTAAATCTTCTGGTGTTTATGGAGAAAATACCAAAAGACTGACTATAAAGTGCCCCCTCTAAAGAAAACCACTTTGAGGTCTGCTGCTACTTAACAAAGAGGACACAAGCAATCATCAGTTAATCATGCAGTATCTGATATGGAAGATACTTGTCACATTTCAATTTAAATTATTTAAAATTAAATAAAATTAGCTTCACACTAGACACATTTCAGACAATAAAAAGTCACATGTGGGGTCCTCCCTGGTGGTGCAGTGGGTTAAAGCACAGCACTGAGAAGCTAAAGCCATTTCAGCATGAGTTTGATCCCCACCCTGGAGGTGATCCACATGGCGTGGTAGACTTTTCCTGACCCACCCACTGCTCCCCTCAGCAGTGTATTTCGTTAGTCAGCCTATCTATTCTGCTCCCCACTCTGTCTCTGGTGAATCCTCTCACCGCCCCTGCAACTCTGATCTATATCCCATCTCTGGATGCATAAATAAATAAATCTTAAAAAAAAAGTCACATGTGGCTAGTGGCTACCATTCAGCAGAGGTCAGATAAGAACATTCTCTTATCTCAGGAAGATAATGGAATGCAACAAGTTTATCTTCATTGGCTCTTTTGCTTCACTCATTACTTTATTCAATGTCCATTTATTTCATCAATAACTGGAAAAAAAAAACCACTTAAAAGTGCTTTTTCTGTAGAAGAAAGAATTCTTCTCTTATTCCTGGAGTTCAGGTATTTGGCTCTCAGTCATACCATCCAGATAGTGATGAAGGTACTAAGAGTACTCTCCCAAAGGGCTCAGTACTGCTTATAGGCACAATCCTAACAAGGTGGCAAGAGGGTTTGGAAAACTTGCTAAGTAGACAGGCTGAAGCTTTTCTTCAGCTGACAATGTATATTTCTCCATGAATTAACTTTTTTCCAGAATAAGAAGTACAGGCTCAAACTCACCTGCATGTAGAAAGAGGAGCAAACTGAACACCCTTCTCTTTGCATTCCCTTATTATTCTTTCTTTTACATTTCTGCAGAGATCAACAACTCTAGAAAACATAAAACAATATTAAGTTTTCAAACAAGTTACCAAATTTCTACTATAAGCCAGTTTATTTGACATCCTTCAAGTCAGAAATTGTCTTAACTGAAACTTCCATAAGTAATTCCTCAAGAACGAACAAAAGCCTTAGTGATTCAAGTTGTGTCTTCTATTCATAATTTCAAGGATAAGTAGAGTCCTTTCTTTTTTGCCATATAAAAAAGGAAAATCAAAAGAGCATACTGTTTCCTGAAGGCAGTTTCCTATACTAGGGAGAACTCAATTTCAAAATAAATTTAATAGCAAGACCTTAAAACCTATTAGAACACTGTAATGAAAATCCAATTCTAAGCTATACAAATATCTATCCATAACCATGTCTAAGAAGTTTTTCCTAATTTGAAAACAATTAATAATCTTGGTGTTATAACAATTTCACTAACCTATTCTCAAGCACTGAGGTAAAAACCAATTCAACAAACTTACTGGTCATGAACTGTATGTGAAATGCTAATGTGCTATGTTAGACTAGAAGTCTATGCATCTTCTATACAAGTTTATTAGAAGTCCATGAAAATAGGTGAAGGACAGTAATAACCATTAAAGAGCAAGGGGGCGATTGAGGCTATTTAACAATATTAATTAATTAATTAATGTAAGCTGTAACATACTGTTATAACTATACTTTGTTTCATCAAGAAAGTAAAACTTTTAAGGTGTATATGTCATTTTATTCTCCAATAAATATCCTGGCCACATACTAACATCAATTCTGGGTCACCAAAATTGAAAAGACACTGAAGAAATTCAAAAGTTTGACTCATCTCTCATCTCAAGATTTATTTGATAATATGAAAACCAATTTGATTAAAACAATAACATTCAACTATAATTATAAAATACATTAAACTTATCTACACTTATAATAAGAACAAAGAATATGTGATTAGAATATAAATATAAAAATGATTTTAGTGTCTTATTAGCAGTCAAATTTTTTATAGAGCCTCTGAAAGTTTTATAAATTCTGATTTTTAAAAATGTTACATTAATTCTGCTTTATTTTATGAGAGCTGTAGCAAATACAATTTTTCAGTGTTGTTTATCTGTGTGCTATTTTTGGAATTTAAAAAAATTTTTCAAAGTAATATAATTACAAAACAATTACTTTAAATATAAATAAAACCCATAAGCTTTATTATTTACAGATGTTAATATTACAAATTTGTAAAAGTAACAAGCTTTATAATTAGTAGTTAGTGTGCTTTTATAATCCTTTTTTATTTAAAACATTTGGTGGATCATATTTCAGTTAAAATACATTCAAATTCAAATGCATACAGTTGTTACAAATGTAATAATACTGAGTTGCTAGGAACTGCTTATGTCTAAAACTTCATAGATAGCTGAATAATGAGGAGGAGGGACAAAGAACTAAATGTTATGTCCCTTAATGTTATTATTCATAGAAATTATCTGTAGGGAGGAAGTTCTCATAGAAATTTAGCAAAGGCCAACAGAGTTCCTTTGAGCCAATCACTTTATAAGTGACAAACATAACTGTCTATTTTTAAATTCTTAACTGACCTTTGAGCAAATTTAACTCTATTGACCATTTTCTCTGCAAAATAAAATTCCCAGGGCTTTTGTTATATCACTGGTTTTCTTCTGAATCCTGTAGATCTTATTCCTCAATCACCTGCTAGTTCTTGTGTGTATGACTATCACTTGTATGTTGGGGTTCCCTGGAATTCTTTTGATAGATCCTCTTTGTTTCCACATTATCTGTTGTGTTTGTACCTCCTCCCTTGCTTTTAATCAGTCTTATGCTGAGGTCTTTAAAAATCTCTAACTTGGAGTTTATAGACAACTATTTCTAAATTCTTACACTGCTCTAGATTCAGGAAACTTTGCAGAATATTCATTAAGCACTTAACAGGTACAACCACTGCTGCTAGGCCTACAGAAGAATGCACAAAAACTAGTGAGCTCTCCATTCCTTGAGAGACTTGTGTATGAAAAGGCCAAAAAGGCATATGAAAAAATGTTCATCACTTATTATCAGGGAAATACAAGTCAAAACCACAAGATACCATTTCACAACTGTGAGAATGGCCCACTTAAAAAAAAAAAAAACTAGAAATAACAAAAGCTGGCAAGGATGTGGTGAAAATGGAACCCTCTTACACTTGCTGGGAATGTAAACTGGTCAAGCCACTTACAGAAGAGTACAGAAGTTCCTCAAAACACTAAAAATGGATCTACTATATGATCAGTGAGTCCACTACAAGGAATCTACCCAAAGGGCACAAAGATACTAATTCAAAAAGGAAACTTGCACTCCTATCTTTATTGCAGCACTACTTACAATAGCCAAAACATAAAAGCAAACTAAAGGCCCCAAAACAGATGACTGGATCAAGAAGATGTGATATATACACTGTGCAATACTACTCAGTGATCAAAAAGATAAACTCATGCCACTTATGGCAACACAGATGGAGCTGGGAGGAAGTAGGCTAAGTGAAATAACTTAGAAGGATAAAGATAAATATTGTATGGCTTTGCTTATATATGGAACATAGGGAAATGGAAATAAGGATCAAGAAAAAGACAAATCTTGCAAGCTGACACAACTGAAAGAAACAACAGGGGAGTGGAAGCGAGATGGGTTAAAACAGGGGAGGGAAGCACAAGGGACTATGGTGATGGGAGAACCATAGGGACTACAACTGAGGGGAGAAAAGGGAGAAATCAAATACTGTCCAAAAATTAACAATGATGTAAGAAAATAATTTTTTTTTTATTTTTTAAGATTTTTTTTTATTTGTGCATATAGAACTGGGGTACAGGCCAGAGGCTCAGGGGCGGTGAGAGGCTTCACCAGAGACAGAGCAGGGAGCAGAACAGGCAGATCGATGAAGTACACCGCTGAGGGGAGCAGCGGGCGGGTCAGGAGAGGTCTGCCACGCCATGTGGACACCTCCGGGGAAGGCGGGATCCAGCTCATGCGGAAGTGGCTTTAGATTCTCAGTGCAGTGCTTTAACCCGCTGCGCCACCAGGGAGGACCAATAAATTTATTTTTTTTAAAAAAAGGGCAAACAAAATAAAAGGCCTCTACCATATATGTTTGAAGACCGTGTTCCCATGGGCTGCTGTTAAACACAGTTTCTAACTACCTAAAGGTTTGGGGAGAATAAAAAAAGAAGTTGTTAAATGACTAACAAGTAAATGCTAAGTAAGGAATATTGTTGTGTTCCCTTAAATTTACTTATTAAAAACTTCGGCTAGAGAAATTACTTTCAAAGGAAAAAGATCCCATATGTAATTCTACATGTGAAAAATATGATCATCGAATCAATCAAACAAGTATACGAGGTATTCCAGTACATTTTACCTGTCCCAAGGAGCAGAAGTCTCAAAAGATTCTCCTACTATATAGTATTCCAAGGCCAAGTCCTGTTAAGACATATACATAACAATTAAGAAATTAGAACAGATCAGAAAAAAATCAATAATACTGTCAGTATTTCATGTTCCTCGTTAGTATTTCATATAATTCTTATGTTAGCATCATGTTTTTTTTAATTAACCTCCACTGGTCTTTACTATTCATCTCATAAGTGCACTGGAGCCCCAAGAGTAACCATAACCTCACAGAGGATAAGAAAATTAGCTGTCTTAGTCTCCTCTGTACCCCTGGCACAGTCAGTACCTGACACATGGTAGAAACGCATACATTTCCCCAACGAATGGAGTCTCTATCAAAGAACAATCTATGTACATCTAGAGAATACCAATAGATTTCTAGAAACCTAAAATAGCAAACTAAACTATACTAAAAATTGGCCATGAGCATCAGCAGAACAAGTCTGAAGAAGTAGAAGAGGGAAAAGAACATTTTCCTTTCTTAAAATCAAATTTTCTTTGAAAACAAAGTTAGAAAACACAGTGCCTCTCTATTATAACTATAAAGAGCATCTAGAAACACTCCTGCTAGAAAAATATATTTTATCACAAACAAGGCATAGCATTTTTTATAAATAACTTATAATACCAATTTCTTTATTGTCTCACAATTCTGTTTAACAGCAAAACTGGAAAGAACAATTCACAAGCGTAGCCAGAAAGAAATTTTTTAAAATTCTATTACTGTTAGCAAGAAAAATTCTCAAGTAACTCAGTAAAATATATGTTTTCCTATAGAGAATTTAATTATTCAGTAAACATGTATTTGGTAAGCACTGGGAAAATGAAAAATAAAATAAGCCCCCCAATCTCTAACTTGCTTTTGATTTAAAAGTTTTAACACTCATTACCAAAAACTTATTCTAAACTCTCCATGCTATACTCAGTTATTTTAATGTTTCAAATCTCAGATATCCTCCCAAAAAAATGCCTAACAAACAAATCTTATATATTCCCAAAATGTTTACTATGGGACAAAGTAAGGGTAAGTGACAGTCTATGGAGGTAAACATTATTTACAAGGCCTAAAATCACCTATTACTTTTTATGGATCTGTAAATCTTTTAATTACAATTTCTAACCCAGTACAAATGGAATACAGTATTTTACCTCATTAGCGTGGGGAAAAAACTTGAGGGAAGGCCTTATGAGGGTAAAAGATCTACATGTTGCAAATTTACATCTTACCTAGGATTATGACTTTTTTTTTTTTTTTAAAGATTTTTACTTATTTACACATATAGAACTGGGGTGCAGGCCAGAGGCACAGGGGCGGTAAGAGGATTCACCAGAGACAAAGTGGGGGCAAAACAGTCATATTGAGGAAGGACACTGCTGAGGGGAACAGCAGAAGGGCCAGGAGAGGTCTGCCATACCATGTGGATCACCTCTGGGGCTGGGGATCGAACTTTACTGAAGTGGCTGCGGCTGGCTTATAGCGTTGTGCTCCAACTCTCTGCACCACCAGGGAGGGTCCCAGATTAGACATTTTTAAATGAGAAAATAATTCAAGGTTTTCTAGAGAAGTAAAAGCAAATTTCATATAAGATTTTATGTAAGTATTTCCCTCAGAAGAATTTCCAAATGAAAAATTTGAAGATTTAATATTTAGCGAAGTCAAATTCTCAATAGACTATCTTAGATAAGGAAATAGCCTGTCAACAAGGATGAGGGGGAAGTGATTATAACAAGTAAAAACCAAAATCAACAGGCAACTATGAATTAGAGTCATTCTTGGGGTACAGGGAGTTGGAAATTGGATCAAAACAGAGGTGGGAAGAGCACAGGGACTATGGTGATGGTACACAAGTAAACTGGTGGTGGGAAATTCTTGGGGACCATACACGAGATAAGCACATGTTATATGAAAAATAAATAAAAATTTAAAAACTAACCTCAATGGCAGAAAATAATTAAAATACTTCAGCTGGTGGGGCCCTCCCTGGTGGCACAGCGGGTTAAAGCACAGCACTAAGAAGCTAAAGTCACTTCAGCATGAGTTCGATCCCTGCCCACCCTGGAGGTGACCCACATGGAGCAGCAGACCTCTCCTGACCTGCCCAGTGCTCCCCTCAGCAGTGTACTTCGTCAGTCGGACTGTTCTGCTCCCCACTTTGTCTCTGGTGAAGCCTCTCACCACCCCTGCAACTCTGACCTGTACCCAGGTTCCGTAAGCATAAATAAATAAATCTTAAACAAACAAACAAACAAACAAACAAAAAAACAGAATAAACTTCCATATCAATAAATATACCAGACTCTTTAGGTTAGCTTTTTAGTCCGGATAGCTAGTAAAGTTTCTTACAAATAGAAAATCTGTAATTGTAAAAATTTTAATGCTCAAATATACACAATTATTTCCTTAACCCCATATAGGAGTCACCACTAGTGAATCAATCACTACTCAAGTCAAGGTAAATATCAACTTATAAAGCTAAAAAATATCGTTATCTTTAAAACAGATTATGGATCAAGTGAGGAATACTTGCTAAATAAGGTAGCTTGATTTTTTAAAAAAAGATTTTGTTTTTATTTATTTTTGCATAGACAAACTGTAGGCCAGAACTGCGGGGGTGTGGAGAGGTGTGTGTGTAAAGGTTTACCAGAGACGGAGTGGGGAGCAAAACAGTGGATCTACTGAAATACACTGCTGAGGGGAGCAGCAGGTGAGACAGGAGGTCTGCTGTGCTATGTGAGTTCGCTCCCTGGCCAGGGACTGAACTCAGGCTATTACAGTAATAGCACTGAGACTTAATCCCTAGGCCACCAGGGAAGGGAGGGTCCAAGATGGCTTGATTTTAATCGAATAAAGTTAGGAATAGTGTATTCCAATTCCACAGAGAGAACATGGCCTTTAAATTCTTGAAAAGCATATATGAAAGGTTTAACTGGCTTCAGAAGATTTGTAGCTAATCCTGAGTTCAATCAAAATGATATATTATCTTATAGTTGATTAAAATTTAAGAAAATAATTTTATTCACTTAATGCAAAAATAACTGCTTGAAACATAGACCAAAGTGTGATATAACTTACTCGAATGTACGCAATGACATAGGTCAGTAAATAACCTCTCTGTCCATTATCTTCTCCAGCTGCCAATCCACTGTATGTAAAGAACAAACTATTAATATAGTTCCATGAATTATTAAAAATACATAAAACTAACAAGATTGATATGATCCCTCAAGATAACTGCTTTACACTTTAACATATATTACGTTGCATTTCACTTTTATTTCAGGTCTCATGGGTCATAAACTTATCTAAGTCCTATGAAGAATATAAGCTTGTATAACAGAAATCTGGAAACACTTTCAATACTTCAGGTTGACCCTTAACTTTAAACTTTTATCCACCAAACTATGACTCATATGACCTTAACTACTTCTACCAAGTTAACAAAAGAACAGAATTAATCATGAGAAATAAGCTTAAACAAATTTAATTTTTTACAACATAACAAAATATTTTACTTTACCGATATACTCTTAATACTCCTATTTATTTCATTAATAAGATATATAACTCATATATATATATTAATATTTATGAATTTATATTACTATAGTCATAATACCATAAAAAGATATTCAAGAAATCTCTTCCAAATACCAGGATATTTCCTGAATATTTAAGCACACAGAATCTGGAATATTAGGCATGGTGGTTTACTTTATGGAACTTATGACTTAATGAAAGAACAAAATGTACTTACACAGAAGTTTTAAAGTTTGTTAAGCAACATACAGTGCAAAACCAACAGGCAAGGTGCTATTACTATGAGCACATTTCAATCTATTAAGTAGTTTTATCCATAGAAACTGCATTTGATGATCTAGTTAGAATTAATCCCATTCAGCATATAACTCAGTACAAGCACTCTGGTTTATAAAAGTCATTCTTCTTTTAAAAGACTATGAATGAGGCCCTCCCTGGTGGCGCAGCGGGTTAAAGCACAGCACTGAGAATCCAAAGCCGCTTCCGCATGAGTTCGATTCCCGCCTGCCCCGGAGGTGACCACATGGCGTGGCAGACCTCTCCTGACCCGCCCGCTGCTCCCCTCAGCAGTGTACTTCGTCGATCTGCCTGTTCTGCTCCCCACTCTGTCTCTGGTGAATCCTCTCACCCTCCGCATCTCTGGCCTGTACCCCAATTCTGTATGAATAAATAAATCTTAAAAAAAAAAAAAAAAAAGACTATGAATGATTACTGATTTCCACTACCCTTCAGTGAAGAATTTTTAATGCTTGTTTTTTCTGTTATTAGGTAGAAATTAAATTTAATTAACTAATTAATTTTATGTGCAGAAGAACTGGGGTGTATGTAGGCCAGAGCTGCAGGGGATGAGAGGATGCACCAGAGACGGAGTAGGAAGCAGAAGAGCAGATTTTTTGAAAGACACTGTTGAGGGGAGCAGTGTTAAGAGGTCTGCTGCTAGGTATGGATTTGTTCCCTGGCTGGGGATCAAACTCAGGTGGTTGTGATGGACCTTCCAGGTGGTATCACTGAAAATTAACCCTGCAGAAATTAAATTTTTATTATTATTAGTCATCTAAACAAAACTCAATGTACCCACTAAAATTCCCTTAATAAAACCAGATAAAAAGTATATATTTTCTTGTGGTTTTTGTTTTTCTTTTTGGGGGGGAGGTATCACAAATGATGATTAATTTTTATACCTTTCTTTTCATACATCTTCTTAATATCCTAATCACATGTTTTCACTCTGAGAATGCTAAGACTATACTAAAGATGTCACCTAAGTCCCAGGCCTTGAGCCTGTTATCTGAACTTTTTCAGGAAGAATCATTTCTTTTATGACTTCAGTTAATATCTACAGTTAAAATTCTTTCTTCCTCTTAAAATTGCTTAGGTTTGGCAGTAAATAAATACTACAATATGGATGTAGCCTTGTTCTATACAAACACTGAATGACAATTTTAGGGTAGGATAATTCAGATTTCCTAATTTACCATTATAGGTGGTTACGTATAAACCAATGTCATCAAAAAGGAGTGGTAAAGATCTGACAGGCACAGCTCTAGTGTAGAACTACTTGAGAAGTGGGTACAATAAAACAAATGGGTTTATTACTATAATCTTAGTAAGTGAAGAAGATAAAACTTAGGTCAAACAGTTGAGAGTTACAAAACAAGAAACAGAAGACAATTCTGGGTTAGATGTGTATGGATTTGAGTCTGGAAGTCAAATGAAGGTCTAGAACAAAAGGGCAATTAGATAATTGCTGTAGTGAGTGCCTGGAGGAAAACAGTGGAGTTTATACTTCAGATAGATATGTTCTGTTCATATGTTCAGACACTGAATACAAGAGAAAAAAAAATATTACTGATGTAGGAAACAGAACTGTTTTAGTGGTAGGAGAAAAAAAGGTGAGTGAAAGACTAGGAAAGGGTACAAGAGATGAGTGAAGTTTTGAAAAAGTGAAGCTAAGCAGATGTTTGCTGAAAAGTGACAGGTACAGACATTTAGTAGTCCTGCCTCTCTCATATCAGGATGATAAAAAGTCCTTCTTTCCAGTCTCAGGTCAAGCAATTTTTCTTTAAACCTTCTTCTAACATCTGTCAGAGAGATGGGAAGTGGGCCAATCTACTCAATTGGGACAAATGCAGAATCATGCATTTTCTTGCCTAAAATAAAAAAAATTTGGATGTCCAGACTAAATTTTAGACTTTCTTTTTCTGAATCATTACTGGTTACCATACAAACTTAGGTTTTGTGGAACTTCTCCTTTTTTTAAGCTTTCAGGACTCTCCATCTTCTAATCAGAATTACCTGGAGATAAAATATGTAAGCAGCAGTAGGGCTAAGAAAATAAATGCTTCTAACATGCTACTTTTGCAGCCACTCCAAATAATTATATTTAAATGCAAAATGTTTCATGTGAAAGTAGCAACATCCATCCCCTACTTCCTGCTCCTTGCCACAAATTTCAAACATCAATTAACAAGGCTCTTAAACAAATTTAAAGCTGTTTCATGAAAAAGAACTGGGAAGACTAATGAAAAGGGAATGAGAAACAATCTTTTTATATAAAAGAGCCATCTGGTGAACCTAATCACTCTCATGCTGAATCACATTAAACAACTTAAGCACACACTTTAGAAATAACGATAACATATTACCTTAAGTTCTATGCTAAATGTCAATACATCTGTCATGACTGTTGACAGGTAATATTTATTCTGCTTAGCTGTTGCTCAAGTTCATGTACATTACTAGCAAACAGATAAACCAACTAAGTATGATTATTCAACAATTCTGTTTGACTGTGTATGTTCAAAGCTATTTAAGTGTTAGGATAGGGGTAGAAGGCAAGGAGAAAAAAGTATCTCAGATAACACATAAAAATATACTATGTATTGGGAAACTTCATTAGAAACAATCAATTTAAAGTTAATTAAGTGACAGGAACAGAGGCTGGAACAGAAAATACAAAATAAATTAACAATCCCTAATACAAAATAAAATACATCAACTAAACTGACAAAAACTTTCTAAGAACTATAGTAGAAACTTTAATCCATACAGTTATGCAGAAGGTGAAATAGCTGAGGAGAAAGGGTTGGCAGAGTAGCATCCTAAACATTAAAACTATTATAAAATCTTTCAGCAATTAAAACAAAGAACTAGTGTCTGCAGAAAACATAGGGAAAACATAGGGATAACCAGTTCTGCCAGTGAACCATAGAAGATATTTCCAAGTATCAAAACAAAAAATACCCTAAATCATCTGCCAATGACAGATTGGGTTGTTCAAAACAAAAGATTTCTTCACTTAAGTGAAGGGCGCCAGATGAAAGTAGATTAAGAAACTAATTATAACATAACTACTTCCTAGTTTGAACTAGTACTTTAAGTAGGAAGTAGTTATAGTAATAACAAAAAAATGAGACCTCAACTAAAACTTAAGTACTTAGTGCTATAATCTAGCTGTAATAGCTATCTATATAGAGATATGTATAGATATTAATGCATACAAATTTTGCTTACTAAAATATGATCTAGAACCAAATGAACAGTTCCGAGGTCTAGTATCAATACCTGATGAGACTTGGATTCATCTTAAGGAAGATTCTACTCTAATTTTTAAGTTGTAAGTGAATGGTGTTACGTAAGAAAAACAAAATTGGAATTACGTGAAAAAAGAATTCATGACTGGCAGTTCAAATTAAATAAGATGACAAATATTTCGGATAAGTACCTACAGCTTAAAACAGTTTTAAGATTGGCATAGTAATTAAAACATTAAAGAAATAGAATTAAAAATGTTAGTAAAAATGAAGTATTCAGTTTCAGTAATTCTTTTTAAATATTTAATCAAGAATCTAGTATGAACTAGAAATAAATGGTGGTACCCCAAAAGAAACAACTCATGCCTTATAAAAATTGTGTGATATAGAAAAAGAAACATTTTGTCATCATCCTACCCCAGTCAACAGGAAATATGCTAATAAAGATTTGCTAGCTATTCTGAAAATAATTGTAATTAAAGAGCTTACAAAGTAGGAGAGAGCAAAGAGAATCAAAGGACGCATGGTGGAGGCAGTGAGGGGACTGAGGTGAAAAAAAGCAAACTGAATTTTACACATAGTGATTCAAATATTTCCTATAAAAATCTATTTCCTACAATTCCTTCCAAAAGGCTTTAAAATCCAAATTAACTATCAAATATTTAAAGAATTTTCAAAGTTAAATTTCTAGATATAACACTGGAGTAGATATAAAAGGTCTTAGTTTAAATCTCAATTTTTCCCTCAATAATGTGGACTTTTGGGGAAAAAATTAATCAAGTTAGTTATGTACTTCACACAACTAAAAGTAAGTACACAGAATTTAGTATAGTACTAAATTCTAGTATGGTACTAAATTCTGTCTGGAAAGGAAAACATATACATTAAAACAAAAATTCATATTAACTGAAATGTAAGCCATTTGGTTAGTAAATGAATTTTTATAGCACATTTACTCTTATTTATTTAAAACAATAATCTAAAAAGAGGTATTATGGAACAGGAAAGTGAAAAACTACTGAATTTCACATTTTACTAAAGAAATTAAAATTCCACTTGCCAATTTCAGAATAAGATACAACTGACAGGAAATGTAAAACTCAAAAAATGCACACACAAAAAAACTAAAAATCCCAAGATTAAATGCTTTTTGACAAATACTACACTAATACTAAATTCAGAAAATCATAAGGTAAAGGGTTGAACATCACATGACATCCTCATAAAAAGATGTAAAAAGAAAGGAATAAAAGCAAATATTTACAAGGAACTCATTAAGCATAATGACTGCTATATTTTAGTTCTGGGGAAAAAAAGGACAAATTGGTATCCAGAGAACAGTTAGCCTCTGTAGTTAAAAAGGAAAGAAAAAAATGTAGTCCTGATAAATGGCATTTTCACTCCAGCTCTCATCCATCAATCTTGTAATCCATCAAGCAGACAGACAGAAACCACCCAATCATTATTCAGCTGGTTATAGATGTGAAATGTTTTCTGTTTCTTTAAACCAGCAGAAAACAGTAAGTGACAGGGGGTGGAGTGTAGATAATCTATCAAATACTTTTGATTAAACACAATTTCCTTTTAAAAACACACTAATAACATGTTTTATACATACACTATTATCATGAAAAATTGATAAACATGACATGAATCTTTCTAATTTCACTCTAGCAAAAAAAAAACACAAAATATTTTAAAATCAGCAGTAATGGAAAAATACAACACTTTAATACATCATCTGTATTAGATAAGCAAAAGCAACATACCAATCTAACTCCACAAACTTTGATAATAAACCAATACAAGATTTTAAACTATCATTTATTACCACAAATTTAATATTAAAAAGGATACACTAACAACTGTTTACAGATGATAGAATTTCAGTTTAATGTTCTCTTGGCATTATGAACTTAAAAGTCATACCCAAATTTTGCGGCAATGTCGTATACTTGTTTTTCATGTTGAAGAACCTTCTCACGGTCCCCTTCAAACAGTAATGTGGCAACACTTATCTGATTTGGATCAAATCCTTTAAACTATAAAAAACATATATTAGATATAAGTGTTATATAACAACATAGTAGGTTAAAATACATAGTTCTTTTTTTTTCCTTCTGATCTGGTCTCAAACACAGCAACTCATTAAGAATTGAGGTTAATGAGTTGATGTGTCAAACAAAAAATGTTTAATACAACTATTCATTACAATAAAACAAAACTATGGAAAATACTTCATTCAAAATAATCTGGTGTAATTCATGACAGCATTGGCTTTACAAAATACAAAAAAAAACAATAATTATAACTAATAAAAGATAAAGTAAACCTATTAGAATGACATAATATAATAGGTAGGATATGGAGGGGGTGTGAAAACCAACAGTATCTTTACATATCAACAGTAAGTTAGTATTTTGAGGCAGATTTTAGTATAAAATTAAAATAACTAAGAATAATCTTAAAAACAAATACACAACTTATTAACAAATGTTTAAAGTAAGACAAGGACATGTTTCTGAGTATAAACATGTCGATGCTTGCCCAAATTAATAATTTGTTTATATTAGTTGTAATAAAGTTTTTGATGTACTTCCTAAAATGGGAAAAGTTTCTAAATTGTCCTAGAATAATAAATATGTAGATGATAGTTCTAAAGAAAAATTTTGAAAATAAGAGAGTAACTAGACATACAGGAATTAAAACCATTTACTTTTTCAAAAACAACAGCTCATTTAAAAGATTTAGATACATTAAGTGGAGTCTATTTCTTGAATAAGTATATAAAAAGATGTCTCAGACGTGGCAAATCAATATAAGGAAAGCAGGGATTAATTAGTTTATAGTGCTGTCACAACTGGCTAGCAACTGGGAGAACAGGAGATGAAGATTAATTTGTATATTTTATGTCACAAGATTGAAATAAATTCAAACAGGAATAAAGATAAATTTTTTAAATTTCCATTTAACAAAAAAGTCAGAAAATAATCCTATATCATACTTATAGAGGAAGTATTTTCTAAGCTTAGTAATCACAGGGAAAATATATATATATATAAATTTTACACACCCACACACAAATACCTTACTAGTAAGTAAATCATCTGATTGGGAAAATTATCGACATTTATCACAAAGTCAACCTTTGTGATAAATAATAATTCCATTACTTAAAGGACACCACTCCAAAGCACCAAGAAGAAAAACATTCACTTTCACCCCTGACAAAACCATCATATTCAACTCACTCATGTGAAAATTACATCTAGAAAATACAGAAAAATGGTTATCATCTCCTTGGAGAATCAAAAAACAAGTAAAATAACCTATTACTGCCTCCCCGGATATGATTTGAAAACAGCAAAGTCCCATATGCAACAGCAAGGATGCAGTACCAACAAAGCGGCACGCGCACTGCTGGCGGTGGTGTAGCTGGTATAATCCTATCTGGAAGGAATTCAACAATCAGAAGCGGTTTTAAAATTTCTATGCTAGTTCATTTACAGATATTTACTGTAAAGGAAAATAAGCCATAAAAAATGTTATATGCATGAAACTGTTTAGTGCAGGATATTTTAAGGCATCTCAAACTTAGAATTTAAATTTCTAAAATTGAATGCATCATTGATTTACTTGATAATAATTATTCAAACATGAAAAAGATAATGAAATATACATAGTTATATGGGGAAATGTATCTACAAGAGGTGCATTTGAAGGGAAGAAGGCAGGAAACAATATTAATATGCTAAGCACTTAGCAGAGCATTTATAAAAAGTATTACCTTTGTAATGTAAAACTTTTTTAGTCCATCCAGAAATGATGTAAAAATAGAGGAAACCTGAGGTTTAAGAGCATGACCTAGGGAGAAAAAAAATTCACATTTTAAATTAATAGATTATGTGTTTTTTTTTAATCAAAAGGTTACTTTGATTTAGTATTCTAAAAATAAATAAGTGCTTGTAACTTAGCTATAAAAATCTGTTGTATATATAACACTATGTAGGTATGTATGTATGTATCTTTTAACCTTATCTTCTTTCAAAAGCCACAAACAACTTTTGTTCATAAGCCCCCTGGTTTATTTTTAAGTCCAATTACTGTATGAAATTAATTTTAGATATAGTTTAGGTTATCTTTCAATCGTATAGTTTATCTATGGTAAAATCATTTCATTAATATCTATTTCATTAAGAACACCCAATAGTTGTGGCTTTTGCTCTTTTGTTTTTTAATGACGCAGAAACTATTCAAATCTCTAACCAAATATGGAGTCAATGCTGAGCTTAAGGTTGTTTCTTAATTAATTCTTAATTTACCCAGAATTCTTGGCATAAAACTAGTAATTGTTTCTTTAATCACACCCGGAGAGTTAAAATTGCCAAAATAACATAAGTGGTGTCTCAGAGTCTGTTAAATTAACAACTTTGCCTGCGGATTGAGTTTAATTGAAGGAAAGTGTTTTTACTCTTTTCTCTTTGTTTTCAGAGTACCAGTTTAACTCCCATGATTGTTATATTTAAGAGTCACGCATCTGCTCTTAGTGCCATGAACCCAATTCAGGAAAGATGTGGCATACCAGTTGTATATAGTTTTTAAAAGGATTTTAAAGGTTCTAGTAAATCTATCTTTGAATAAAATATTTGTTTTTTTTTTAATGAATTTAAGATTTGGGGATTTATTTGTTTTTAAATGTAGGTAATTTTTTTCTCTTTAAAGTGCAAAACTAGTGTTTCATTTAAAGAAGGGTTTCTGTGACAGAGAAGGAACTATCACCTGCGACCATTCTTCCCATTATCTATTTTTTTAGTGACATTAATCTGTAATATTTATTACATTTTTACTGATTGTAATAGGAAACTGAGTTACATAAAATACATAAATCTTAAACAGAGTCTAAATTAGATATCCATGGGAAAACTGAGCAAAGCAAAAAAATAATAAAAAAGGAAGACTAGAAAGAGATGAACCCAGTGATCTTTTTGAGCTTCTGGATCAAAAGTAAGAGGCTTACTTTGGGATTTATTTTTTATTTCATTGTAACCAATCAGATTTGCTTCTCTAGCTTAGTATTTCAAAAGATACTACTTCTAGAATGTAGAATGTTTGAAATAACATATCATCGCAATGTTTACCTCCTGTCCTAAATGGAATTCATTCTATTTGACAGCTGGAGAAAAATTTATAAATGTGTGTGCATGGGGGAGGGGATGGATGTATTCTTACAAAAACTTGAAATTATTTGTTCCTCAGGTAAGTCTTCTGATTCATAGTTATGTGCATGCCCCACTTTTAAAAGGGTCAAGCATTAGTATTAATTAAAAGATTTTATTATCTTTCATGTATTCTTAAATTAATGCCTATCCAATTAATTACATTCTAAATATATTTATAGTTATTATTTTATCTTTTATAGTAAATGAAAGACTAGTTTTCAAATATAAGAGCTAGAAAGATCAGCAAATTTTGTGTTGCTACAGTATTAAATAATTTTAAAGGATTTAATAACATCTACATTTCAAAGTAGTAGTCTGAGATAGTAGAAAAGGTCTTGTGTTTTGGAGTCAGATTGGTCTCAACCCCAGTTCTACCTAATCTGATTTGTGGACTTTCAATAAAATATTTACAAATTGGGAATAACTCTTTGAAGAACAAATGGGAGGAGATATTTGGTAAATTGTGCTATTTATAGTGTGCTTATTAGCATTTTACACCATGTGCTGTCCAAGGTTTGTTCACCCTCTTTTCCCAACTTGGCGATTTAACCAGCCATCATGTAAAATGCCTATTGTACATGATACAAACACCAACCATTCAGTCACGTGGTGAGAGCAAAGACCCTAACAAAACTTGCTTCGATAAGTGCTACCCTTAGTTGCTTATCAAGATCCTATGGCAGGACATAAAGGAAAGACTCCAACAGGTAAGGCAAAGCCAAAAAAAGTTACAGAGATTCCCCTTTTAAGATTTAGCGTAAGCATCAAACCCCTTGAAGAAGACTTTCTTGACTCTCCACCACTATTTGAAGCAAAACCACCCAATCCTTTATTGGCACTCTTCTTTCTCAGCACTTCTGATGCCCCTCCACTCATTCATGGATGTAAATTCCTGTTTTTATTAAACTGAGAAATTCCAGGTACCATGACATTCATCATTCACCATTCTAGCTCTATACTCAGTACTTCCCTTGGCATATTATTGGTATTTCATCAAATTTTATGGTTTAATGAGTAAATTCTAAATTCTCCTCACTCACCAAACTGAAACTGCTGGTTGTCCATTAGGCGAACAGATGCAGGAGCACATCTCTGTTCAAAACAAAACAAAAAAAAGACAATATAGTAAAGCAGCTAGACAGGTAGAAAATGAATTTTTTCTTTCTATATTTGAGATCAAGAGCTTAATTCCTACATAGATATACAGGGAAAATGTTAACTTTATATACTTTTATGAAAAGAAAACATCACTGGTATTTATAAAATACTTGGAAAAGAGAATTTTATATTCATACTACATTCATACAGTGAGAGTTCTAATCTGCAAAAAGATCTACTTAATCCCAAACAAAAACCTGTGGAAATAACCTAGAAGAAATACTACATTTCAAAGTACACTATTTTTTAACAAGGTAGAAACTGTAGAGACTGAAATCAGTGCCTAATGCATTAAGCCATGATAAACTACAATGTGTTATCAGGATCTTTTACATTTTTTAAATGAGGAAGAACAGTAGAAACTTTGTTAGACCAAGAACTTCAAAAAATTATCTGCAATATTTTCATAGCTAACTGCAGGACTTGTTCTTTATTTTCATCCCACTTATAATCCATTTTTAAATAGAAAAAGTATCAGTGTCCACAGTGCTAAGACCTTCTAAGATTTTTTGATGTATGTATGCAAACCCTAAAAGATGCAAGGAAGTTAAAACAAAGAAAGCAAATATTCACATTAATTTTGTGAAGATTAACAATACAAACAGTAGCAAGTCTTAAGTAGGCTATATTTTCTTTATAGAATTAAAATGAGCTGCAACGTACATGGGGCTTTTATTTTCTAAACAAATTTTTAAAAAGGTTAAACATCTATCATGATGATGCGTTCAGACCAAGAATGTCGTTAACTTTTTTAAACAATTATCTTCTAATAACATTTATCATAAAAAAATCCTATCAGTAGCCAGATTTATGAAAATCACTCAAGAACAAAACTTAATGCACACTATAAACACATTAAAAGTTTGTAATTACTTGTTTTAATTGAACAAAATATTTAATTCTATAAAGCCACTCATAATACAATTTTATTTCACCCATTAAAATGAGTAGATTCTTATTTTGAGGACTGTAATTAATTCACTCACCTTGATACTTCGTAAAGGTAAGGTAATTCAACCACTATTTAAAAAAAGTCACTGCCAAATCTAAAGAAGCATTATTCAGTAAATTTATATAAATATAACAGTAACCTATATTCTGTCCCATATATTACTGTCCTATATTTTATAGAATTCTATGGTTTCTGAGTGCTTTCATATGTCATTATTTAACATAAGAAATAATCCTATCACAGTAGCAGAATGGTATCGTCCCAATTTAGGGAGGGGGACACATGAACCTTCTCCTGTTTGAGCTCAGATGACTATTACATGGTAAAGACAGAACTAACACCAAGATACCCTGATTGTTAGAAGAACAGCATTTCATATACATAACAGTCTTTTCAAAAATCACTTAAAACATGAACCTGCATATACCTACCCACACACACACAAACACACAGAACTCGCAAGCCATATGTGAAAAAAAATTATGTTGAAACTATTTGTAGTTTTGTGTTCTTATTAAAAGTAAAATAGTTATAAAATAAAAAACTACAACCTGATATATTTCAAATGTATCAAGCTAAAGTTATGTAAGTTGGGTTAATGCTAAAAGTGTTACCAGCTTCCAAAACACAAAAGGAAATAATTTTTATGGAAACATTTTTGTTATTTAAAATAAGCACATAAACATAATAAAACATGATGGCTGGTTAGAATAAGTTTCTTTTCTTCATAAAATAAGGAGTATCACATTATACAACCACTTATATGTTTAGGCTTAAATACACCAGTAAAATACGAGAAAATTCAGTCATGCTCTCATTACTAGGAAAAAAACCTTTAAATTCCTACCAATGACTTATAAATTACATCTCAAACTGACACCAGATTCAACTTCACCTGTACATACAGTATACAGAAGTGTTATTAATGAAAACAATCAGCATAAGCACATATATCTGAAAGTATATGACATCTATAGTAAATTTTTAGTATCTGAAACAACTAGAAGATACTACATAGGACTGAATAAAACCTTGTTTTGAAAAGACTATCCACAATCTGTATCTTGTATCAAATTGGAATACTTTGATTTTAGAAAGAATATTAGATGGCATTAAAAATTACTGCCAGTCTAGAGATAAGGTAATGGCACTGTGGTCATAAAGAAATGCTTCTTAAGGAGCTATGTGCTAAAGTATTTACAGGTCAAGTGTCATAATACCTCCAACCTAATCTCAAATGGTTCAGAAAAGACATCCATGAACATGTAGAACAAAACAAAATTATTGAATTTAATAATTACTGAATAATAATTATTGAACATACAAGACAGATATACTGGGGATCAGTGTACTCTTCATTTCTGTATGCTTAAAACTTTCAAATTAAAGGGTTGGAAAAAAACAGTTAAGTTAGCTTTTAGGACTCTTAGGGTATTTGCAACAAACATATAACCACCAATATTATTACAGTGACCATGATCCTAACTTGACAGCTTAGTCACATAAACTGGTTAGTTATCTACTGTTCCTATTTATCTAAAAGCAAGGTAGATAACAATACTAAAGGAAGAAGTAGCTAAGAAATTATTTTTATATTAACTTTCAACAATGGCATTTTACAAATTAACAAAATCAAATCAACAGCTTTTAGTCTCATGTTTAAAAAATACTATTTTTTAAAAGTCAGTAAATGGGGTTTTTCAGTTATCACAAATAAACCCTCATAAGTAAAGCATTCAAAATTTAAAAAAACAGCATTTAGATTGGTTTACAATCGTCTGGCAATCATCGTGCATTATTCTAAAAATACAAAGCAGGAAATTCCTTATAACTTTAAATTAAAAGCAGTCACTACAAAGAATACAGAAGAGCCTATAATAAAAAGAAGACAGATTACTACTAGTAGTCTTAAAAGGAGATCTTACACTTCTAAAATATAAATAAACCTATGTTAATGCAATAAAAAATTATTAAAATTTTATGCAGTGAAAAATATTAACAAAAGCACTAACAACATTCAATTTGGTTATTATATCTATAGTGATGATTAGATTATATTTCAGTTGCTATAAAGCTAACTGGTAAGTTAAAAGAAACTCAAAAGGTTTTCTCTGTAAGTGAAAGGCTTCATAAATTCTGAAAACAAGAGTTCTAAATTCACCCCAAGATATTCAATTGTGCTATAGCTGAACAGTATTCCACAGACAAGGGAAGAGGTGGAAGGGCCCTTGAGTTACAGTGACCTCTAGTGGCGGGTGATCAGAACTAACCAGGAGAGGATATTTTTACTAAGTAATGTTAGTGGTGGATTAATGACTAAATTAGGCAATGTAAGGAATGCTCAAACAAAACTGCTTATTCAAGCTGGAGTTAATAAAATAACTGATTTATTGCCTGTGAGAAATGTGGTGTTACTGTAATTTCTCATATCACCTAGTATCTAAGTAGAGTTTATACTTAGCTTGAAACTCACGGACTAATGAAGAATATACCATTCATTATATCTGAAGAAATAACTATGTTAACCTCAAGACACAAAGGTAAGAGTAAGTAAAATTTCTAGCAATTTCTTCCCATTAATGATGCCAAGCAACTAGGAATTTAGAACCTAAAAAATACAAACCAAACACTCTCACTTGTCTTGGTTACATAGTAGAGTTCTCTGCACACACTGAAAAGCAACCTATTTCTCAACCCAATCATTTTATCCAAAAATTAGTCCCTACAAGAAACACATCAAAAGATTTCTAAAAAACTTGATTTTATAGAAGTCTGTTACTTTTCTATCAAAGAGAAAAGTGAACTTGCCATTTCAGCTGAAGCACATTATTTATGATCTTTGAATTAATTAGTTTTACTGGCAAAGAATTTCAATATTAACAGTTTTAAATGTCTGCAACATATCTGCGATTCATAAGGATAAACTATTAAATGTAAACACTGAACGGTAGTCTTTTCTGGTGCCTGGCTAAGGGATGAATCATCTTTGAATTGAAATTTGCCTCAAGGAGGAGTAAATCAAACTTTCTGTGTAGACTATAAAATAGACCCAGTTCCTGAATCTGGAGACTACTTGTGGGGATAGTCTACTGAATTTCATGCTGTATCAGAAGCTAACAGCTCAACACCAAACAACCTGTGCATAACTATAAAAATTTAAATATAGATATGAACATGGTGAGGAAAGAAATTATGTCTATTTAACTCATACCATATCCATTGCCCTATGGATATGCTGGCTATAAAGTTAAGAATACACTTTCTCACACACACATACACACACAAAAAAACCTCAAAATTTTAAAAAGGATTTGTGATTGTGAACAAGAGTATTAACACTAAATGCAAATTTCTAGATATAAAAACTTAAAAATGTTGACGACTGATAATTACTTCTTCTAATAAATAACAGCTGAAATCACAGAATATTTAAAGCACTGGAATTAAGGTTAGTCATACTGAAATTAATGTACTGACTAATCACTAAGAGTCTATATTGTAAGCAAGAATTTTTAAAAATAATTACTTCATGGTTTTTTTAAAGAATGAAATTTCCCTCCCTTATATTAAAGAGGCAAAAGTTAATACTAAATAATTTCCTAGTCACAACTTTACATTTTTCATAGTAGAAAAAGTGAAATGTTCTAAGTAGCTCCCAGTTGAGAGCATTTTGTTGGATCACACAGTAAGAGTCCAATTTACCCAATAGTTGTTAAGGGTCTACTTCAGAGGGAGAAAAACATGGCACACACATACACTAATCCTAAACCTAACTTCTTTCAACTTATCTGAATGCCTTAAGAAGAAAACAAATTTAAAACAACCATTTAGAATTGAGGCTAATTCTGTGAGATGTCCGATGTGAAGTATGCCTTTCTCCCCATTTCCTGGGCTTAAATTCATTAAGGAAAAAACCCAACCTGTTCGTTTAAAATTTTTTTAATAAAAATGGGCGGTAAACAGATTTTTGAATGGTGATACGAAGGAAAAGCTGCCTTTTAATCAGTAATTATAAAAGCCTAATTCTAATTCTGAAAAGTACAATGTCCAGAGAAATGCACACCAATCTGAGCACACATAGGATTAGTTTTTCCTGATACTGGAGTAAATGGTCCTCTTTCAATATCATAGGGATTACCATATCTCAAAATTTGCTTTTGAATTTGTCTCAAAACTCAGTTTCCTTTCAAACTTTGCAAACACATCATTGTCATTTCTGTTTAGAAATAAAAGAGAATAGAAAATTACATCTGCCACTGACATTCTAATTAAAAATACTATCTTTCTCTTCTTGAGAGGTCACAGTAGGAAATCTATTTTCTGAGAAAGGCTTAAAAGTCACTTACCATCTATTGAATAAAGTTGGAGATTACACTGGACTGCCACTTATGAGATAGAATCACATTAATCTTCTACTAAATCTTCCTTTCTAGTTCCTCACAAGGCAGTGAAGTATTGAAAAAGGACAATTCCTCACATGGACAAAGATCAGATGAGAGACCTTAGTAGAATCCTTCTGCTGCCCGTATAAGGTTGCTTAATTTATTTCCTTCAGTAAGAACAGTGATGAAAATATAGAGAGCTCAATTTGCTACTTGTGAACAATCACGTATGCTCCTTTCCAAAAGATACTCATCCAAAATACAGTTTCCCACTTCAAAAGCAACTTGACTCTGAAAATATTGCAAAAATGGAAGTGCTATGAAATGACAGTGAGGAATTACAAGTAGTCAACTCATTATTCAATCAAGAATTTGGCACATTCATAAACCATGTACCATCTATTTTAATGGATTTTAATTCTCCTGCTTTCAGTTGAAATTCCAAGCCACAAATTGAACAATGACCAATGCCAAAACCTAGTAATTTTCTCAATTTTTCTGACTAAGAATACTACTGTGAAGTGTATCATTCCTAACACATGAGAATTTTACAATCTGAAAACTATTAATATAAATATCCCTAAGAAGTAATGCTAACATTAACTCACTTTTAGAGAATCCCTCTTTACATGTGTAGTATGTGAGTAAATCACTCTTTACATGTGTAGTATGTGAGTAAAATATGTAGATTCTCCTAAAATAGAGGAATATCTCCAAATCCCATAAAGTATTCTTTTTTCTCCACTAAGTATTCTTAACAATTATTTTACTTATCAGTACGGTATTTGATAATAAAATATTATCTACCTAGTCTTTTTTCATCAAATAAGGCAAGTTTTCTAGTCAAATGGTATTTATATCTTTAAAAATTATATTGCTAAAAAAAAATTACATATTACTAAACATATAGAACTGAATCATCAAGATGGTAGATCAGAAAGGTGCTCTTTTTCTGATGTGCTTTTTAACCACCGGGTGGCTCTACTCAACGTTTTTCAAGATATATATCCAATATATTTTTTTATAGTGAATTTAGATTATGGTCATTAGGAAAATATCCAAAGAATTAAAAAAATAATAAAATAAAAGGGCAATTTTCACTGACTTATGTAAAGATGAAGGAAAATTTCACATTCTACTTTTCACTAACACCGTAGCTCTTTTCAGTTACTTTCCCTCAGGGACATATTCAACTGCAACAAAAATGGCATCATATTGTACCAACTATTACATTTTTATTTTAATGAAATCATAAGCATAGGATTTTGATACATTTTTACATAACTTCTCATTAATTAAAACCAACATATATTCAAATGTGCGTAACTGCAACATGGGGGGTAAGGGGAAAATGGCACAATTAGAAAAGCACAAATTTGTCTACCTCTATTCCAGTGATCTTAAACTTTTAAATAACTCTATCCAATATATGTTCCACAGAGTGAAAATAATGTGGAGGGGCAGGGCTGCCAACACAGACTTAACATGACTTCAATGAGATCCTTTGTTAAAAATATATAAATTATCAGGCTAGTTTTATAAAACACCCATAAAAATCTAAATTGGCATTCATGTTTATTTTGCCATAAAAATGGAGGGGATCATGGTCAGTTAAAAAGACAGCACTCAAAACTTAAGAGAGATAATAAGAACTCTATCTTTAATGTAGCTATTTTTTTGGAGCTAAGTGAAGCTTGAAAGTAAATAAAAACAAAAGTACTTACATAAAGAATAAACTACAATACAAAATAAATGAGAAAAAAAATCAATCTAGAATTAAGAAAATATAATCTATCTAGAGAAAATTTTTTATTTTGCTTTGATTTTTAATTGGTGAACTTACCATTTCCTTAAAAAATAAATTTAAAAAAACCCTAGTTTTCTATTCTTTTAGATACAACTCACAGGCAAAACCACAAAGCTCTGGAAGTAGTTCTACTTTTTAATACCTGAGGTAACTTAAATTCGAAGATTTCTTGATTTTTAAGTAATGGAAGATTTTAGCAACAAGAATCAAAACACACTTGAACCTTACTGCTCAATGCTCAAACATGATGTCAGCATAAAGTTAAAGCTAATCTGTACTCCTCTACTTTACCATTGTATTTTTAAATATTATTGTCATTGCATCATTTTAGCAAAGAGTATAATACTGAATACTTAACCCTCTAACCATTACATAATATCCCTAAAGTTCTAGTGAAATAGGGGTGCTTATATATGGGTTTTAACTGCTGACATGCACTTTTGCCTTAACACTACCAAAGTAACCTGACCAAGTTCAAGAATCTTCGTTCCAGGACTACACTTTTAAAACCCTCCCTTCATTCAGGAGGAGTAAGACAATCAAGATCCTGGGGTCACTGATTTAATGGGGAAGACAATGCAATTAAGGATAATTATGAAAATTGTTAGACTGTTGATCAGATAGCTGGACTGCCAGGAAGTGGAAAACTATTAAACAGAATGAGTGTCTCAAAACACTTTCAAAGAACAATGAAAATGTTAAGTACAGACATTTTTGTTCATTTTAAACTTATTTAAAATACTATCAGTGGTTATATACTATTAATAGGAAGTGGGAAAGGTAGGAAAGTAAGACTTGTCCACTTTGCATTTGAGTACCTTGCAGAGTCCGCATGTACATGAAGTACTAGCTAGATAGTTTTCTGATCCTTCCTTCATTCTGTTCTCTACACTGGGAAGTTGATCTCTATGGATCATTTTAGAAAACTCTCTTGCCTTCAGGATTCTAGTTAGGTATGTAACTCAAGAAAAGTAGTAAAGAACTCTGGGATTTTGAGGAAAGCAATCAGAAAGTACTGGAGTATATTCCCTTGGCATCCTTCCTCCTAGGAAATGTTAAAATAAGAATTTTTCACAAACCCTTTTAGTTCAAACAACCAAATGCCTAAAGAAATGCAAGAATTTCCACAGTGATAGAAATAAAATTACTTGGCATTATGTGTCCTTTTAAAACTTGATATATTTTAAGAAAGAAGGAGAAAATGGGAATTATTTTTAGCTTATAACCAAATACATTACACTATGTTATTATTTCTTAAATTTAAGCTACTGCTTAGATAACATTATGTTAAAAAGTAGGTTCTAATACCAACATATTCTAAGTGTTGATAAAGTTTAATTACCTATATTTACTTTCTGTACTCCTGGGGACACTGGTAGTAAGCCATTTCTTTTAATTTCAATAAATGTGTTAAAAAAAATTAAGTATTACTTCTATGAATCACAAAATACCTTAGCCAGAACAACTAAACATAGCATTCAACAAATGGCAGAATCACTGGAAGCCATCAACCCAAGTATGTTATCTTACCTTGGATTAAATCATATAGCACACCAAGAAATAATTACTGAAAATAAATAACAACTGTATTTAAAGGGATGATTTTACAACATTACCTCTTCATATAGAACTGGGTAAAAACCACATGAATGTTAACAACTAAATATGAAGACTATATGTGACATACCACAATCAACTATGCAGTAGAATTTTTAAAATATAAATATATATATAGGGGTTGGGTTTTTTTTTTTTTACCTGTTTTGCAATTTCTCTTAAACAGGCTACTCCTTGTTCAAAATTAGGGAAAGCTACTGAGCCATACTTTTGGTATTCAGGGATTGGTCTGATTTTTATTGTAGCTTCTGTTATCACACCAAGAGTTCCTGAAAAAGAAGGGGGAATAATCCAATATATCACATGCCAATTTTCTAAATCATATTTAAATCTATTTTATCTATTTATTCAATTAATTTATTCCATTATTCATATCAAAATCTATTTAATCTATTCTATATGGGGAATGATCACTATTCAAGTCTTTTTAGAAAAGCAACTAAGCAAATTTTATAGCTTCTAAAAAATGCTTTTGGATTACATTTTTTAAAGTTATGTATCAATATTTGAAAGCATTTTAAGGCAACCATTCTCCAATTAGTTATAAATAATTTTTAAAATATTACAACTTAGTGAAAGAAAGTTATGAAAAACAACCAATTTTGAATATCATATGATTTCAGACAGAAGTATAGTTTGGTATCTGTGCTTATTTTTGCTGCAAGGTTAATTTTTGGGGTCAAAAAGGACCTAATTTTCTTTGAGAACTTATGATGACAGAAGAAATTAGAGGGAATACTATCTTGCTTATGCGCCTACAAATTCATACAAAGAAAAGACAGTGGCAATACTGACATGTCCTTGTAAGAAACAAACATACATAATTCAGAGACAAAATAGTTATCAAGAACTATTTGGCATAAGAAAACCACCAATGAAACAAATGTTATTTCTTCGTGACATGAAGAAGTAGGGAACAAATCAAAAAGGGGGCATAAAAACAAATTAAATATAGATACACAATCTAAAAATATACACTAAAATATTTGAAGAGACAAGGTTAAAAACTATTACATTCATAAAATCAAGTTTTTCAAATTAGTGGTATCGGATGTAAAAATGGTAGAAATTACTAATGCTATTACTAAATATTCTGAGCACCATAAAAAAGCAAAGAGGGAAATAATTTAAGTTAGGGAAATTAATCACAACACTAGAAATGAAAGTATAAAAATAAAAGTTTTCTGGGCCCTCCCTGGTGGCGCAGTGGGTTAAAGCTCAGCACTGCAAGCGAGCCAGCTGCTTCAGAGCAAGTTTGATTCCCACCCCGGAGGTGATCCACATGGCATGACAGACCTCCCTTGACCAGCCCTCTGCTCCCCTCAGCAGTGTACTTCATCGATCTGCCCGTTCTACTCCCTGCTGTCTCTGTTGCATCCCTTCACCTCAGGCATGTACCCCAGTTCTGTATGCATAAATAAATAAATCTTAAAAATAAAAGTTTCCAATATATTTATAATATATCTATAATAACAAAATATTTAAAACTACTCTAAGTACTAACAGGTAAGCCATATTACATTAGTACACAATATGCTTATCACATATAAAAATGATTTCCTACTGATAGCAAATGTAACCATATTATGATTTGTATAATCTGCAGGGTTGGCTTGACTCGTAAAAAGAAATATCTGGTAAATTTAAAAGATAGCAAAAGTGATTTTCACTTTTATTGAGGTATAAGACAGATAACAAATTCCATGCACTTAAAGTATAGACCTTAATGTTTTCAATAGAATCACAGATGGTGCAACTCATGGCCCTCTAAGTTTAGAAGACTTTGTGTATCACTTTAAAAAAGAAACCCAATACCCAGGAAAGTCATCCCCCACAGACCCCAATACCCTACATGTACACACACCTCAGTCATTGGCAACCACCAGTATAGATTTTTGTCTGTACTGGACATTTGATACAAATGGAATCTTACGTAAGTGGCTTTTGTGACTGGCTTCCATTCACTTAAGATTTTCTTTCAAAAGTCATCCATGTTGTAGTACATATTAATACTTTATTTCTTTTTAATTAGTGAATATTATTACATTGTATAGTACAACTCATTTTACTCATTTATCACTTGGTAAACATTGGTTTTTTTCTATTTTTATTATCAGTTTATTATAAAATAATACAACTCCAAAACAGCAAGATAACAAAGATGCCTAGGGCAAAGTACAGTGAGAGAGGAGCTGAGCTTTATGCCCTCTCAAACTACATCACCTTCCTAGTACCTCCATTCATTCGTTCATCAACCTGAAATCTCTGATGCCCATATTTTAGCAATTTTTTTTTCTTTTTCAGGAGAAGAGAACTAATTACTTGGGTATGACCCATTAAACCTGGTGATTAATTCAATATCCAGCTCTTTTTCCTTCCTGGAAGGGGTGGGGTGAAAATTCTATAGAGTTCTACCTCTATAGGTAGAAATATTTGTGCGGACATGTGTTATCCTTTCTCTTAGATATATCTTTTCTTAATTTCAGAACAACCTTTGATTGTATCCCATTAATACATTGCCCTCATTATCTTTTTCTGAGGCTTAATTTTCATGCAGTTGGAGAAGTGGGAGCAGGCGGTGGGGATTGGGAGGCGGGGGTGAAGGAGTCTCACTTCTCACACCCAGCTTTAACTTGTGGGACAGAAGTTCTACTTTGAGTTTCTGGGGCCCCAATTGCCCTTGCTCCTTCCAGTAACATAGAATTATCTATCACATCTAAGACAACTTCTATCACCTTAATTTTTAAAGTTGCTAATTTTCCTTCTACTTTACTGATACTAGCTTTATACTAGCTTTACTTCTGTTCTTTACAACATTTTTCTTTTCAATATTTTTAGACATCCCTGGTAGTACTGAAATTATTACCTTACACCTAAGAAATGAAGCCACTTAAAATATCAGACCTAAATTCAAAATAGGCCAATTACAAAAGGATATATCCAAATTTACCAAAAGGCCCATTTTTATTGATTACCTATTGACTCTTTTGCCCTGGGAATATTATATGGATAGAGTGATATAAAATTACTTAGTCACTTGATTATCTACATACTACACCAATATTTTATATATACCATATGTAATTGTTTATAAGTAACTCCATGGCAATGTGATATCATAAAGAATAATATATTCACTTTTCTTTGTTTTAATAAAAAAACCACAATAAATTTCAGAATTTTGTTTCATAAACTTTAAATGTTCTTAAGAAAACTGAAAGTTTTAATTGCTATTTAATATAAAATGCAAGTATTTGCTTGAAGTAAATAAAATCTTTCATAATCTGAATATATACACTTTCAGGTGATAGGACTGAGAAAAATGAGAATCATATGATTGCAAATCTTCCCCCTCTACTGTTCCCACTAAAGAAAAAAATGTGAAAATCAGTATCACATAGGACCTATGCTTTCAGTATTGTTAGGAGACAGAAAACATTATGAACCTTAAGTTAACTATAAGTAGAAATAAAAAGAAAATATTCCAACAGATATACAGTCTTCCACTGTTGCAGCTTTTAAGGGCAGAAAGTGAACAGGGGAGGCTTAAAAGGCAACATAAGAAAAAATAAAGGGTAGCAGACTTGGAGAAAGGTGACAAAATTAACCCTAAAAAGAAAAAGTGCAAAGAAATGCAAAAATACAGTAAGGACTTGGTAACCCAGAGCTGTGGCTATGTAGGAGGGGTTTGAAAATGACAGGAACCAGAAATGGCTTATAGGCACAAAGGGATTATCGTCAAGGGAGCATCATATTTAATGATGTGCATTACTCTTTGGAGACGAAGCAGTGAAGGGAAAAATGAAATAAATAGGGGCAGCTAGAGATCTTTTTGGATAAAGAGAAATAACAATGTCATATCTTCTCCCCCACCAAATCATCACCACCCATAAAAAAGAACAGTGACAAAAGGGCTCTCATAGTAGGACCCCATTCCAAATAATACATAGGAACAAAAAAGATAACAGACCAAAAAAACTACTATGAAGCCAGAAAATACAAATCAAATCTTGTTTTTTACTCCTTTGTCATAGATTAGTTGCACGCTAGAAATTATAAATTAAATCAAATCTTGATGAAGTTTCCCTGCAAAGACCAACCATGATTCTAAGAAAAATGAATTAAAATTTGTAAAACAATTATTTGGGAATATGAAAAATTACAGACTTGACTCAGAAATGAGTTAAAAAATAAAAACCTACTTTTTCTGTTTTCAAATAGAAGAACAAATCATTTTAAATGTACTACTACTACTAATAAACTGCACGTAGGAAAAAATGTAAAGCATTTCAAGTGCTTTGACTATCATAATTTTCATTATGGTAATTACATTACAGCATCTAAAATGCAAGGAAGCTGCTTGTTGAAAAAATTATGAAAAATTCCTAAGACAAGACAAAACCATGAAACTTAATATGGTTAGACACATGGGGAACTTGGTAGAATAGGGGAGATGATTTTTTAAATGTTTTCAAGGTTGTCATCAAGTAGTTTACCTAGAAGAAAATATTTTTAAAGCTTGGGTAAAATTTTTCACATTTAAAACAAAAAATCATTTAGATAGTTCATAAATAGCAGATAAAAAATATATATTTATGACAGAATTATGACTTCATATAAACTTTATCAACTTGCTATCATCTGATTTTGTGATTCTATATCCATGTACATGCAGGACTAGAGATCATAAATAATCTTGTAATGATCAGTGATGCCAAAATAATAAAATGTTAATGTAAGAGTAATACATCAACATTTGTTAAGTACATACTACATGCTCATAAACTGTTTAGCATAATCTCATTTAATCATCACAAAATGTTTATGAAGATGGATATTCTTAATTGCTCCTACTTTATACATGAGGATACTACATATAGAGGATTAAATTATACATAGATTAAGTCATAGAAATGCCAGTAATGGAAACAAGACTGAAATCCAGATATGACAGACTTCAGGGCGAATGCTCTTAAATCATTATGGTAGTTTGCATGCATATTTATTATAAAATCGTATTTAAATATAGTAAGTACCCAAAATATATTTATTAATCATATTGCTTATTTTATAATGAATTTGTCTTCCTCAAACTCATAGAATAATTTACTAATGAGAGACAACGTCTAACCTTTTAGATAAAATTCAAATTATTTTAAAGGCATAAAAGATGAAACTTTTTCTCCAGCGACCCTAAAGCCCTTATCACTGCCCTTGATTTGCTGTTGCCCACTCTGTATATAATTAAAAGAAATGTTCCAGTAAAACTGGCAGGTAACCAGGAAAACTTCCTCACTTCTAAGGCTGTCTACATATTATTCTCTGCAGGGAGATTCCTTCCCCACTTTAGTCCCAATTTCTTCCAGGAATTGTTTTCTCCTTAACAACCTTCAAGACCATGTTAGCATGACCTCTCTGAGAAGTCTTCATAAGCGTCCATCAACATGACCCTGGTCTATGTCTCCCCCTACGTTTATTTCTAGTATAGAATTCATCACACTGTATTATAATGGTCTGTTACTATCTGTGTCCTTGAATGAGTTAACAACCAGAATTTTAAAATGCTAATGTGGTTACTTGAAAAGAAAACAGTTACAGAGTTCACTACAACTAGGTATTCATTAATAGTATAATTAATAATTACCATTTTAATGCCTATTTGTTATTCAAATGTCATTTGAACACCAAAAGTTTTTTCTTATGATACATTAGTACAAGTTTCATAATATTTACTAGAGAATTGTAGTATTCTAAAGAAAGGTAACATTTTATTTTTCTTATTAATAATATAGTTCTGTATTTCCACAAAAGAATGTACTGATTGAAAAGTAATAAGAAAGTAAACTCTTAAGATATATTAAAAAAGTTTGTCATTGTCATGAGAAAGATCCAAGTAATACCCCTGGTCATCAACTCAAGAGCTGGCTATCAACTCAGTAGTTAATCTCCAGCATGTCACTAAGAGACATAGTTATTTTTATCCCTTGATGTCACCACCAAAGCAACACCTATTCTTAGGTTAAAAAATTACACACTAACATGTTATTTATTATAATTGCTTTTTATTTTTTCATAAATATAGTTAAACATTTCTAGAATCTCCCCCCCCCCCCCAGTTTATACCACCCTCTGAAGTTAGTAAAGGAAGTTCCTCTGCTACTGTGGAAGCACTTATTTCTCTGAGTTTGGAGAGTATCCCTTTCCAACATTCTCAAAATTGAAAAATAACCCATAATTACCGTATATATACAATACACCGTGGCTATATAATATTTATTAGAAAAAAGTTTTTAAATGCTCTGGGTAGGAGATTTAGTTCTAATCTGCTCAATACTAACTAACCAAGCAAAGAATACTCCTTAAGTAGTGAAAATATAAAAAGACCAACATAAGTCTTAAAAGATAATCTTGGTAGTGAATCAACAGAATGTTGAGTTCCACTTCATAAAAAAATTAAATACTGGGTAATTATATGAAAGAAAAGACTCTAACACAAAACTTTATTAGTTCTTTCCCTCTGATAATCAGATAAGATTAAAGAAAAGTACAAAATATTAAAGCAAGCATTTTAAATTCTTAAAACTATTCCTAAAATTATTGATTAAAAAATCTATAAAAGAAAAATAAAATAAAACCAAGAAGACCAGCTGTCTTTTAAACTATAAAAAGCAAAATGTAAGAGGACTTTTAATAAGATGTTCTCATAATAAAGTTTTATGTAATACTAAATTAAAGTAATAAAATTTATAAAAAATCATCATTCCTTAAATAAATAAAACATGTCTTTCAAAGATCTAATATTACAATATCACAGATTTTCACAAAACTCAACCACTAACCCTTATTTTTTCATAATAAATTTGCAGCTATATTTACCTTCAGATCCCATGATGAAGTGATGGATATCAGGCCCTGTTGACATACGAGGTCCTTGACTGCTTTTTTCAATTATGCCTCGAGGTGTTACCATTTTTATATGAACCACCTGTTTAATACAATGCATGATATAAAGTCTAGACATTTGTCAGTGAATGGTGTGGGTGTATGTACACACCTCCATTCCTATTTATATAAAACACTACTTTGAAAATATTTCATGATAAATGAATATCCTTTAGATAACTTTTAGTAATTTCTAAGCTAAAAATAAATGCTATATAACTTTTTAAAAGATAGAAAAATCATTCTAAAATTATTACTAATTTAGGTAATGAAAAACAAATTTCTTTAAAAGAAATCTAGTGTAGGGTTACACAAGTGGCAAGGAACTAAAAAATGAGAAATGATCATATTTTAATTGGTTTATTCTTTCATTTATTTAAATATTAATATTTATAAAACACTATTATTCATGTCAAATAGTTCTCTCAATCCTTAGAAGCATAAAAAAAAAATTTTATCCTCACCTTTTTCCCATGTTCAAATTATCTACTTTGCCCACTTAGTTGTAGAATATTAATTATGATCAAGTCAAAACTGGGATGAAGAGGGAGATACAGTGATTAAGTATGTGAGTTATGTCTCACACAAGTGAGAAAATAAGTATTTTGAGGGGAAAACATTATCCAAAAAATAGTTCCTGAGATTGGAATCAGAAATGGTTAAGTAAAAATCCAATACATCTTTAGAAATATTTTTGATAGGTTAAGTTTTATTTTTCTTATTAATAATAGATATTACTATTAATAGGTCCTAATACCTATTAATTTACTCTTGTAAATTAATACTTATTATTTACTCTTGATAGAAATGAGAAGAGGACATCAACAAGCAATTAAAAATATTTATTCAAGAAATAAAATTTACAAATATGGACATTTAAAAAGTATATATTCACTAGCAATTAAAGAAATATAGGAATTCAAAATTATAAATAAAATGTCCAGTAAAATAAAGATTCTCATAGTGCTGTATGAATGTCAACTAATACAAAATGTCTACAGTGCAATTTGGTTGTAACAATTCAAAGACTTAAAAATACATAAATATTTTGATCCACCAATTGAAATTCCAGGAACTTACCCCAAGAAGACAAAGATATGGACTAAAATAAATTATTAAAAAGGGTATTTCCACCTTGTTTTCTGTAACTCTGCATTAAAAAATAATTTAAATATTCACTACTAGTAAGTTATTTTTAAAAACCTTGCAACCAAAAGAGTTGTACTGTATTGTACACTCTAAAAATTATAATGCAAGGCTTTATTATGTTAATATATTGGTAAAATAATTTAAAGAGATCAAACAATATGGTCCTTTTACATTAAAAATTAGATAAACACATATAAGTACATCAAGATGTATACTTATAATTTGTGCCTTAGCAGCACTAAATGTGGCAGGCTATCAAATATTTGTTTAGTTCTGATAAAGATCTTAATATTTCAATACTAAAGGGCAAAATTCTCTCTAAAATTGAATACGTTATTTTAATTGCAAAAAGAAAAACATGCTTTCTAAAATATACTAAATTGAAAAAAACAGGATAAAGTAAACTTTTCAAATGTTTTACAATGTAGACATTTAAAGCCTTAAATTATTGGAATCTAATTATAAGTAACCAATCTGCTCAATTGAAGATTTGGTACTTCTAGCAACAAAGATAATGATAAAAATGTTGACAGTTTAGATTTGAAAAGCAAGCAAAACTACAAAGTCCTACCAATAATGTTAGGAATCTGACTTGAAAGTCTCATAAATCAAAGCTCTTCTAAATCATACCAAAATATTGATAATTAGGCAGTAAACATTTATGAAACACCTACTACACACTGGGAACTCTGCTAACAGTTTTCATTTTAAGTCCTGTACTCCCTGTAATTCTATGCTGCAGATATCATTATTCTATTTTACATGAAGAAATTAAAGTTTAGAAAGATGAATCAGTTTGTACAGGGTTATAGAACCAATCACTAAAAAAGCTACTAATGGAACAAATGATAACCTAATTCACAGACAGGATGTTCATAATTATACTACCATCACATTAACTCTCAGACCACTGGTACCTGATGAGATAAACAAAATCATAAAACCTAAAACACCAGAGATCATGCTGCCACTTAATAGAACATTTTCAATCAGGCCTTTTAAATCTATATGTAAAAGTTTTTTTAGAAAAATATATACAAATCTCTTATGGCAGAAGAGGAGCAATGGTGAGCTCACCTAAGTAAACGCACTAAAATTCTGGTAGTTTATGAACTATATTTATATATTTTACAAATCAACTATTAAAAAACACATACAAAGTTTAAATATCCATGACTTTAAAAGGTGCACCACTAAATAATGACCACAGTTAGTCTTTTTAACTGCTTCTGTGCACACAACCAATGTTGCTATAACCAAAATGGATATACTTTGGGGGGACTCAACCTTCCAACTCAAATCATTTGAAACTTTAATACTCCTCTAATAACCTATATATTAATCAACTATTATAGAATAACTAGAAAAAAATTTACCAGGTCTTCAATATTGCCATAGATATTCTTCTTCATGCCTGATGCCCGAGTTGATACCCATCCTCCCAAAGTGCTGAATTCCAGGGAATCTGGCTCATGACCTGTACAATAACCACTTTCTTTAAGCTAAAAAACAAAAATATAATATTTTACTACTGAAATAGTTCCATTTTACACAGCACTCAGCGCATTAACTCTTCTCACTTTAAAATTTCTTTATCACTGGTATGTGAACACATTAAAACCTACATGGAAAAAAAAATTCTTTCATGATACTTGTCTAAAAATGTCTTAAGCTTTTCCTGGTGGAAAACTTACAAAGCTGAAAAATGTATTTTCCACAGGTTCATTAGCCAATCTTACTCTCTCCATCCTTTCATTTTAAAGCTATCCAACTCTACCATTTTTCTCCTACAATGAGAAAATTTAAATACTTACAGCAATCAGATTATGCTTAAATAACTGCTAACTTCACCTAAACACTTTTAATAAATAAAACATTTAATCTCCTGTTCTCCCTACCCTAATATAATATGCAGCAGACCTGCAGAAAATCCAAACAAATTGCCTGTACTTAATTCTCTCAAGGAGTCATGTGTTTTAATGTACAGCCATCTGGCTAGGTTTCCTGCATGTAATACCATCATTTATTTGTGATGCAGATCATGCATTCCTGTACATTAAATAGTCACTTGTTTCTCATTTTTCTATATTAGCTTGGCTTTGCCATCTGCACCGCACCTGAGGTTGAATAGATGCCCTTAACTGCAACAACACCAAAGCCATTCTACAGAAATCATTTAAAGACTCAGCCATCTCATGTCAAATGGTACAGATACTACCATCTGCATACCCACTATCTATTGCACTCAAGCCCATCAATCTGTGTTCACATTTTTGATAGTCATCCAGTTAAGCTATGTTGAATTGTAGAGTATGTCATCCATGTTTATACTTTTCTAATTTCATTACTAAGAAAACAAGATTATAAAAGATATCACTGTTTATGTAATAGATACTTCTTAATACATATTCAATGTATTTACTTAATTTTAAGAAAATTATAAGCCACCCCAAAATAAGTAGCTTAAAATGTTAAAATATAGATTATCACACTATCATTTTACATTTCTCCCCTAACATCCCCAAAATCTACATTCATATTGATTATTCTCTAAACAGTGCTGTTACTCAATTTTCCATAAATTGGGAGTAGAAAAAGAAAATATATTCATGGAGCACTTTACATAACCTGTACTGAACAAGGGTTTTTCACATACTTTAATGATTAATGATAAAATTTCCACATTATCTATACAGAAACAAATCGTTAAATACACATAAACTGGATTTCTAACAGTAAACACACTATTACTATATCTCTCTATCTGGCAGTTTACTTCATTATCTTCTCCAATTATAAGTAGCTATTATGAGTCAGAAATTATATAAAACAATGAAAACTTCAAAAAACAAACAACAACAACAAAAACCCTACAGGATAGCTCCTACAGGAAATGAGCTCCACATGATATAACAGTATAAGTCTGCTTCTTTGTTAAAATCTGACAATTTCCTGTTAGGTAAGTGAGGAAACTGTAATGGTTAACAACCTGAGTTGTCACTTACTCTTGCTAGAAAATCTGCATACTATAGTAGTATATATACTATATATATATAATAATGATTGCTGAATAAACAGTATCTATAACCATGTAAGTTCAGCCTCTTAAAGGCATGTTTTTATTAATGCCCTTAGTTACTAAGAAATATCTGCTAAAGAAAGGTTTACATATTTATTCTTACACTTAACCAAATATCCTTTTTTTATAAAATAACTTTTCTACTCATTTGCATGTCATAAACCTCAATGGGTATAAGAAACAGTTTATTTTTGTATCCTCATTCAGTATTGAAAGAACAAGTATTTACTGACTACTGTATGGTAAAGCTTCAGATAAGTCACTAAAAAAAAGCAAAGTTTAAATTATACAGCTTGTATTATTGACAGAAAGAAGGAACCTGAAATCAGTAAGAAAGCATAATTAATTTAACACAGAACAAATAGAAAAGTGCAATGGAAAAAGTAAAAAGCAGCACAGAGACATCCACCCCCATTCAAATTGAAGTAAAAAGAACTAATTTACCCTCCTACTGGACTAATTTAAAAAAAATTTTTTTAAATGTCTTCAAAGACATTTAAAGAGATAACAAAGGCAAAGAGATAACAAAGGCAAATGATTCCTGTGAGAAAGCAGAGGTGAGCACTATAATTGTTCCTAGATTACTGCTCCAAACTATCTAACAGGGAAAAAGAATCCAAGCAGAACTTGTAAAACACTGCTTTGGGGAGACTGATTTGAGATTTGTGGGAAACCAAGGCATGTAGAGTTCACAAGATAAAGTCCTCGAGAGAGAGCAGCACAAAGAAAATCATGAAAATCAGCACTGCCCTTGGACCTGTCCCCTTGGAAGTCAGCAAACTACTGAAAACCAAATGTGAATATGGAAACTACCCAGGCAAGGGAGGGTGAATAATCCAAAAGAAACAGAGGACAGTGTCAGCATTCACAGAGGGTCAGAACAATGCCTAACTGGAAAAAAACAGGAAAAGCATTCCTCAGTAGCGGGAATTGATTAGCATTAGCCTCAGCCTCAGCCTGAATACTGCTCTGAACTCACCCACCTGAAAGATCATAAAAGCAAGAACTAACAGATCAAATGATTTCCAAGTAACTACCTCAGAAACAAAGTCAAAAAGCATTTTTAAAATTAAAAAATACCCAAGACACAATAAATTTCACAGTGAATTTACACCTAATAAAAAATTACTAAGTACACAAAAAGACAGGAAAACACAACCCACAATGAGAAAAAAATAATTATGAGGTGAATAATCAAAACCAACCCAGAACTAACACAGATGTTAGAATTAGGTAACAAGGATAGCAAGTTATTAGCATACTCTACTGTTCAAAGAGTTCAGTAGAGACACAGAAGATACAAAACACCCAAATTAAATATTTAGAGATTAAAAAATATAATGCCTGAGATTAAAAAATATACTTGAAAAAAATATATATGTATTTAAGGGGACTGAGAGCAGAATATATACTGCAAAATACTGCATCAGTAAGTATAAGACATGGTAATAACAACTAAAAGAAGAAATGAAAAGAACAGCAGTGAACTGTTAAGAGTCCAAACAGCCTCGGGAATTCTATGAGTAAAAAGTCTCTGATGGTCAGATGGGATGAGCAGACAGTTCCCCTTATGAAATAGAATTATTATCCCTACTTTATAGATGAAGAAACTGAGACACGAGGAAATGGGAGTGGGGGGCCAGGAGTATGTCATACATCCCATATATCAACAAATAAAATAAAGTAGCCAAATATTTAATAAACTAAAATGATTAAAAATAAAAAATTCAATTAACTGACATGTTATCACCTTCCTTAACTTTTACATTTAACAAAATCAATAAAATTTACAAAAAAGATTACAATTTGTACTATGGTTACTATTATTTGTGTTATTTTAAAACTTCTAGAAGAAGAAAAAATGCTGTCTTATGTCTAGTCATGTCAGCTGAAGTAGAAACTGAAGGACACGGAAATTTAATGAGGAAGAACTTGAACTGGGAGCAAAACAGATATTTTACCATAATATACTAGAGGCAAAAAAGTTCTACATTGGCATTTAGGGAAATGAACTACTAAAATATCCCAGTTTAGGGAAATGTCATTTAAATTTCAAGGATATATGTTCCTTGAGTTTTAATTCTAACTTAAAAAGAAAACTTGGAAAGGTTACTTATCAAATGTAATGAAGACATAAAATTGAAGACATGAAAGGCCACCTTTTGTATATACTGATAATGCCTCAATAAACACAATGAAAGAGTAACAAAAGACTGTTTATACATTTTTTCATTAAATAGTATTATTCTGTCCAATGAAATTCACTACACACTATTACAATTAAAAATCTAATTCATTACCTTGATTTATATAAAACCTTGACTTACTATAGATCTTTAACACTCCCTCAACAAATATGTTCAATTTTACTCCAGTTTTTTGTGTCTTAATACATTAATTCCAAAGAGTTAAATAATTTTTTCAATGCTTTCATCCAAAATTGGCCACAAGCATACCAACTTCATTCATCTCTTTCCAAGGAAAAGAAGAATAGAGGGGGCATCACAAAGAAATAAGATCAACAAGCAGTCACATCTCTATATATATCCTGTTAAAAGGTTAAGAGGGAAAAGTCTTTGTAAGTATATCACCCCAACAAACTGAAATTAATTTTGTTTACAAAAATTGAGTAACAATAATCTTGCACATGTTTGAGAAAGTTGAAGAAATCAATACATCTTATTAATTACCTGCCTAGAATCTATCAAGTGAACCTAACATTTACCAGAAACTCATTAGATTCCCAAAAATGTATTCTAAGGACTTCATGAGTTTCATGAGAGAAGCAGTTTTCAAAGAAATTATACACTGAAAAGTACAGTGACTAAAACAAATACCATCTACCCAGCTGATCTCATTTATTAAGTATTCCCATATGTTCCATCTTGATCCATTTTTAATACTTATTTCAGGTTACCATCAGCTCCAAACTGAATCACTGCCAACAATCTCTTGACCTACTCTTCCATATCCCACCCATGCGCCACAGAGTAGTCAGAACTATCTAAGTATAAAGGTAAAATAAAGTTCAAACTTTTAAAGAGGGGCTCTCTAAGCTCTGACCTCTCCAATTATTTCTGGTTTCATCCTTCACCACTACCATAGCTATACCTACACAATATACAAACACCAAGAGTATGTTTTCTCCCATATACATCCACTAGATCTCAACCATACTCGGTTATCTGCAGGTCTCAAAAAGCAAAGGCTGTCCTCTACAGCTTTTGTATACCCTGCTTTCTCTCAACAGACTGTTTTCACCCGTCTCCTGTTTGCTAATCCCATTCATCCTACAGTCTCATTTTACTGTATTCTAAGTTTCATTAACATGTCTGTGATTCCATGTTTGTCCAGTTCCTTCCCTCTTACCCTCATCTGAAGAAGCTAACATCCTACATTTAGGCTTCGCCTAGCAATTCTCATTCTGAATCATATCTAAGATAAATGTAACTAACATAACTATATTCTGTTACAACTATCCATGAGTATCTTATTATTGATCTAATTCACTGGATCTAATTCACTGCCTGACTACAATAGGAACTAAATACTCATTCATTGAATATATTGTGAAAACCATTCATTCTGAGAGAGGATGCAAAGCAGTTTTTTAAAATAAGTAAATAAATAAAATACCTGTCTTTCCAAGTCTTGTCCTGTTATGCCAGCCTCCACATGAGCTGTCAGATTGTTTTCATCAACCCAAAGGATTCTATTCTGTTGCAAAAGAAGAAAGAAGTCTCAAATCCACAAACCAATGACATTTTCTCAGACAATACAGCTTTCCAATTCAAAGCAACAAGTAATAAACTAGTAACTTAGCAAGTAGGGTTACCCACACTAGAAATCTCCCTTTATACATGACTATACAACAAAGTAACATACGCAGTATATTGTGCAGGGGTTGGTTTAAAACATATTCTCTTGTTACTCAGGCACTAATTTGAATTAAGTTCTAATTCTTACCTTAGGCAAATTTATTTGTCAGCTTAGTATTTCCTTATTTGTAAAGTGTAGCTAGTATATCTGCTCACAGAGTTGCTGTAAGATTAAGTGAAATGCTATACATAAAAGTTTAGCATACATAGTTCCTGATATTCTGCAAATACTATCTACAGTACTGAGATAGTCAGCAATCAAATTTAATTTAGAATTGTCAGAAGATGGTACCATGAGATAAGAAAAAGATATCTGCAAACACATTTGAATATAGTAAATGGCATCCCTGCTTTATTTTCAATCTAAAATTAGACTAGATACTCCAAAAACAAAATAAATCCCTGCCTTCTATTGAAAAAAAGGAACTTAGTGATCACCTGGTTCAATCTGCACACATATAGCTACCAAAATAAATGCTTTCAGCATTCTTATTTTCATATATATGAATCTTCATGAGTTATATTCTACTGTTAAGAAAAAGTTTCCCCTTCTACTTGGCTGAGCAACCAAATAACAAAGAAACTTCTTTAAGAGCCTGTTTTTTGGAATTTGATATGTTCAGTTTCATAGCAATAACTAATATAGATAAGTGTAGTTAATAGTAAAAAGGAAAGAATATAACAAAGGATATCAAAGCAGTAGTTTCTGCGGCCTGAGCACATACAAGTTAACTACAATGCTTAATTCGGCTGAGAAAAACTAAATATATGTGACTGTTCTTCTTGTCTATTATTATAGTTATGTTCACAATAAGACAACAGTAATTTCAATATAACTATGGCAAAATCAATTTTCAGTATCATGATAACTAAGAAAAAGTACTAACTGGTAACATAAAAGAACTTACTAATCATTACTAACTTATAATGATGCATATGTATCTTCTCCCTATTGCCTGGCTCTTGAGGCAATTACATACTCATGCTAATTTTATATCTTCTACCTAGTTGGAGTCCAAATATATTTCTGATAGAACTAAAGAACTGCAGGAGACAGACGTACAAATCACTTTTAGGGGCATGAAGAAAGACAACAAAAGAAAATGTAGAAGCTACCCTATTATCTCCAATATATTATACAAAAGTTAACAAAAGTTAACAATAAAACAAAAAACTTTATGGTTAACTGACATTAGTATTAACACATACATTTAGGTAGCAAGCAGACAAAAAAACTAATTCTTGTCATTCATATTTCTACATATTATATCAGAAGTACACTGCGCAAAGTCTGCAAAGAGTTTAATGACATCAATGCAAATCACAATTATAAATTCTAGCCATCCAATGTAAATTATAAGTTTAGTGTTAAAGGCAATAAAATATATGTGGTGCTTTTTGTTTTTGTTTTTTTTTGTTGTTGTTGTTGTTGTTTTTTAAATTTTTTTTTTAAAGATTTATTTATTTGTGCATACAGAACTAGGGTACAGGCCAGAGGCTCAGGGGTGGCGAGAGGTTTCACCAGAGACAGAGTGGAGAGCAGAACAGGCAGATCAATGGAGTACACTGCTGAGGGGAGCAGCGGGCGGGTCAGGAGAGGTCTGCCACGCCATGTGGTCATCTCCAGGGCAGGCGGGAATCGAACTCATGCTGAAGTGGCTTTAGCTTCTCAGTGCTGTGCTTTAACCCGCTGCGCCACCAGGGAGGGCCTGTTTTTGTTTTTTTTTTTTTTAAAGATTTATTTATTTATTCATACAGAACTGGGGTACAGGCCAGAGATGTGGAGGGTGAGAGGATTCACCAGAGACAGAGTGGGGAGCAGAACAGGCAGATCGACGAAGTACACTGCTGAGGGGAGCAGCGGGCAGGTCAGGAGAGGTCTGCCATGCCATGTGGTCACCTCCGGGGCAGGCGGGGATCGAACTCATGCGGAAGTGGCCTTAGCTTCTCAGTGCTGTGCTTTAACCCGCTGCGCCACCAGGGAGGGCCTGTTTTTTTAATTTATAAAATGAATGGCTAGAAATATGGCATTTAAAATTCTGCCATAGCATTTTAGATTTCTATCCAATGTAAGACTTTTACTTCCATTACTTAATTTTTACAATAACCTTATACAGTATTACTGTCTCTATTTTACGCATTCAGTAACATTTAGAGATAAATTTCTACATAGTAATAAGCAGAAATTCATAGAGATTCCAGAATAGGGTACCTCTTCAGCTATTAAAAAGAAAATTCAATTTCTTAAACTTTAGAATAAGGACAGAAGTTGACAGGAAACTACAACAGAATAATTAGGTCATCACCACTTAAATCTGCTGGACAAAAATAGACAAGCAGCTATTACATGCATCCGATCTGATTTGACAAAAATTACATCATATAGAGCAAGACAGTCTTCTTCTAAAACACTATAACTACATCTAAATTTAAACCAGATTTTATATCTAACTTGTAATTTAGAGGACATATTCAGCCTAGAGTTAAGTGACACCAGAAAAGAAGCAAAAGGCAAATCCAAAATCAACATATTTTATACCAAAAATAACCTAGTTTCTCCAAATTCATAACATTCCAAAAACAGTATTACTGAAAATGAAGATGAGCCCTGTCTCACTCCCAATTTGGACAAATAACTATTAAAAAAAAAAATTTCTATTACTAGGCAGCAACCCAAATAATGTAAAAACACTAATTCAAAGGGATATATGCACTCCTATGTTCACTGCAGCATTATTCATAATAGCCAAGTAATGAAAATAACCTAAGTGCCCAAAGAGAAAAAGTGAATTAGGAAGATGTGGTATATATTCACAGTGGAATACCACTTGGGTATAATAAACAAGGACAAACTTGCCATCTGCAACAGCATATATGGAACTGAAAGGATTAAGCTAAGCAAAGGAGATCAAAGGGAAAAAAACAAATACAGGACAGTGCTGTTTATATGTAGAATATAGAGAACCAAAACTAAGGACTGGGCAAAGCCAAACCAGTAACAAGCTCGACAAATCTGAACTGCAGAATTAAGACTATCAGAATGGAGGAAGACAACTGGCAAGGGGCACGGCAGCACACTGCACGTAGGTGGAATACTACTGGTATCTTAGTGGGGATGCTGTGTTGACAGATACCTGAAGGAGATGACCCTACTCCTCTAAATCACATAGAGTATTTTAAACCAATGTTACCTCAAAAAAAAAGCAAAAATATGTAAAAATAACAATAAACTTTGAGTCAGATGGAAACTCTGAATATAGATTGGATATTGAATGATGTAAGAAATTACTTTAAATTTTCCCAGCACGGATAATATGAGAAACTGTCCTATTTTAAAAAGATATATAGAAACTTTAGGTATATATAGCATAATAGGATTTGCCTTTAAATATAGTAGGGGAAAAAAAGAAAGATAAAGTCAATGTGACAAAATGTTAGCAATTATTTTACTGAAAGAATAGGCTTAAAATTGGAGCTCTAAAGATAAAATACAAAATAAATCAAATCAAAGTAAATAAATATAAGTAGAGAACAACTGTGGTGGTTGAAAACATTTCAAATTCAACAGCCATCAACAAATTTTTAAAATGTCAGTGAAGGAATGTCTAATCAGGAATACTGCCGACTATATAAAGCTAAATTCAAATCCAAATTAAATGTTTAACATGGCACGATATCCTACTTTTGTACCACAATCAGCCAAAATATTAAACATCAATCCTATATTTTTCACAAACAAAAATGCAACATTTATGTTTAAAAGAGGGAGGGGGGAATGGGGAAGGATAAGTAAATTTTGATGATTCAATAAATCTAAAGTAGTATTGTTTTTTTTTTTAAGATTTATTTATTTATGCATACAGGATTGAGGTACAGGTCAGAGGAGCAGGGATTGTGAGAGGATTCACCAGAGACAGAGTGCAGAGCAGAAGAGGCCAACTGACAAGTACAAAGCAGTGGGTAGGTCAGGAAGGGTCTGCCTCACTATATGGATCACCTCCCTGGCCAGAATCCAACTTATGCTGAAGGGGCTTTAGCTTCATAATACTGTGCTTTACCCCGCTGCACCACCAAGGAGGGCCCTGTTTTGCTTTTCAGTAATACAAATCAGATCATCTACTATATACCAACATTCCAATCCACACTTCTTAAAGTATCTATGTAGAATTCACCAAGATCTGTACCTTAGAGTAAGAATGAGTTTAGCTTTTGTAGCTATAAAGACAAAGATAAAATACAAAATAAATCAAAAAACTGTAAAACAAAATGGACAATATACCCCTTTTTAATGACAACTAAGACTGAGACATAGACAATTTTTAAAAATTGAATACTACTGTTAAGTACATCTTAAATGATCAAATATCCAAATACCATTTGTGAAGTGTCCAAAGAAATAATTGTTCTTGTTTCATCTGCAGGACACATTAGGCCATATGAAACACTTGTTCCTCCTGCCAAAACAGAAAACAACATTATACTTAAATATTTTACTTTTAGCAACAATTCTAGGATAGATTCCTAATACAAAGTATAAGAAACCTACTAGCAAAGTAGTAAATTCCTATTTCTACTTTACAAAATGTTATTTGTAACTACTGGCACACTAATAATAAACTCATTTTTATTTTTTTGCTGCATGCCAAAATGAAGAAATATTATGGAGCTGAAAGCAAAGGGATATCCCCTGGGCACACTCAAGTGAAGCCCCTAGCAGTTTGTAGAACTCCAAAAACATGACTGAAATGTTCGAAGTTAATGATTACTGTAAAAAGATAACTTAAAAGAGAACACACTTGCTTCAATAATTAAAAAAAAACCCATTCAGCCAATAAACCAGAGACAGCATTATTTCTTTTCTAACATAAATGAGATGCATTTATCATGTAAAATAATTGTATATTCCCATTCAAAAGTTTTAATCCACTAGAATATAAGCAAGTTAAAACTTCTCAGATTAAATAATATGTATAAATGAATTTACGTTTTTTGGTGATAAAGTGATTTTAATTTAAAATAAGTAATAGGTACAGGTTATGTAAACAATGTACTCCTTTTTTTGTTAACATCAGTTGTCCAAGGGGAAATGCTTTCTTGATACCATTACAGAATAACATGGTATTCTCATATTCTTAGCCAGATCTATATTACCATGTATTATTAAACTCTTAATGACTTCCATGTGTTTGGGACAGAAAACATGTGGAAGCCACCTTGACTCAAAGTAAGAATTATAGAAGACATTGATCTGTAAGTTTTAGCTTAATTTTATAATAAGAGACACCAAGAACTGTCAGTTAAAGAACATGCCTGTGATGGGTAACCATCATTTGTTTGACATGTTCATGTGAAATAAGAAAAGTATTTAGTAAAGTGTGTTAGTGACTTTTGCATGACTTCAATAGTAAGTATCAACAGAAGAAGAAATCTGGAGCTCCCAATTGTGTTCCATCCCATCACTGCCAATTCAGTCAGTGAAGGTAAGTTCCTTTGGCTTGTATAAGTTGATAAAACACTGTGGTTGATGAAAGATCAAATTTATCTTAAAATACAAAATAATGTTAGCTTGTGTTATTAAGAGACATTACTGATTTGAGATTGCCCTCTGGTTTATCTTTTACAGTGCATACCATTTCTTTTCAAAGGTTTATAATATTGGGCATATCTAGCCTTTGAAAAATAATATTCCCCCATAAAAACAAAGGTTGAAAAATAATTACTAATAAATGATAAGTGATATTACTTATTTTTTTATTGAGGCTTTATACCAGTTTTAATGAAAGTCCGTAAAGGAAAGAAGTCAGTGAACTAAAGATGCATCATGTCACAGATAGGTAGATCTACTCTGAAAAGAAATAAACAACAATTTTTCAGAGTAACCATACAATCATTAAAAAATTTTCATGTTTCCATTAAGATGGCACCAATATTTAAAACACAAGTATTTTAAACAAAACAAATCTACATCATATTAAAATTCAAAAATCACAACACCTACCACCAATTGGTATGATACAAAGATTATATCTGCATGCTAGATTCACAATCTTAACTACATCATCGTGACATGCTGTTGAAACAAGGGAAAATAAGTTAATTAAGTAGACATGAATAAAAACCCTATAAAATAAGATTTTATAAACAATTCAGTGTTGAAATGTCTCCAATTTAAACATTCATTAACACATTAAAGCAAATGATGTTTCACTTAGAAATAATTTCATACTTACTACCATAATAATTACAAAAATAATTTCCTTCACCCAATATCCACAAATATTAACATCTTATGTAACTCTAGCTCAATTATCCAAACCAAGCAATTAATACTAAAATAACTCTATAATCTATAGACCTTATTCAAATTTTACCAATTATTTTTCCAATGTCTTCTTTTCTGGACCAGGATCAGATACTGCATTTAGTTAACATGTCTCTTTCAGCCTGTATTTGATTTTTACTATCTTGACACCTTCAAGAACACGAGTCATTTATTTTATATAATGTCCCTCAATTTGCGTTTTACAATGCTTAATGTTTGATGATGCCCAGATTACACATTTTTAGCAGAATTCCACAGACATGATATTGTGCCTTTCTCAATGCATTACATCTGGAGCACATGATGTGACAAGTCTCATTTTTGGTAAATAAGCTTTTCTTATTTGATTACATAATATCTGCTAACTTTTCCACAATGAGAATATTATAATCAATAAGTATTTTGTGAGGTGATACTTAAACAATGTAAGTGTCAAATTTTCACCATATTTCTTTCACTACTAATTTTTGCATCCACTGATAATTTTTACTGTTTTTCAAACAAAATTTAAAATATTATACATAATATACTGCACAAAAATTCCCTTCTACTATACAGAACTGAAGGAAAATCTATCAGTGTAACAACTTTCTACATCCAGTTAGACTTTATCAACTAAGACCTGCTCAGACTCAATGTGACTATTAATAAGTCATTAAAGAGGGGAATAATATAGTAAAAAGCTTTTAAGAAAAATTTCCTAGAAGAATATCTGATGGCTTATAGAAAAAAGAGACTAGAGGCAAAGAAACTTTATAAAAATTGAGTATTACTTGCTAAGAGCCTAAAAATAAAGATGCAAAGGATATAAATAAGAGAAAAAATCATTCTATAAATGTTGTAATTAACATTTCTCAGGTTTGCTAATAAATAGAAATGTTACTTATATCATTCTAATTTTTAATTAAAATCCATTTCTAAACTTTCATATGAAGTTTTTAGCTACCTGACTGGGGATGAACTCATACTGGCGACAGTTAAGCCCATGTGCCATTAGGGAGCCTTAGCTTCCTATTTTTCTTTACAGCACTCATTCCCACTCAATATATTGTGCATTTATCTACTGTCTTGTCCTTGTCCTTCCCCTCATTAGATTGTATGGCATCTGAGAAGGGGATTTTTATTGGTTTACTGCTTATCCTCAAAGTCTAGAAAAGTAACTAGCATATATTTTCATAGGCCTAAAGTTGTATTACTTACCACTGAAAATTCATAATTACTAAATGTAATAAGTGAGGTAATTTTTTAAGTGTTACTTCTTAAGACTTTATTTTTATATACATACTTACTACAAGCAACATACACTGTATAAGTGACTAAACTGCTTGTCCAAACTAAATGAAAGAGAGATATTCATGCTATGTCACAATGGCTGAAAATTCTGCTTTAAAAGGAATACCAATTTGCAGAGATATATTCATCCTCATGTTCACTGCAGCATTATTTACAATAACCAACAGCTGGAAACAATGAAAATGCTCATGAATAAATAAATGGATAAAGATGATGTGGTATATACTATTCTGCTATTAAAAAAGATGAAATTCCACCACTTGTGACAACATGGATGTACAGGGTGGTATTATGCTAAGTGAAATAAGTCAGATAGAGAAAGACAACCACCACATGATTTCACTCACATGTGGAAATGAAATACATAGGAAATAAATAAATGACCCATATAAAATAAAAATAAACTTTGAGACTATAAGGTTGAATTAGTGGTTACCAGAAGGGAAGAAGGATGGAGAGTGGTTCAATCCAGTAAAATGGATCAGTTGTCCAGTGAAGGATAGAACTGGACTTTTTTTTTTAAAAGAATTATTTACTTATTCATACAGAACTGGGGTACAGGCCAGAGATGCGGAGGGTGAGAGAATTCACCAGGGACAGAGTGGGGAGCAGAACAGGCAGATCAACGAAGTACACTGCTGAGGGGAGCAGTGGGTGCGTCAGGAGAGGTCTGCCACACCATGTGGATCTCCTCCGGGGCAGGCGGGAATCGAACTCATGCTGAAGTGGCTTAAGCTTCTTAGTGCAGTGCTTTAACCCGCTGCACCACCAGGGAGGGCCAGAACTGGACTTTTAATGGTGAACTTAATATACACATTTATCTGTATCAATGCACACTTAAACTTATATAGTGCCATAGTGTAATGATACTTCACTAGCAACAATCTGAAAATAAATTAAATAAGGACTTAATCATCAACAGTAAAAGTCAATCATTAAAACCTATGGTTCAAGATGATCAGATCAAGAAAAATTCTATGACTTAAGACTATGACTAAAAATACAGGTACCTATATTATTTTTACAACTCATATATTTAAAATGTACTTATTTACAATACTAAATAAATAATAGGAAGGGAAAAAAAACTTACTTGGCCATAAAACTATATCAGGAACTCGCTGAAACATTCCTTCCCTGAGCAAAAATATCTCATGAAGACAATGACCTGTTTCGTGGATTAAAAAAGAAAATGCAAAACCATCTTAAATTATAGAAAGTTTAAAGATAAAAATAAATGACACTTATATAAAGTTGCTTACCATGAGCTCTAAATACTCGATCAATTGCTTCTTGTGAATATGAAATATTAGTTTTTTTAAGGTCATGGAGAAAATCTTCATTTACAATAGAAGGAGGTGTATCACTAGGATTTAAGGATGCCTGGGGGAAAAAAATGGTTTCTTTGATTTATTCCTGGAAATGAATTTTAATTACCTTTGTTAAAAACAATGTCTACAAAATGTAAACTTCTAAAAACCCAAACTATAGATAGAAACATAGAAAAGATACCATATAATATATATATGGAAGTCAGCTTGTGACAGTAACAAATTATAAATGGCCTGTGACACATTATAAAATTCTTGAGTTTCCTCTTTTGCTTCTATGATCCACATTTTCTTTATTTCTAAAGACTGTTAGTCAAGCACAAGGAAGAGAGTAAAGTCTCAAATCTTCAATTTTAAACTAAGGTGGCAGGGAAAGCTACTTAACTTTTTTTCATTATCTATATATGAAGTTTATAATTTCTTGTGTTTCAAGTACCATTTAAAAATGATCAGCAGAGACACTCCCTGGTGGCGCAAAGAGTTAAGACCCAGCACTGCAAGCAGGCTGCAGCCCCTTCAGAGGAGTTAGATCCCAGGCCACATGGCAGGGCAGACCTCTCCTGACCCACCCGCTGCTCATCTCAGCAGTGTACTTTGTCGATCTGCCTGTTCTGCTCCCTACTCTGTCTCTGGTGATGCCTTTCACTGCTCCAGCACCTCTGGCTTGTACCCCAGTTCTGTATTAATAAATAAATGAATCTTAAAAAAAAAAATCTGCAGGGATGAAGCCACTAAAAGAAAAAAATTATATATATATATAAAAATGATCAGCATAAAGTCTCATAATAAAATAATACATTTTTATACAGGGTTGCTTTAGAATTGACAACATGCTTATAAAATTGATGGTTATGTCAACCAATATAACAGGAAAACAATCTTCAGCTCTGAAGCTATATGACATTGGGTAACTCCAAATTCTGTTCTTCTTCATTTGTTAAATAAGATTATTACCATCAAAGTTATACAACTATCAGATTTAGTACAAAGTTAATTGTACAGTTTTCTTGACTAGCACCTAAAATCATGGATAGCATATATGAAATTATAAACAGCTGGTCTTTCAACTACTTAAAAAAAGATACTATGATACAGAATTTGGAAAAAAAAGAAATGTAAGAATATGTAAAGAAAAATATCTCCTATTTATAAAGTGTTTAAGTCTTTATTAAGGCTCTATATTTAATACTCAAGTATGTATAACTAAATTATACTTTGATTTATGATAAATATTTAATGCATGCCTACTATACGTTAGGCATTTTTTCCAGGTCTAAGGGATGTAGTAGTAAGAGAAGTACACAGGAAAAAAAAAATGATCTAAAGGAATTTATATTATAAATGGAAGAAAGTGATAAAAAAAATCCCAAAATATTTTTTCTTATTTTGTTGATATAAAAATAAAAAAGACTTTAAAAAAATCATATAAAACTTTTACAGTTTCTGAATATATGGATTACATCTAAATAAAAAAAAGAATTTAATATAGTTGAGAGAGAAAGAAATGAAAGATCTAAGAAAAGTTAACAGAATTTCATTTGGAAGGAATATGAAATAGTTGTTTAGCCTCATTAAATTAGAATAAAATGTGGACTTATAAATAAATCTACAACATACTCACTGAATTATCTAGTCTTTAATAACATGTTGGATGTAGTGAAGAAGATAGTGTCGTCTTAGCGACTACATTTATGGAATGTATATCTTGTTAGACAGATGAAGAAAATACCATGCCATAGCACTATAATTATAATTAAAAATATGTCAAATATAAAGAAATGTTAGTTATTTCAATTAATTTAATATAAATACATTTAAAGTTTTCTAATCCTGCTTTCAGAAATGTAGTTACATGAGCAAACTCTAATTATATTTTCTACTGCTCACACCCTCATCAAATTTTTATGTTTTTATGTCTTCAAAAGTCCTAAGTATTTTGACAATTAATGCAACATTACTTTTTACTTTAAATAATTGTATATTTAACCAAATCAATAATTTTGTAATAGTAATAATTAATAATTTCATAAGTCAATTTAAATTAATTACTCAGTCTATTAAGTACCAAAAGAACTTATATAATAAGAACTTATATTTTTGTGACAAAATATTCTGACAGAATAAACCTATTTGAAATAAGTTTAAACAGAGATAATACCCCCACTTCTCAAATTAGGATAAATGAAGTTCAGAGAGAATAAAAGCTTTGTCAATTAAGTTTCAGATAAATTGTGAGATGAGAATTTAGATCTGTGATGCTAAAAAAAGGGTCCCCAAGAAACCTAACAAGGGACTAGTATAGCTAGCAGACTTTTTAACAAAAAAGTAACAACACATTAAAACAACTATACTGAATAATAAAGATAAGTCTGATTAATTTGATTAACTTGAGGTTTAAAAGCAAACACAAAGAGTTAAGCAATTTAGTAGTCACCGTATTTACTTACTTTAGAGGTAGTTTTATGCTCCATATTTACTCCAAGGGTATTTTGGATCCATTCTCTAAAAGTTGGTAAAATCATACCACTGAGAGGATACCTAAGATAAAAAGAAGGTAAAACATTAAAGCTAGGTATTTTCATTTAAGTGTAAACCCTATATTCTGCTTCTAGTAATGGTCAAGTAGTTGCTAATTGCTAGCAACAGTCCTCCCACACGTAGCTTTAAATTCTGAATCAAAACAAAACAGTTAATCTATCGGAAGGCAGTACAGGCTGACCCAAAGCAGGCAAGCAAAGTTAAAGTGGTATTGGGAAAAGGAATTGGCAACACAATGATTTCCAATTTGATTTTGTTTTTAAATAAGTTTTGGCTTGAGATAAAGGCACAGCTAGTACCTCAAAAGGAAACAAAACTTCAGAAAACATACAGCATTCTTATTCTAAGACCACTGGATCCCCTTCACTCTAAATTCCTCCAAACAATATTTAAATACAAGTTTTGTTTTCCACCTATCGTAACCTCAAAAGTATTAACAAGTGTCCCACACACTGGAAAAGGGATAATCTAACTATAAATTAATTAACTGGGCTTGTAATCTCTAAAATGAATCATTTATAAAGTAGAGAACATGTAGTTAGACCTCTGCAACCTGGTCTATTCTGGGAAAACTGACATATCAAATGCCAAACACCCAAAATAAGAACCCGGATGGAACAACTAGTTTGTAAGTAGTGGTATCCTACAGAATACAGTGAGTGTTTGCAAGGGCACTGTGCTGGAGCAGAAGTGACAATTCTCCCCATCTTGTGAAACAGAGATGCTGTAACTTCAAGACCCAAATAAAGAAAAAGATAAAAATGAAGAAAGTGTCTGAAAAGAGAAGAAAATGACTTCTCAGGTAAGATTATTCTCCCATCTCCTGTTACCAGAAGATTTTGAAAAATCAAGCTCTACATAAATACATTTCTACTTTATTAGGCATCATTCTATTTAAAACATAAAATGTTCAATGCTTAGAACACTGATTCTATAATTTTATTTTACATCACTCTTCATTTTGGGTATTTTTTTTGATGCTATAATTTTAACCAGAAATCTCTTTTACTTGAATTTATAAAATTTCTCAACTAATCCTCTACCAACATGCTGCCTAGTCAATTTAGGACTATGATATTATCACAGATAATTCTTATTTTTCCTATTAAAAAGCAAATGTCAAATATACAACTTTACACCTTATCAAAGTTAGCTCCCCGCTAATACTCCTGAGGTTTTATTTTAAAAAATGGAATAATGGTGTTGCAAAGAAAAAGAAATAACCTTCTCATGTTCAAATGAATAAAACTTCCTTGCTGATATTTCAATAAACTGACATACCATTACATACTTGATTCAATTTTGACCTTTGTTTTCAGGGTCAATATTCAATTATTACATATTTGTACTCATTGTCCTTCTAAAAGTTATATCAAAATCCAATAGACAAACCCAAAACACCAACAGTGGCAGGGTCAACTGCTGCCTAAAACTAAGACTCATTTTACAATTCTTTCTGCATCTGGAATAGCATTCTTTAGAATTCTTAACATATTACCAAAGATTTTAAAATGTGAAAGTTATCACACAAAGGAACTGACATTTCTCATCACTTCTTCCCTAGTATATCTCAGAAAGCTAATTTTAAAAATACTGCTTACACTCACACAGACCTAAAAATTTTCACCTCTCATAATAACCTAAACCCAAAAGCAAATTCTCAAAATTGAAAGTACAGGTACTTTTAACAAGTCAATGGTGTGAGGATTTGAAGGTTGGGTGACTGTAGGCATTGTTTGGATCCTGATTCAAACCATCTACAGAATGCATCTTTGAGACAATTGGAGAAATGTGAATGTGGACTAGATAATCAGATATAAAATTCAGTCTTTGGACTTTATTTTTTAAGGGATACATCTCTAAACCCTGAAATGTTATATCATCAGAGTTTTAAATACCACAGAAAAGAAGAATTATAGCAAAATGTTAATAACTTAAATCAAGAAAGAGGAGCCATTTAATTAGCTTACCTTTTTATATAAGCTTATGTTTGGCATTTACGTTTTTTGCCCAGGGAATGGGGGGTGGGGAGGAACAAATAAAAGAATAAACAAACCAGTTACCTTTTCCCAGTCAACTCAAGTTGGCCTTTCTTATTTAAGAAGAACTTGGAATCATTATATCCCCATCCATTCCATTTCATAACTTCTTGCCTAATAAAAAGAAAAATACATAAAAATGAAACCTGTGCTAAACATCTCAAAATCATGAACTTAAAAGACTTTATCCCACTAATATTAGTTTAAATGAGTACATAACAACTATCTACATATTAATGTTACTAACTATAGAACTACTCTGATGAACAGCACCTACCTCACCAAGGGCTACAAACACTGGAATTTAATGCATTCAAAAGAAAAAGAAAATGCAAAGAAAAAATGCCTTAGAGTATAAATATTTCATTTTCTACATGTTATAGACTAACCTAAAAGATACTATAATTAGAATTCACTTAACAGAATCAGAAACAGTATTAACTATAATCCAATTTCTCTTAATTTTCCTTTCCTGCCTCCCTATACAAGGAAGGAGGTCTTCTGAAAAATCTTTACAGAAAACCTCCTAACTAATGTCACCATTGATAATCTTTTTAAAGTACTACACTTCTTAAAAGTAGAGAGGTTACCATTTGTTTTGCTTTTTGCATAATTATATTCACTTCATGCTTAGGAAGTATAGCTTAGTATTTTATTTCCATCATAGTTTACTTTAGAAGGGCACATGTATATTTTAATGAACTTTGTTTCATAATACATACATTACTTTTTCTTTGTGAAATGAAAAGTTAGTGAATTCAATCATTCGCTCATGAACATTTAATTCATTGTCATGAATTCTCTATAAAACAGCAGTTTGGGGGCCCTCCCTGGTGGCACAGTGGGTTAAAGTACAGCACTAAGAAGCTAAAGCCACCTTAGCACAAGTTCAATCCCTGCCTGGAGGTGATCCACATGGTGCAGACTTGTCGTGACCCATCCGCTGCTCCCCTCAACAGTGTACTTCATCAATCGGCCTGTTCTGCTCCCCACTCTGTCTCTGGTGAAGCCTCTCACTGCCCCTGCATGTCTAGCCTGTACCCCAGCTCTGTATGCACAAATAAATCTTTTTTTAAAAAAGTTAGCAGTTTGGTATTTCAAAAATAGGTGTAAAAATACCACTATGATCTTGCTTTGTTATTACAACCACAAGACACGGGGAAATTATTTCAGTACAAAGTGGCATGTTCAACAAAACTTAACGAAGAATCATTTTCTTAAATTTCTGCTTAGAATTTTCAAAAATTATTTCCTGGTGGACAAGTAAATTAAATCTGATTATAAGCTCTTAGCACTTCAGAAGAAAAAAATTAATCAAGGTAAACAAGCAGGAAGTACCTACTGCTATCCACTAAAACCTGAAGATATTTATATACTGAAGAATAGTTGGTCTTAAATTTCTAGTAGGGTAATAGCCTAAAGAACTTCCATGTTTTCAAATGTAGGCTAATTTAGCTTTTTCTACATTTGCATTTCAATCTATGAAAAGGCCTTTAGTATATTTATATCAACTTTGGAGTCTTCCCAGACATTGCACTGTAAGCATTTGGAATGTGTTTGCAGCCCCAAATAAAGCATTATGTTGCTTAGCTGGTATATAATCAAAATCTAGGTCAACTCAAAACCAATCTTCTGATATCTTCAAGTATCACATGAGTTAAATTAAAAGTAAGTAAATTTCTTTGGTTTTTGGTTTTAAACTTCTATACACATACATCCCCTCAGATGATTAATTTACTTTATGACAGTTAAACACAACTATGTAATTATATTAGCCTTAAAAAAATTTCATGTAGGCCCTCCCTGGTGGCGCAGCGGGTTAAAGCACAGTACTGAGAATCTGAAGCCACTTCCGCATGAGTTCGATTCCCGCCTGCAGCCTGCCCCGGAGGAGACCACATGGCGAGCCAGACCTCTCCTGACCCGCCCGCTGCTCCCCTCAGCAGTGTACTTCGTACATCTGCCTGTTCTGCTCCCCACTCTGTCCCTGGTGAAGCCTCTCACCGCCCCTGAGCCTCTGGCCTGTACCCCAGTACAAATAAATAAATCTTAAAAAAAATTTCATATATAAAAAATAAAAAATATAATAAGTAAACTGAAGGGCATTATAGCATTAACATTTAATAATAAGAGTAAAAATTTACAGGGCAATAAAGTTGTGAAGCTAAAATTTCATTAGAAACAACCCTATCCTACTACTTATTTTCCAGATGAAGAAAGTAAGCAAACTTGTGATTTTTCTTCTTTAGCGAGTTAACATCTCATGTTTAAGTCATGTTCAGTAAATCATGCCTTCAGATAACCAAAATGACTTAAAGGAATGCTTCCTACATTACATTAATATTTTTCAAAGCACAATTACATTTATTATTACAGTCATTCTTCTGACACGATAAAGAGGAAAAATATTTAAAAATCAAGGAAAGTGGTTTTATGAGTAGGCCCAATGCCCTTCCTTCATTGACAATGTTAAGAATTCTACTATGCAGAATAATGATGCAAAGCACAGCAAACGATATGGAGAAAGATCAAAGAACCAGCAACTTGCATAAGACAGATAAAAGGGTTCAATTCTAAATTAACCCTAGATCAAGTAACCACACTGATCTCTCAAATTATCCAATTCTTAGAATTAACTACACCAAATTTAATGTATTCAAAATAAAGACCCATTCCCCTTCCACCTTGTTTAAAAAAAGAAAAAAGTTGGCTTGATTTTACTATAGGAACAAAAGAAATTTCACACATTTACACATCCATCATAGTACCAAATGGTGAAAAGGTGCATGGTATTAGTTGACAGAACAAAAGAAACTAGAAACAAAACAACATCACATATACACAAGGTGGCAGTATTCTACTATGATATATACATATTCAGTATTTTGTATTTCTTAGTGCTGTTCACCCAACTTTTTAACTAAAATATTCAGCCTTGGGAAAAATTTCCTTCGGGAAAATTGCCCATGTAAGTCCCCACCTGCATTAATATAGTCAGGTTACTATTCCTCTAATTGTAATAAACTGCAAGTACCCTGATACATAAAAGCATTGTTTTCTACATTATCTAATTATTATTAATTTGTCCATCATTTGCATAACTATATATGTGTACATGCTTCACTGACCCTCTACCAAAACTCTATTGCCAAGTCCTATCTATCCTTGTCTTCGCCCTTTCCCTCTTCCCCATCTACTATTATTTCTAATCATGTCATTTTTCATTGAAAAATAAACATGCTTTAAGTTGCTTTTATTTGGGTTTACAACAAAAAAGTTCTGCTAGCTGGTAGCTAAAATAAAAGAATGTTTTCCAATATAAAACCAGTAACTGGAATTATCTAATTCACTACTTAGTTCAGATGAAAACCAATTTTTTATCTTTTCCAATTGAAACAATGAAAAAAAGATTATATGAACTCATAGCTTTTGAAAAATAAAAACTTAAGTATGCTACTTAACTCCTGAGGCTAGATTCCTAATTAACAAGCTCAATATCAATTAAATTCAAATTGATTCCATATATAATACAGTAAGTAGATGTTAAAAATAAAGTCTTTCAAGAATTTTTAAGTATATACCAATTAAAATCCTTACTATTAGACTGTGTACTTAACAAGACACAGAAAACCTAGTGAAAATCATAAATGTAAAAATTAAAAGTGATGAGAAAAAGACCAAGAGTTGATCAATGAAACATATATCCCTGAAAAAATATGTACTACAAAAATTCCTACACATGAAATAATATTCTTATTGGCTTCATTTAAAAAAAAATTAAATAATGCCTATTTCATACATTTGTTTTTGCTTCATAAAGCTAATAACATGTACAGAATAGCTAGTAGTGCCCAGCAAAAAGAGGTGCTAAATAGCTGTTAACATTATTTTAATGGGCAATGATAAAAAGACCAGAATAATCATATGCCCTCCTACCAAAGTTAATTTATAATATTAATATACTCAGTAACACAGTATTGCATAACCAAAAGTTGCTGCAATCTTAGAAGTTGTCATCACAAGAAGAAAAATTATGGTGATTCAGCATATCAACTAGACTTATCTTGATGATCATCCCATAATATATACAAATAACAAATCATGGTATAAAACTGAAATGTTGTATGTCAATTTAAAAAATAAGTATTAGCAAACTATTTCTTACTTGTTTTGGAAAAATAATTGCAGCTAAGTTCCCATCAGAAATACAAAGTCCAAATGAGGGACAAAAACTATAGAATATTAATTCTAAATTCCAAGTAATCTTCTGCTTATGCTTCATTTCCCATAGAGAAGAAATGGCCAACTGAAATGACCAAAAGGCATTACTCTTTTCATCATCTATTAGTTTATTGACATTCTAGTTAACTTGAGCCGCTAACAAGGGCAATTAAATGAATCAGATTACCTTTAAACATGATTGACTCTGGGACCATAACATGATGATGTTTTTGGACAAGTCAACAAAATAATATTCTTACCCTCTAGACAATGAGGCATCTTGCAAAAACCTGGACAGTGTCATGTAGGATACTTTAAATTTAACATGAAGCTCAATCTTCTTTTAACATTCCCATTTCAAGTTTTAAACCTCTAGTTGCCATAACAAAAATTTGGCCATTAAATATAGGCTATTATTCCTCAACTTCCTAATTTTTCCCCAAATATGACAGCATAAAATGAATTAAATGTAAGATTTAAGACACAAAAAGTTGTTAGCAAAAATATGGAGAAAAGGAACCCTACAAGTTGTCAACTCCTGAGACAATATTCAGGATAAATTTATACACCCTTCCATTAGGGAATATATTTGCTAGAGTGTGTGGATCACTGTCCAAGTAGATGGAGGTATCACTAGAGAAATGAGTAAGTGGCAAATAAATTCTGTGAAATACAATGAAGCAATCCGAAGCTGTAAGGTAGGTAAGTAAGTACATAGGTAGAGAAAGAAACAGTATTTTCTTAACTGGTGAACACAAAAGGAAGAATAAGAACATATATAGCATAATACCATTTAAGCTAATTAAAAAATTAACAAGGATGTTTTAAAAGTAAGTAAATAAAAAGACATACAAAACATTCTGTATGCCTTTTTATCATTCTTCTTATTTTAAAGATTTATTTATTTATGCATACAGAACTGGAGTATAGGCCAGAGGTTCAGGGGTGGCGAGAGGATTCACCAGAAACAGTGGAGGGCAGGACAGACAGATCAACAAAGTACACTGCTGAGGGGAGCAGCAGGCGAGTCAGGAGAGTTCTGCCGTCATGTCGAAATCTCACCTAAGTGGCCATGGCTTGGCTTAACTTCAGAGTGCAGTGCTCCAACCCTTCAAGCTACTAGGGAGGGCCAGCCATTTTATCATTCTGTAAGCTTTTAACATGCTTTAAAAATGATGAACACTAACTACTTCTAAACAAAATTGGAAAAAAATATAGTTCTAATAATGATAAAAACTAATATGCAGTACAATTAGATGAGAATATTAAGGAAGAAAACGTCAAAAAATCTGAGAATTAATCTTAAGGGCCTATAAAGTAGGAAGTGAACAGAAGAAAAGTCAGTGAAAGCATAGCCATAAAGATAGGAAGAAACCTAGATAATGCAAGCAGGAAAAGATAAAAAAAAAAAATGAATGATCCAAGAGGAAAATAAATAAGATACCTGGTGAATTATGATAAAGAATCATCAATGATTTCCAGACTCATTCAAGAGCCTAGACAAGAAGTCATCAAAAGAGATGAGATGGTCTGGCTGTGACAGCTAACAAAGCAAGAATAGCCGGAGTTGGTTCAGTTCAAATTCAGCTGCTTGGGTAGCTATTTTTGTACTAAAATCTCTACCACTTCTTTCCCAACAACAGCTGATTAAAGCAATATGACATGTGGCCCAGCTACTGGGTACAAGGGGGTTTAATTATTCTCTGATACTGGCTCAATATCCTGGAGGAGTACGGTGGCCATATTTTACCATTTTTGGATAGAAGAGCAAAAAAGGCAGATGTATTCAGGAAAACATGCAGCAGATACTAGCAAGAAGTAATGCCAGTAAGTAGATGGCTTTCTTAGGAGTTCCTCCTAAGTCAAATTGCATTCCTGACCTTAGTTCTCCGTCTTTATTCTTGTAATTCCCCCTTTCTGTTTCATCTTGGCTCAAAAGTCCTTTTGTATCCAAAAGTCCTACTTAACAAACATATTTTAAAAAGATAAAACAAGAAATCCTTTAAGAAAAAAGTTAATGTTTGCATAAAATGTGAAGATAGGCACAGTGAACTAGAACATACTTCCTGAAAATAATGGAGATGAAAGGTAAGAACTTGGAAATAAAACCAAATCAGACTAGCAGTCTAATAGTTACGCTGTGAATTATCATAGTTTATGAAGAAAAAGCAGACAAGATAGTATCTAGAAATCAAGACCAGGGCCCTCCCTGTGACACAACAGGTTGGGGTACAACACTATGAAGCTATCAGGAGCCACTGAAACAGGTTCAATCCCTGACCAGGGAGATGACCCACACAGCGTGGCAGACCTCATCTGTCTCAACTGCTGCTCCCCTCCCCCTCAGCAGTGTATTTCAGAAGGTCTGCTTCCCACTCTGTCTCTGGTGAATCCTTTTATCTCCGGCACCTCTGGTCTGTACACCAGTTCTTGTATGTATTAATAAAATTAAAAAAAAAAAAGAGACCAATAGAGAAGAAAAGTAGAACTTTTTAAATAAAAATATGTAATTTTAAACTTTTACTTCAAAAGCAATTACCACTATGTGAAAACACCAAGACATCCACATATCCAATAATTAAAAAAATATGAAAATGGAATTCCAAGAGCTAAAATTATTAATTCAAAAATTATCCCATTAGTGATTGAAAGCTAATACAGGAAATTTTACTTCAAAAATTAAGCAACTGATTTTCTTTAAAATGCATCAAAAATCGATAGAGTAATGGTAATTAAGATATTACATATCTAATAAGCAATAGTAGTAAAATGTTAATGGTAAACTCTAGGTAAGTTGGTAAATATGTTTATTATAAAATTCAATGCAATACATATAAATTTATCAAACTAATATGTTGGGAGAAAAAGAAAAATTGCTGACACCATATATAAGCCATAAAATGCATTATCCCATATAAAGGGATTTTTCAGTAAGTAGGAGATAGTAAGTAGGAGTCATCTGAGTAAGCATGTAGTGTACATTAGTTACTTGTAATAGCACGTGGTTTAAACTGGCACATTTAAGATATGTTTCAGCGATCCCTCCTTAACACCGCAGCCAGGGGTAAGCATATTTTCAGGACATCCTGTGGCCATATGTTGGTTTCCCCTTCACAACTCAGGCCAAAACATCTAATTTCTTTTCACCCGAATTTCTAGAAAGCTGTTTTCTTACATTATAAAGTATCGGTCTGCACAGTGAGTTCTTCCTTCTCAAATTCTACTCATTTTCAAATCATTCTTCTTGATGACAATTAAGTACGAACAGCAACTCTTTAATTCCTGCCTCTGCCCCCTGATATAAATGGTGTATTCTAATGCTCTTTGACCAACTAAAGTCTTTTTCTTTTAATGTGCCTTAAGAAAATTTTTAAGAACTTAATTGTAAAAGGTTTACCATAGCATTCTTTATAATAGAGAAAAATTGGAAGCAAATATAAAGCTGTACTGGTTTGAGCCAGTATATAACATTTGGACTATACTAGACTAGAAAGCTATATACAAAATAATAAGGAAAAAATGATGTTTTCCAGAGATCACTACTCCATGACTTTCCACATGTCATATCTGTCAAGATGTTACAGATGTTATCTCTTACTTAGTTTGGATACTTTTCTTCATCTTTATCATCTACTATTCTCTTATTTTTTCTGCAACAAAAATATATAACATTTCAAAACTATTTATCTCTCCACTTTTTATAATTGTAAAATAATTACTATATATCTACTGCTTACCAGAGTGAGAACCCATCACAACATAACCAATTGTATACCATATTCTCTCTACCCTAATTTTTTTAAATCTACTCTCACTCAACTGTTCTGATCAATGTTTTACCTTCTGATTTAGAATTTTTGTGTAACATCTTGACACAGAAATCTACTCCCCCAATTCTTTTGGTCTGTTTATTTAAAATGAAGTTGTCCTTCCACTGCTATAACAATCATCACCTCCCATAATACTGTCATCACACACAACACCTTGCAGTAACAGGAGAAAGCACAGTCTTCTTGGTAGGGCTCCCATCCTAGAAGGCAAAAACTGTGCTAATCCTCCAGTACTTAGCACATAGAAAAAACTAAATGAACTGCCAACAAACATGGGTAGATGAACTTTCAAGCACATGAAGAGATGGTGGGAGTAGCTAACTTAAATGAATTAAAGGCTCCATGTCTAGCTATTACATTAACATAAAATTTTAGTTACTGTTCATATATGAAAAGTGGAGGAAGAGGTAACACAATAAACCACTGCCCCTCCAACCAATTCTCCAAAATAAAATGAAAAGGTCCCCAAAAAAATAGATTCTAAAACCAGATTTCAAACATACAAGTCTATCCAGATGATGACACAAAGAAAGAAGTATTAGTTAAAGAGTGCAGCGCAGCAGGTTAAAGCACAGCACTAAAAAGCTAAAGCCACTTCAGTATGAATTTGATCCCCAGGCCCTGAGGTGATACACATGGAGTGGCAGACCTCTCCTGACCCACCCACTGTTCCCCTCAGCAGCTACTTCCTCAGACAGCCTGCTCCCCACTCTGTCTCTGGTGAATACTCTCACCATGCCTGCAACCTCTGGCCTGTACCCCAGCTCTGTATGCATAAATAAATCCTTTTTTTTAAAAAGATTTATTTATTTATGCATACACAACTGGGGTACAGGCCAGAGATGCGGCGGGTGAGAGGATTCACCAGGAACAGAGTGGGGAGCAGAACAGGCAGATCAACTAAGTATACTGCTGAGGGGAGCAGCGGGTGGGTCTGCTGCGCCATGTGGATCTCCTCCAGGGCAGGCGGGAATCAAACTCATGCAGAAGTGGCTTAAGCTTCTTAGTGCAGTGCTTTAACCCGCTGTGCCACCAGGGAGGGCCTGCATAAATAAATCCTAAAAAAATTTTTTTAAAAAGTGCAGCGTGAGTAAGAGACCATGGTCAAAACCAGAACAGACAATACATTAGAAGCTGAGGTTATAAAGGTTTAAAGTTTTAACCGTGGTGGGTGTTGGGGGGAAGGATTTGAACTGATCTCAGTTATACAAGCGGTTCTCGTTAATCTCCTAATATTTCCCTTAGGATTGGTGCACACACTAATCTCTATCTGGAACACTCATTCATCTAGATATCGATACAGCTAAATTCTCTCAAACCCTTCTAATGTTTGCTCAAATATCACAATCTCCAGTATCAGTCCATTTAAATTGTGAACACTACCTTATTACTCTGCTTCACTTTTTCTTTTCGCTATAGCACTTAATGCCTTCTAACACAATTAGCGAATTATTTGCTTATAATCTTTAATTAGCCATTTCACCCATTAGAATGTAAATTCCATGAAGGCATAGATCTTTGCCCAATTTGTTCACTGATATAAGCCAAATACAAGAACACAAGTAACCGATAAGTACTCTTTGATGCATAAAATGAATCTGTAAAAAGGTTTTGAAGGAACAATGAACAGGACTTGGTGATATCAATGTAGAAAAAAGTTCTAAGGTCCCTCCCTGGTAGCGCAACTGGTTATGAAGCTATTGCAGTCACTGCAGCACGAGTTCCATCCCCAACCTGGGGGTGACCCACATGGCGCAGCAGACCACTCCTGACCTGCTGGCTGCTCCCCTCAGCAGTGTATTTCAGTCAATCTGCCTGTTCTGCTCCCCACTCTGTCTGGTGAATCCTCTCACACCTAAACCTCTGGCCTGTACCCCAGTTCTGTATGTATACATAAATAAATCTTTAAAAAAAAGTTCTAAATTTCAAATGAAAAATCTGGATTCAAATCTAAGCTCTCTCACTTACTAACTAGCCATGATTATATTCTAGCAAGTTGTTATGAACTTAATTTATTCATCTGTGAAATGGGTAGCTGTAAAGCTCAGATGAGATCAACATATATAAAAGGAGCAGAGTAACTGAAGAATTCATTACATTAAACAAATTGATTCAAAAGAACATTTAATCTTAAAAGAACAAAAAGATGTTCAAGAGGAAGGATTGAAGAATGTGATTAAGGGACTGGGGCTAATAATAAGAGAAGAAATCCCAGAAACTTAACTTCACTTGGGAATAAGTTTCATGACACATGTTTTGCCTAAAGTCACTTTTCAGAGAACCTATGGACCATGTTAAGTGAGGAATTACTGTACTATTCACTAGTGAGGACAAACAAAATACAACTAGATACTACCTGAGATTAAATACCACAAACATGATACAGAGGGAAAGGAGCCAGACACAAAAGCATACACACTGTGTGATTCCATTATATAATTTCATTTATATAAATTTCAAAAGAAATCCAGGAAGTATAGAAGATTATGCTAATTGAAATAAGTCAGAGGAGAAAGCAAATACTAGAACATTTCACTTATCTGTGGAATATATAGAACCACAACAAAGGAACAGACAAAACTAATCAAAGCAAACCCTTGAAATCAGACTGGAAAACTGAGGCTACCCAAAGAGGAGATTGAAGGGGCGGGGGTAGGTGTGTGTGGGGGGGGGGGTGTTGAGTAACAAGGCATAGGGGCCTGGTGGACTGCAGTGGGGCATTAGGAGTGTTTTGGTGGTCAGTATGGTGTAGTAAAACACATCTGAAGAGGTGTGAACCTCTACTTTTAATACATTCACTACTGCAAACCAGCATAACCCACACATATACAAATAAGTAAATCCATGCTAGAAATCAAGATAGTTACCTTAGTGGGAAGAAGCACTGGAAAGGAGTATGCAATGAGGCTTTGGGTATCAGTAAATGATGTTTCTTAATCTAAACACCAAATGAATATTCAATTAAGGAAAGTAATTAAACTATAAACTTATGATCTGTATACTTTTATAATAAATTATGTAATAATTCAAAAAAGTTTAATAAAAAATAGTATATATACAAATACTTATAACTATTCAAGTAAGTTTTTAATTCATACACCACTGCTAATTAACTCAGGACCACCGTGCTGCATGTTCTATACTTTGAGAAGCATGTATCAAAGTAAGAGCATGTTCTGGGAAAAGCAATCATTCTTGTCAGTAGCACAAGAGCATAGCAGGTACATAGTAGATATAAGGAAATAAGAGAGGGGCCTAGAAAGCCTGATTAGGACTTTAACTGCCCTACCAAGAAAACTGTAAAACCATCTAAGATGTTCAGTACACAAGGGGATAACACAAACCAATGATGTAGGTAGAGGACTTTACCTACCATAGATTTTCAGTCTTACCCTTAGTTTCTCCAAAAACACTAGCAATACCTTCTTTATCTGGGTTCCAGCTTCTCAATGTGGAGAGCCTTCAGCAAGAGCAATAGTCCTGGACTGTCCCCAACCCTCACACTCATTCTTTCTCAAGGAAGGAAGGATTTACCTAATCAGTGAATTTTGAGAGACGGCACTAAACATCGGAGCAGCCCTTCCTCTCTCTTTAGAAATCTGTACCCTACAGAAAGGTCATACTCTAATCTTTCAATGCCATGTATAAAGCTTAGAGGAGCTGGTTAGGTACTTCCAGAGAGGCTACTGTGATCCACATTACCTATGTCTAATTCTATTCGGGGTAGATTAGGTAGTCCAGCTCTCAGCCACGTGTTCCATGTGGCTTCATCAATAATATAGTTGGCATTTTTTACCAACATCAATTCATAATCCATGTCTTAATTCTCAACTTACTCTATTACTCTAAAATTAGATGTGAGACAATGACATAATTAAATATTAGCCCTCAAGCCCAACAAATAAAGAATAGTAATAGGAGCAGACAGGCTACTGCTTCATGAGATAATAGTCAACTCTATTCAGAATTCTTTAATTTGGTTTGGGGTTGAAATGAACACACTTAACTATCGATTAGCCAAAGTTGTCTTATCAGTAATAAAATAATAAAACTGAAAGGCAAAATGCTTGTTTAGCACTTATTTTGGAATTGTTCCATCAATTATCCTGACTGTAACTACATTCCATTTGCATGGAAAGTAGTTCCATGAAGCCTAAAAACAAATCACTTAATCTAGTTCTAAATATAAATGACCAGAGGACAGATGACTCTAGAGTAACTTCCTGATATAAGAAACCTAGCAGAAGGTGCTGTCCACCTCAAAATGGCACTGGTAATCTAAGAGAAGCAGGATACCAAATAACCATGCAGTCTAGGTGCATTCACAGTCCCAAAACAGGTAACTTAGAGAAGGTCAGTAAATCCCCATGACCTCTTCTCTTCAACTACTTTCTCCTCTAATTTTGAAATCTCCCACATTTCTCTTCAGCTTTCCCCTTATTTTTAATACAGTCTTCTCCTACATGTCAAACAACAAAATTCATTCACAAATGGAAACAAATTTGTCCATCCTTTTAAAACATGTTAAACATCCTACAGCCTGCTTCCTAATTCCTGTTTCTTTTCTTTATCAGTGTGGTATTTCCTATAGCAAATGGCCACATGTATTATATTTTCTTGAATTACATATTTTATTGACAAGATCATATAGTTTATAATTTATTCAGTAAGTAAATATAAACTAATGCCTTCTTTTTTTTAAAAGATTTATTTATTTATGCGTACAGAGCTGGGGTACAGGCCAGAGGTGCAGGGACAATGAGAGGAGTCACCAGAGACAGAGTGGGGAGCAGAACAGGCCAACCAACCAAGCACACTGCTGAGGAGAGCAGCGGGTGGGTCAGGAGAGGTCTGCTGCTCCATGTGGACACCTCCGGGGTGGGGATCGAACTCATGCTGAAGTGGCTTCAGCTTCTTAGTGTTGTGCTTCAACCCACTGTGCCACCAGAGGGGTCCTGAACTAATGCCTTCTTAATGAAATGATTCTCTGTTTGACATGATATACTTAATTATAAACAGTTTGGAATTTGCAAAAGCAACTTGATGAACACCATGTAAATAATGCTGTCCTCCACTTCTGCTCCCACCAGAGAACATCATCTTCAACTGCAGCAATACTGAGTAGAGAAAGGTACACAGCCTCTATGACAAAAAAGAGCAGAGTTGAAATGATGTCTCTTTCATTTATAGTTGCATGACCTGAAGCAAATCAATGTCGCTGAACCTTCACACATTCCACACACACATTCAGCTATAACATACAAATCATACCACCTAATTTTCAGAGCTGTTGTGAGAATTAATGGTAGTAGTATACAAACAGCCTCTGCACAGTACCTGGTATAGTAGATCTTAAAATTCTACTATCTCTAGAATTCCTAGCTAAGAAGTCAAAGTAGGTTAAGTGTCCCTTTGCATAACTTCTAAAATCAATTCTAAGTCATAAGTCAGGTCACTTGCACAAATACCCTTGTTGTAGAAATGTTTCAGTTGTCAGGGCTTTCATGAAGATCTGCTAGAAAACATTCCCACGAGTTTAATTCATGATTCAGTTTTTTTCCTTTTGGAAAACACATCAAGGATTCCAGTAGATGTTAAGTGATATATTATTTTTCAAAAAGTTGTATGTATAAATACAGAACAAGCAAATAAATTAAACAATCAGTAGCAAGCTCAGATATTCTTTTGCGCTAAACGATAAGAGCTTACAACCGCCATAAAAACTGGCATAGGACACTTTGAGTCCTATGGCAAAACAAAACCACAATGAGGTTTGAGTTAAAACTACAATTGAGAAAGCCATTCACTATTAAGTGACAAATGTCAACCAAGTCTGTTCATTTTTTTCCTTCTCTTTTCCATAGCATTAGTCTTTTTTTAAAAAGATCTAAAACCAAGGCATAAAAATGTTAATTGATATTTATTATGAGTTCTAAGAATATAAAACTGCATTCAGAACTAGATCAAAAAGAAACTGCTCATAGCACACACTTAAAGAGTACAAAAGTCAACTCATTATCAAAGCTATGCTCAGCAAATCCAAATAATGAGAATATATGTTTCTGGGGAGAAGTAATTAGAACCAATAAAGAGGAGACAATGTGACAAGTACAAGTTTTGGTCTAATATCCCCTGAAACATCCACTATCCTGAGAACTCTGTCATCCCTATCATGTTTTCACAGTATCTAAATCATCATGGGATTTTGTCACATGATCTTAAGTATCACTTACCCTAATGCACTAACTTCCCAAACTCAATCTATGTTTTCATCTCCATCCTCAGTGCCAACATCTTGGTCTAATCCCTCTTTAACTTGTAATGTTCTGCCCCACCAGTCTCCCCTAACTGATCTCCCTATGCCCATCCTCCTTCTCCAATACATTCTTAACATTGCAGCTGGAGCAATTTCTCTCAAGCCCAGGCCCTATCTAATTGTGTCCCTCCCCAGCTTAATTCGTTCAAGGATTCTCCATTTGCCTCATTTTTCATTTATCACCATATGACATATTATATTACTTGCTTGTTCAATATCTCAATTCAAATATGTTTCATTAGGTAGAGTCTTTGTTTGCCACTATATGTTACACAGTAAGCACTCAGACATGCACTTATGAATGAGTGACTTAACAGTAATGAATGGACTGATGACCTGCAAGCAAAAGGGCTCCATGACCCTCCAATTCCCTTCTCTTTTTCATTTTACTCCTACCTCTACCAATACCAAACCGTTCAGTTACTTAAACACAATATGCCCCCTTGCCTTTGCACATGCTGTTCCCTTTTACCTTGAATACAAACTCTCCTCACCATCTAATCAACCTGCGATGTGAACATCCATATTTTAAAACTGTCCCAGAAAGCTTCCTCTATCCCTTAAAGTATATACCACTCTTTATTCCTTTGTGCATTTCTATACAGTGGTTCCATCAAAGCGTACTAGAATGTACATCTCCCCTACTAGACTGTTCTTTCTTCACAGTCAAGAACTACTATTTATCACTTCACCTCCAGTGCCTAGGATAATACCTGCCATACACTAAAAAATGTGAGTAATGTATGGAGGACTATTCTGTAAGAGAATATGGAATTTCAAGAACTCATTCCTATGATTCTATAGTAAGTAATTACAGCCCATGAGATCATCCAAGGTAATGAAAGAAAGTTTTACAAATAATACACATCACCAAAGAATTCCAACATAACTGATAGAGAGTCACATTCACACGTTGTTGGGTATACATGCCATCATTTGCATTGCCTTTAGGTTCAGCTGTGTTGTTGCCAAACTTCAGTGAGGTTATACAGTAGAAGTAGAACTTCCCCATGAACAAGGAGATCACTCCGAGGAAGCTTTTGCTTTTCCATCTAATACAAATGTTTATGTTCCCTCATATTTTGATTCAAATTTATAAATAACTTTTTAAATAACTTGACAGGACTAGATTTCACCACTGGCCACATCTAACTAAGCCTGAGCTGAAAACCACAATGCATTTCTGTCATCAATCCATTACAGTTGTCTTGTCTTTGGAGTAGTTACACAGGGACAAACTCGTGGACCAGTAATGGTCAGCCAAGGAAAACCTCACCCCAGCATGCCTTACAAACATTATTTTTTTTTCTCTAAATGCTTTAGATGAAGGCCATTAGTCCAACCACAGGGTAACACCTGTCCTACCTGCTTAGTTCTAAGAACACAAACCTGCATATAACTGCACAATCACAGCAAATGTATAAAAGTGAATACAACAAATGTGCAAGACACCACCAAGAAAAGTTAAATGTTTTAAGCCCTAAGCCCATTATGGTATATAACATCGAGTGAAGTGAGAAGTCAAGATGTGATGTTTTCATCCTTCCCTACCACACCACACAGTAGAGTATGGCAAATTTTACCTCCTAATATTTTTTCAAATAGGTTGCCTACTACCATTATTATGTCTTGGTTAAGAATCATGTCATTTCTCATCAGGATTATAGTCTCCTAATTTGTGTCTATCGTTGAATTCAATGAAAATTTCACCTACCACTGCAGAGTGTTTATGTAACCAGCATAGCACTAAGCAAGTGATCACCTAACTCTATTTGCAACAGCGCAAAGAAAGAATTTCTGTTTTTCTATTCACACATAAGGGGAATGAAGCTCTGGAAGAAGTAATTCGTCCAAGGTCACACAGCTGGCAACTGTGCAGTTAGGAATTCAAACTCTGATAAAAGTACTTACACATTGGGCTCTCCCTGGTGGCGCAACAGGTTAGGATGCAGCACTGTAAGCTAGCCGCAACTGCTTCAGTGTCAGTTGATCCCCAGCCCTGGAGGGGGACCCACATGGCGTGGCAGACCTCTCCTGACCCCGCCCGCTGCTCCCCTCAGCAGTGTACTTTGTCGATCTGCCTGTTCTGCTCCCCACTCTGTCTCTGGTGAAGCCTCTCACCGCCCCAAGCCTCTGGCCTGTACCCTAGTTCTGTATGAATAAATAAAGCTTTAAAAAAAAAAGTACTTACACATTATATGCTAAAATGTATATATACCTTTAAATCAGTCCTCAGACCTTTCCAAAAAAAAGGTAAATGTAATCATGTTTTGCCCCACATAAAATCCTGCAAACAGGACCAGTCTTTCCAGTCCTCATCCTGTCATCCTCACCCCCTCATGCACACTTAACACCTTGCAATTTCCTAACCAATCTCTCATTGTTTTACCTGTGAAAACAGTTTTCCTCTTTGGCAGGCTACTTCCAACACAAGCTTCCAAGACTTATGCAGATAATCTTTATTCTGGGAAGCTTTTACTCTAAGACATCACCCAAAATTGAATTAAATGACCATTTGCTACAGTTAATCAGATAAATTTCTAATCATGCTATATCATAACTTTACCTTACTAACCTATTAGTTCTTTATGAGTAAATAGTGAACTTTTAAATCTCTGTATTGCCAGTACAGTGTGTAAGTAGTAAAGGAAGTTTTCATGAATGTAAAATTAATAATGTGTGATTCATTAGAAGCAATACAGCTCAGGAACTTGACACAAACATCAATCTTATGTGCTTTCAAATCTTAACCCTCAGGTATATAACATACCTGCCAAGTCTGCAGCAAGAGTTTCTAAATCTATTTTATTTCTTCATCTGTAAAATGGGAGATAATTGTACATACTTCAGAGTTAGGAGAAGAGTAAAACTAACAGATTTATAGCACAATCTCTGGCACACTGAAAACAAACGTGAAACTTAGCAACATTCCCCCCTCCCAAGTTTATCTATCATGATAAATCGTACTCAGAAAATAACTTCTAGTAGCTTCCGTAATATTTTAAGAATTCTCAAAAAAAAAATCGGAAATCAAGATCTCTCATAAACATCTTAAACCACAAACGTGGGTCTTTCAAAGCTTCTGGTTATGCCCAAGCAAAGTAGCTACCACTAACTAGTTTAGCGATACATAACTAGTAACTAAATCACTAATGTCTGCAGATTTCGCTTCGAACCCAACAAGCCTTGGCTTCCCTTCTCTCCTGCTCCTAAGCAAGGAAAACCAACCCACAGAAATCAGTCAGCGCCTTCCAGGAAACCACCAATTCCAGCAACCAGCGTGAATTAGAAGAGATCAATACTGTCATCTAGCACAAATCAAAATCTCAAAGGATCATGAGAAAATTCCTTCTGTCCATTCCAAGACCTTAGTTTCCAAAGTATAAATGAAAGATAATTAATTCCTATCATTAGGAACCCCAGAAAAAGGGTCCCCTTCTAGCCAATCCCAGTAAGAGTTCTTCAGATACTGTTACTCCAAAATAGTGACCAAAGCTCACCATTCTATCCATACAGGGTCTCGTGCACTCTTTCCTGAGAGATGGGTCGACATCCTTTAAGGGACCGGATGCCTCCCTTCCCACCTGACCGGTGCCCTCCCGCAGCACAGGCCCGGCCTGGTTCCCAGCTGCCAGCTCACTCCACCCGGCCGCTACTCACCGCTTCTTAGGGATGGTGCCCGACTCCTGCGCCGCGGGAGTCGCCGCGGGCTCCGCCGTGGCCGCCGACGCGGTTCTCCGCGCTTTGCACTCATTGGTACTCAGAGCCTCCCGCGGCCGGCCCAGCAGATGGCCCGAGAGAACCCGCAGCCTCCGCCCGGCGCGGTCCCGCTCAGCGTCGCGGTCCTGGTCCGTTCCAGGGCCGGAGCCCGCGCCAGCACTCGTCCCGCCGGCTGCAGCCGCCGCCTCCGCCATGGCTTCCGCCTTGTGCCGCCGCCCCGGACCGCTGGGCGCGGGTGAAAGGTCACTCACAGCGGCGCCCGGCGCGACCATTCGCTGCAGCGCATCCCGGCAGCCACTGCGGCGACTGGGCGGCGGGTGCCATGCGCCTGGAGCTTCACATTCTCAGCCCCCGCCCACCGCGCCCGCCCGCCCCCGGCGGTCACGCCTCGGACTGCCAGCACCTGCTGAGTTTGAGCTGTCTCGGGGTTGGCCCACCCGAGCCGGACCAGGAGGCAAGCCACCAGCATCCTCGAGGTACCCCAGTACCCTGAGGGGTGTGATCTGGACCTCACCTGGACAGTGCGGCTCGAACTGACAACCGGAACCAGCGCCATCGTTTACTTGTGTGAGCTCTTACTGTAGCTCCTTGTCCCCGGGAGGTCACAGAAGTTACTCAAAACTGGTTGCCTGTAACCGCTAGAGCAACTAGGTATCGCTTGCTCTCGCCTATTTCAAATCTGGCACTATGAGTAATGCTAGATGACAAGTAAGTAATCTCTATTGATACTCGGCCTGTGAATACAGCTAGTAAGTGCTGGAGAGAAGTGGTAACATAAGTTCTCTTGCCATTCCTTAATGGATATTGTGCTCTTCTTTAGTCTAATGGAGGCAACCTGTTTTATTGCTACAGATGAAACTGCCCAACATCTGTTCTAAAAACCTCTTAGTTATTTTACAAATTAACTTCGTTCAGAAGGATGACACTTGGTGAAATTAAAGACACTCATAGAACTGTTTTCCAGAACCATTTTTACACAGGGTTAGATGTTATTTTACAAACCATCCTGCAGACTTATCCATCAGAAGTAAATTTTCCTTTCCTATAATGTGCAGTTCAAAGATAAGACTTGGGATTGGTAAGAGAAAGGATTGTCATAAAGGCACTTTGGCTGGTAGTGTGAGGGGTCAAAGCACAGCACTGTGAAGTTCTTCACAGCCACTGCAGCACAAGTTCAATCCCCGGCAGGGAGGTGACCTACATGGTGTGGAGGACCTCTCCTATCTGCCCGCTGCTCCCCTCAGCAGTGTATTTCAGTAGATCTGCCTGTTCTGCTCCGCGCACTGTCTCTGGTGAAACCTCTCACCATCCCTGCACCTCTGTACCCCAGCTCCTATGTGTAAATAAATAGATCTTTTAAAAAAAAAAAAAGTATTGTCATAAAGATTTCAAGCCATAGCAAGTCACCTTTTCTCTTTTAACTTAATTTTATTATATTTTAAAGAAACAATAGGGAGCAGGACAGATCTACAAGGTACACTGCTGAGGGGAGCAGTGGGGGGAGACAGGAGAGATCTGTGGCCCGATATGGATCACCTCCAGGGTGGGGATCTATCTACCAAGCCCCAAGTGAGGGGCTTGGCTTGGCTTAGCTTGGCAATGCAGTACTCCAATCTGCTGGCCACCAGGGTGGGCCCCACCTTTTTTTCTAATGTAGATTCTGTGAAAGCATTAAGTAACTCCAGGAGTTATTCAATAGTTCTGAGGAAGTTAAAACAGTAGTGAGGAGAACTTAATTTTTATGCCAGGTCTCCAGGTCTTAAGAAATAATCCAGGGCCCTCTCTGGTGGCTCACTGGGTTAAAGCATAGTTTTAACATTGCTTCATACAGACTATGAAGCAGTCTGTAGCCACTGCAGCCCGAGTTCAATTCCCTGCCAGGGAGGTGACCCACATGGTGAGGCAGACCTCTCCTGAACCTGCCCACTGCTCCCCTCAGCAGTGTACTTCATCAGTCAGCCAGTTCTGCTCCCCACTATGTCTCTGGAAAATCCTCTCAACCTTCCGTACCTCTGGCCTATACCCCAGTTCTGTATGCATAAATAAATAAATCTGTTTTTAAAAAAGAAATAAATAATTCAGCATTAAATATTCATTTTAACTCTAGAATTACTGAACCCAACTCCAGTTTAGCTGCTGCTTCTAGCTATTGTATTCTTTTAAAGGGGGAAAGCCAGTGGCTATTTCAAATGTACTAATGGTAAATAAAGGAAAGGGACATATGTTACTGGATGTTTTAAGGAGAATGGTCCTAAAGTTTCAGAGTCCAGCAACTCTCTATTCTTAGAGCTTCCTACAACCTTTACGGACATTACTAGAACAGCACTAAAACACTAGCACATTTACTTGCAATCATGTAAAATTCATGAATTTATTGCCAAAATACTTTAACAGTAACAACGTCCTCAGAATCTTTTTTGGATGAAATTTGGTATTTTTTCTTGACTCTCAGAGCTCAATATAATGCTACTAATTTTTAAATGCTAACACTTTTAAAGTGTTATATATAAATTTATACATATTTATATATAGCTAAATGATTTCTTTAAACTTGTCCACATTGAGCAATGGACATGCTTCTTGTCAATTCTCAGGAGGTAAAACATAAATACTGCAAATATCAACAGAAGAACTGAAATTCTTTTCTGATTGGTGATAATAAGCTTGATGCAAACCAAAATTATGTACCAGTAAAAAAATATCCTATATGTTATCTGTGGTAATAGCATGTTTTTTCATTTTCAACGTTGGCTATTTTATGCTCACACTCTTTTTCTGAATCTGTTTGCCAAGGCATTTATTAATTTTGTTACTTTCTTAAAGTACCAACTTTGGGCTTTATCTGGTCCTATTATATGCATGCTTTCTTATTGATTTTTTCTGATTTTAACCTTTTTTTTAGAATTTCTTTAAAATGAATACTTGCCTCATTGATTTTTCAGTCTTTTATGTCTGTGTTTTCTCGTATATGTTTAGGGTTCTAAATTTCTCTCTAAGCTATAACATCTTTCAAATTTTGATAGAGTATTTTCATTATTACTAAGTTCTAAATAGCTTCCATTTATGCATGAAATAACAATTATCCTCTCTTGTTTCCTGACATAGTATTTCCCAAATACAAATCTGACCTAATGGTTGTATTGTTCAAGCCCCTTCTATCATAATTGTATTTTTTCTACTCACTGTATCAGTTTTGAAGTATGTTGAAATCTCCCAGTATTATTATTGATCTATCTGGTTCTTTGTAGTGTATTCTCTGCTTTGAAGCTACATACTTTAAATTTCAAAATTATCATATTTTCCTGATGAATTGAATCTTGTATAATGATCAAACATCACACTTTGTTTCAAATAATGATTTTTGTCTTCAAGTTTATGTATGTGTGTGCTGTCCCATCCTATTAACTAGTGAGTCACTACTGTATACTAATCTTTCTGCATCCATATATTCTATTGTGTCTTTTTGGAAACAACATTTAGGTGTTTTCTTTTAACCAATTGAGCATAAAATCTTGGATCATTTAGCCCATTTAAATGTAATTGTACTAAATTATATTAAATACTGATATATTTAGTATAATGACTAAGACCACTAACTTTCTTGCCAGACAGACTTGGGTTTGAAAATTGGCTCTATTATTGACAAGATGTGTTGAGTAGTGTTTGCCATATTAATATCTCTGGGCAGGGCTCCTTGCCTATAAAACTGAAATAGTAATGACTACTTTCCAGGGGCATTAAATGACTAATGAGCAAAATATGTCATAGATTCTAAATGCTGTTATGGGGATAGAAGTGAAGCTCAGGTAAGAAAGAGAGAATTTGAGAAAGACAATCCATATTAAAGGGGGAAAAAAATGGTTGCATGGATACTATGAGATCAACTCATGGGAACACTGAAAACTTAGCAGAAGACTAAATATTTGATCTGGTGAGAACTGTTAAAAGTTCTGGAGCAGGGGATTAACAGTATAATAAGCCTGAAAAGGCCACGACTTTGGAATTTGTTCTCAAGCAGAAGTCAGGCTATTCTATATACTTCAGAACCCATTGGTATTTGTAAAAAATAAGCCGTCCCAGAAGATCTAAAGAACTACAAACTTCTACAAATGAAGTTAATCTTTTTGAATGATGGGGAAGCATTGAACTGTGGTTAGCCTCTGCTCCAGAAGAGAGCACTGAGTTAACCTAGGCAGTGGAGATAATTAATGTGAAAGTGGGTAGATGTTGTTCCATAGTCTGTTGCAATAGTACACTATATCAGGATGTCACAATCACATTAATACATGTGGGGAAGGAGGAACTGACTAAATTAGCCAAACCAGTGTGGTAGAGAAGAAAGTACTTTATGTTCTTTTTCTTTTCCACTACTGATTAACTAGACAACTTAAAATTCTTTGTTTCTCAAATATTTATAATTTAGATAGGAATAATTTCTGCCCTGCCTAATGCTTAGGTTTATTAGAAAATAATGAACATGCAAACATTTTGGAAATCAAAGTTAAAGGTGACTTCAAAATAGTTAAGTTTGGAACATACAAAATTAAGATTTAATATTTACCAATTTATACTATAAAGCAGACAGCTTTTTTTTTTTAAGATTTATTTATGCATACAGAACTGGGGTACAGGCCAGAGGTGCAGGGGGTAAGAGGATTCAGAGAGACAGAATGGGGAGCAGAACAGGCTGACTGATGAAGCACTGCTAAGAAGAGCAGTGAACAAGACAGTAGAGGTCTGCCGCGCCATGTGGATCATTTCCCTGGCCAGGGGACACAACGTGGCTGAGGTGGCTGCCGCTAGCTTGGTAGGCTGCGCCTTAACCTGTTGTTAAGGAGGACTGGAGACAACTTTTCCTTGACCATTTATATAAGCTGAAGTAACATTACTTTGCAACACTATATGTGATTCATAGATAGAGGACCACATGTCTCCCTATGGGTGCCACCACCAGGGCACCCAGGATCCTCCACCATAGTTCTACACCCTGCACTCCATTCTCTCTCTCCCACTGTGGTAACTCCAGTTTGGTAGTCAGATCTAGAGTTTGTTATTGGTTTGGTTCTATCTGACCCTTGTTTTGTTTCTCTATATTCCACATATAAATGAAGCCATCTGGTATTTGTTGTTAATGCAAGAAGCTTTTTCAGTTTTAAGGTTTTCAGTAAACTTATACTTTTTGGTCTCTGGAATTCCTTTATAATCTTAAAAACTGAGACTCCTAAAGAACTTTTACTTGTGCTTATACTTCTCTACTTATCTGTGCATTATTAGAAATTAAAATTGAAAAGTATTAAAAATATTCACCAATCTACTTGAAAATGATAATGGTTAGTACAAATAATATATTTCTATAAAAAATAACTAGCTCTCCCTGGTGGTACAGTGGGTTAAAGCTCTCTAAAGCCACTGTAGCACAGAGTTCGATCCCCTGCCAGGGAGCGGACCCACATGGAATGGCAGACCTCTCCTGACCCGCCCACTGCTCCCCTTAGCAGTTTATTTCAGTACATCTGCCTGTTCTTGTCTCTGGTGAATCCTCTCACCGCCCCTGCACCTCTGGCCTGTTACGCAGCTCTGTAAGCATAAATAAATAAATCTTAAAAAAAAAAAAACTAGATCTTTCAAAGAAAAAGCATGGGAAGAATGGCATTCCCTTACATTTTTGCAAATCTCTTCAATGTTGAACTTGATAGACGACAGCTAACTGAATTCTCACATCTCCTTCTGAATTAAGTTTGCTGAGATGTCAAACAAGCCATGAACTAATGGAAAATACCAATTCATATTCATGAGAAAATGAGAGTGAAAAAGACAAACATCTAGTCTTCTTGTAAAATGGTTTTGACTTTGCTGATATTCAGAAAGTGTTTAGAGTTTCCAAACCATATTTTGAAAATTACTATTCCAACTCACTCCTAAAACATTTGCCAGGGAAATTTTCAACAACTAGATGATAAAAGTTGGCAGTGCTGTCGCTAAAAAGTAGTAGTATGCAATGCCATTATTGAAGAAACAAATTCTTCAAAAATATTAAGGCATAATTTCATATTTTGATAGTTCTACGTGAGTTGTTTATTTTTAACTTCATATGGTCACATTTTGAGAGTGATTTCTATACTTTAAAATAAAATTTCCAAATTCAACTTATGTTTGAACAGAAACATAATTCTTACAGATGGGGTAGCTGAATTTAATGTGACTTTTGTGACATAACTTGATTTCATTTATTTTGTAAAATCAGGCTTACTTCCATTTTAGTCTTACAGTATTATTTTTTTTAAAGATTTATTTATTTGTACAGAACTGGGGTACAGGCTAGAGATGCGGAGGGTGAGAGGATTCACCAGAGACAGAGTGGGGAGCAGAACAGGCAGATGCACGAAGTACCCTGCTGAGGGAAGAAGCGGGCGGGTCAGGAGAGGTCTGCCACGCCATGTGGTCACCTCCGGGGCAGGCTGGGATCGAACTCATGCTGAAGTGGCTTAAGCTTCTTTGTGCTGTGCTTTAACCTGCTGCGCCACCAGGGAGGGCCACAATATTATTTTTATCATTTCATTTAGAGCAACAGTAAACAGTTAAAAAGATGTCTTGGAGTCCTTTGTCTCCCAGGTGATTTTTTTTTTTAATGCTGGAGAGGGCATAGCTTGGGAAGTATTCATTCACAAAGCTTAGTATTTGGTCACTTCAAACCTCCAGGTTTCTTAGCCCTCCCCACTAGCCTATTTACAATGTCATGGCCAACAGTAAGCAAACACTAAGGAGCAAGAGATATTCTCGAGGACGGTTTTTTATGTCCTAAGTCAAATGATGGGAATAGTTTTTTTCCCATTGATCAAAAGTATTCTTTGGGAATAAAGAGATAAAGTAAGTTTTTGTGTACACTAAGCTCCTCCAGAGTCCCCCGATGGAGCCAGGTTTGGGGCTGCTGTGATATGTGTCGGTGGTGTCCAAGGACTTGTACTCAACTCTAGTTTAATCTGCTTTTGACTGCTTCAAGGCCATAGACTCTTTTAAGAACCCCTCGTTCATACTTGGGAGAACTTACTAAGGAAATAATATGCCTGCCTAACCTCCCAGGAGGTCCTCAGTTCTATGTCTCTTCAACTTTTCCTGTTATTTTCTTTTCCAAAGAGGGAAAAGAACCACTGACTTAGGCTTTGCTATAAGAAAACTACTGTGAGTGAATTAGGTGTAAACACACCTCTAACTGTTGTCCTATCCTTACTTAACTCCTAACAGTGAGAGAAGTTCCCACTGTAGTCAGCTGAACCATGAAACTACCTCCTGCTACCTGCAGTCACATCTCCTTGAAACCTGAAGAGGTATGAAAGCTATGTTCAATCAAATGTTTTAAGCCACATATATTCCACCAATTCAGTATTCTCACTACACCCCTAAATTTGCTGCTTAAAGGAACAGTGTCTAGTTTTAGATTCTACTTTTCAAAATGTGGACATATTAAGTAATTATTTTCAAGCAAAGATACAAGGCAGCTTCTTTATGTGCATTTTACTTTTTCCCCTCATTTTTTGATACTCTCCTTCCTTACTATTTTTCCTTTCTTTAGGAACCATCTCTTTTCTTTTTTGTTTTTACTTGAGCCAATATAATACAGAACTAGAGAGAAGTGAGGGGAAAATGTCCTCAAGATCAGTAAAAGGAGCAATAAAGTCAGTCCATGAGTCAAGACAAAGTCATGGGACAACAGCAAAGGCTAAAGCCAGGAAGGCCCCTGAGGAGAAGCCAGAGCAGGACACACCCCAAAATAGAGCCCTGGATGCAACCTCTGGTAGCCAGAATGCAAGACATGGATGTAAGGGCGGACATTAGGAGGCTAACTAATTCTGCTAGAGGGGTTCGTTTATTAAATATGCTGTTAAGGACAGGCACTTGAATCTCTGAATATAGTCCTGAAATGAATCCTTCATACAGCTTGTTTTAAGCTTTATACAAAAATAATGATGCTTGAGAATGTTAGATATTTCTTTTATTTCTGTTTGAAGGCAGTCAAATAGCTAGGACTAAGAGCACATTCATTTCTTATTTCTTAAAAAAGATATTCCCACATTACTGGGGAGGGGGTAGAGTTGAAACTCACACAACTTATTTTTTATTTATAGTAAGTTCTAGCACTTTGTTTTTATGATGAACCATATGACCCATAAGCAGCTTTTAAGCTCATCCATTTAATTGGGCCAGAAGATGATGTTGCCTGTGTAGGGTAGGGTCACAGGAGCCCCCAGAGAGCAGACAAGAGGCTGGCATAGGGGGTGAACATTAAGAAATCCCCCTGCAGAGAAGCAGTGCACCAGCTGGAATAACATGATAACAGATGCAATAATAATCATGGGGAGATCTAGGCCCCACAGCAGCCAGGGTTTTGCCAAAGGGATGGGGGAGAAACCTGAGTGAGTGAGCCACTTTGTATGCTAGTTCTGGGTGGTACTTATGAAGTACCAGGGGTCAGGAAGAGAAGCTTGTAGTATCTGACTACTGACCTGCCCTTTTGCACCTTCACTAAATATACACTGCAGACATGAGAACAGCTCCCCAAGTTCCAACCACAGTTTTCTAAAGTCTACGCCATGACCGAAGGGGGTTTTTTATTATAACCAATCTACGGATGTCCTGGATGTCCTGGCTCCTCTGAAGACCTTAAAATGTCAGGGGGAAAATGCAATACCCAAAATTCAGGCTATAAATACATAAAATGTGTGAAAATTCAGTTTTCTTATAAAAAATTATAAAATGTGGGTTGATGGTCAGATATGCAGCTTGTCTAGAATAAAAACCTACTTTGGCTAAATCACATTTTCCTTGTAAGAACAATTGGTGTACTTCTACTTTCTGGCTGTGAAATTAGATCATTAAAATTGCCTTTTATTATTTGTCCTTGCATCCAAATAATGCAATGCAGGGGAATCCGCGAGTGGATTGGAGAATAGAGCAAACAGAATTGGCCCTGTTAAAGCTGAATAAGCCTACATGGGGATTCATATACTCTGTTTTCTTATGCTTCAAATTTTCCATAATAAAAAAAAAATTAAGAATAATTATATTTAAAATTTTAACTTACTGTCTTTTTTTATTAGTTTCAAAAACAATCTAAGACATAGTGTGCACAAGCTTTCCTAACACTATAGTATCAACTATGCTAACAATGACATATGATAAATTTAAATTGATTTGGTAATCCTCATAGCCTCACCTGGTCCTTCACTTTAATGACATAATTTTCCCAGTATTGACAGAAACTAATATTATTCCACATTTGTGAAAATGAACAGTGCTTTAAAAACAGCAATAAAACATGGCTTTTTAAAAAAATATAGTTTATTTTTACCTCATTTGAAATATAGTTTATTTTTACATCATTTGATGCTGTTTTCTATCTCAGTTGTAACCCCAAAGGGCTTCCCATCATGAAATCACCCGTGTGCCATCACCATAGTCCAGTGAACTCCCCCCACCCATTTTTTATCCCATTCCCCACCCCACCCCCATAAAATGTCTCTGATATATATTTGTTCATTATTATTATTATTATTATTATTTTCTCCCCTGGTCCTTATACTCCTGCTATGAGTGAAACCATCTGGTATTTTTCCTTTTCTTACTGGCTTATTTCACTAAGCATGAACCCTTCCAACTCCATCCAAAATATGGCTCTTTCTAAGCCCCCAGATGTTGTGATAATTGCCAGGTTAGATCCAACAGTGAACCAATTTGAGTAAACAGATTCTTGAGAATAATGTGTTTATCCTCCACAATTTGAATAATACTTCCAGAGAACCAAGACATCATCTGGTCAGTTATTGCCTACAGTAGCTTTGTAAAGCACCTCGAAAAAAGCACTGCAGAAAATCTCTTCAGAAGTTGCAATCAAACTTTTATCACAACTGCAGTTTCCTCAAGCCTAGACTTAGGGTCTCCTGCCTTTCAGAATACAAGTTATCACTATAAATAACTGAATTCAGTAACTTGAGAACTAATGTCAGTGAGTCACTGAATTAGTAGCTATATCCACAGTCTATCCAGAGAGCATATTTTTCCAGCTGTGGTGTTGATCACAAGTTTATATCATCTCATCAAAAGTAGAGACAAATAATGTACTTAAAAGAAGCTCTGAAATTACAAAATAAAGAGTGATTATTTCATTTCATATTTCCTAGAAAAAAATTATTTAGATATCACAGAAAAGGAAGAGAGGAATGACATCTTTTTGCTCTCATAATAGCTATCATAAAATAGGCTTTCTATTGGTAAAAATTTAATCATTTTTACAGTTGACTAAGTTTAAACTCTTTACTGTAAAGAGTTTGATGTGTGACTATTCATCCTAGGTCTAATAGTCACTATTAATCATTATCTTCTCCACCACAGTAGTGCTCTCAATAGCCTACAGTTCAGATTCTTCGAGTCTTCCTTTGATGTTATCAGAACATATGGAATTATATTGTCAGATATTTTTCTTGTCAGGATAATTTATTGGTATCTTTTCAAAGGAGTTTTTGTACTCTCTAATAACAAAGCACCTACATCCCCCCACCCACAAGTTAATATATTTTTTATTCTTTAACAAACAGTTAATAGTTAAGAGTGAAGATATTCTCCCCTCTGTTTCACTTTCTGTGAGTTATTATGTTTATACAACCAAATTATGTCGGTTTTCTTTTTGGGTCCTTTTTAGGTTCACTTGAACAGATACTTTTTCCCAGGGAAACACAGTAGTGTTGTTCATAGCAGTAGGTCTAATTCCTTTCTCCTATGTTTACTTTTGAAGAACTCCCACAAATTGACTTGACCTTGGCCATAGATAGAAGTTTATTCTGGATGGTGTGCATGTGTGTAAAGGAGGAGGTGACAAGGGCAGTATAGGGCATAGAGTATACAAACATGTAAGAAAAACCTCAAATACTTCCAGTAGTATCATACCAAAGAATGAATGATTAGTTACATCTTTCTTCCTAAGAAAGCGTTTTGATAGAGTGGGAGTAGAGCTACCACAAAGATGCCAGGCACCCAGCAGGGGGTTAGGTGAAGTCAGGTGGAACATACTTACATCCAAAATCAATCGTCTGTTCTTCCATCCAAGTACTGCCTAAGAGCACATCACCCCCAGTGACTTCCAAAGAAATTTAAATCAATGCATGAAAATATTCTTTCATTTGATGACTTTGAAGCTATTTTCAAGTCTATAAAACTCTTTCCTTTATTTTTTTCATTAAAAAGGCCCTATTTTCAGTTATTCTTATATTTCAGAGAATTATCCCTGATAGCTAGGTTACCTGAGAACAACATAACTGGTAGGCTTCACTTTATGAAGGACAAAATGAGAGACAATTCAAAGTCTTTTTTTGTGACCTTGTATAAATACTGTGTGTTCACCCATGAAATTATTTACCCTAAAATCTATATAGCCCTTTGGGATAAATGAAATTATAAAGTCTTACAGTCAAGTTATCAAGTTATGAATAACTAACACCAGCCCCCGAAGACAATGATTATTGATGAACCAGTCATGATTAGTGGCCAGAGTTGCCCATCTAAAATTTTAAGTTATTAATGGATAAAGGTCATAGGAACATGTTCTTAACATTTGAAGATGATACTAAAGCTAAATCTGTGTAATAAAACCTTTGTCTCTTGGCTATAAGGTAAATTCAGTCTATTTGGAAGAACTTAACCTGTTAATCAGCCCAGTAAAACTTCCTGGACACACAAATGCATATGCACATATAAATTCAGTGTATCTATACATGGAAGCCATAATTGAGATGAGTGACCAAGTTTTTCAAGCTTGCCATTTCCCTGCCTAAAAGAACAATAATTCGCAATGCTGAGATATTCAGTAAATAGAGTAGAAGAAGGACCGAGTCCAATACTTCTAGGATAAAGAAAGGGCTGCAGATTTAGAAGAACATTGTGAAAAATAAAAGAAAGAATTTAGCTCTACCTAAGCATTGGAAAAGTGATGATGCCAAATGTGCAAATAACACTTTTCATTACTTGAGTTCATGAGTACACTTGCACACAAAGTTTTTTCTATTTGCAGTTTCCGTGTTCACAGATTCAACCAACAGTTGGTTGCAACAGTGATGCAAATTCTGTGTTTAGACAAAGCCAACTATAAATTATATTGTGTTTTTGACTAGGGTAGGAGATGGGGTCAATAACCCCTTCCTTGTTTAAGGGACAGCTGTATTCCTGTTTATTATTTGAGAGGATAACCCCTATTATGATGGGTAAATTGCATGTGGTAGAGGATGAGAACATTAGCAGCTCTGTCTTTGCTGCTTAACTTGAATTGGCAACAGTATTATAGACAGAATAGAGTTCAGAAATGGACTAGTAAAATGTTATTTATATAAGTTGGACTGATTATCTCCTGCCCTAAATTCCATGAATAATCCTCATTATCCACTTACAGCTTTTTTATCCAGAAAAGGAAAAAAATCATCTTTATGCATTTATGCTTTTTTTTTTTAGAAAGTGACCTTCTGGAACTGCATTTTTGGCATGTTCTGGGTGGGTGTAAGCATCCTGGGGGTGTTCAACAAATGATAATAGAAAAACTTAGATGGAGAACACAAAGTCAGTTAATATAGTCCAACTTGGGACTCCTAATGCCAAAGTTTCCAGCAAAGCCAGATCTCACTCACATCACTTTTAAACTATGTCTACAGAGGTTTTTAAAGATATTGATTTTGTTTCCTTGTAGTATTGTTAAATGTTGAGTTGAAATGCCCGCAAGTCAAATTCTGTTAAATCATCTTAGAAATACCATTTATTTTGTAGACATGTATAAGACATGTTGCACTATTGTGTGGTCCTTGGGTGGGGAAAAAGAGGACTTACTACATATAGGATTAGTGGGTCACAGGATTTCATTCATGTGAAATCATGAACTTATTACTGTTTTCATGGTTTATCATGCATAAGATTTTTTAAAACCTGACTGGAAATTTACGTATGTATTAGTCATCATCTACAGGTCTTCTCAAGTCAATGATGTCCACTCACTTGTTGGATATATTTTTTAAATTTACAATAAAAATGTCATCATAGTCTATAACTTGCATTGTACTTAGTTCTACATTCTTCTCAATATATTTGAGAGCTGTGACCTCCAAGAACTTGGATTGGCTATAGCTACTATACCTATTTTCTCCAAATCTGCTGTCACTGCCACTATTACTTACAGTCTCTGATAGAAACTTGAAAGCTTTACGTGATTTATTTCCTGTCCTTCCACTTCCAATTGTCACTGTAAGTTACACCAGAAAAGGAATCACCTTTTCCTTACTGTTACCATGACCCAAGCTTATGCCAGGCCATGTCTCCTCACTCCTGGCCAACCTCCTTTCTCCAGACTCCCTCTTTTGGAGTACAGTCCTTCCAGAATAATCTCACTGAAATGCCATTTATAATATCTTCTAGGCCAATCTGACTACAGTCCTTCCAGAATAATCTCACTGAAATGCCATTTATCATATCCTCTAGGCCAATCTGACTACTCCAGACCTCAGCGATGTCTATAGACTCAAAGTACCTCTAGTACTTATAGTCAGGTCCATGTAGCTTAACCCTTTAGTATTCTCGCATTGTTTCATTTGAATTCATTGTGCCTTCCTTGAGGAAGGACAGTGTCTCATGCGTTTCAGCCACTACATCTCCCAATATAAGATTTGTTCAAGACTGGTCCTCAGTATCTAATCCTGCTAGTTAGTACTACTTTAAATGTGCCATACATATTCTGTGCTATGCAGGAAGAGGTACACTATGATTTATTCCTCTATTCATTCACTCATCAGATATTTTGAAACTGTATGCTAGACACTGCAATGGGCATAAAGGGGTGTTTGTCTTAAAGGGGTGTTTGTAGAAGAGTCAGGCAAGCAGGTAGGACTAGAAAAGAGATTTAGTTCTACCCATAGGAGACACAACTTACGGACATCCAGAGAAGACACAACTCATCAGACAGGGAACAGTAAGGAATCCTTGGTCATCTATAGAGATACAAACTCCTGCTCCACAAGGGTCACAGAGACCATTAGCACACTAAACCTTAAAAGGAATCCTGTGGGAAAGAATGCTGTGGGAAACCAAGGTATGTAGTAGAAAGAGAAGTTTCCAGTCATCAGGAGGAAATTAGTGGTTGAAACTTTCTGGGTGAGGTCACTGAGGCACGGATGGAGAACAGCAGGCTGTGGCCAAGGGTGAGGAGAGTATTAAAATTTTAGCATGAAAAAAAGGGAGACTAAGATGAGCTGGCAGGGATCAAAACAAAGTAGAAAAACAAGAGCAACAGAAAGTGGAGAGAATTTCAAGGAGAGGCTAGTCAGGAACAGCAGAAGACATTAGTATGGATTAATCAAACAAGAGGTTACTAGAACATTAGTAAGAGTATTATCGAGGGACTGTTGAAAGTACATCAAGAGTGTGAGGAATTGGAGACAATGTCAGTTGGTCTTTTGATAAATTTGGTTGTGAATGCTTGGGAGTAAGATAGGAATTGTGAAAGAGATGCATAAAGTTGATAGTTATTTGGCAATAATGAAATTTGAACTTCCATGTATGCTGAGGAAAAAGAGCCGAGTGGAGAGGAAAGGTTAAAAATACAGGAAATTTGGGTAAGAGGTGCTTTCTAAGACTGGGTAAATGAACAGGGAGGGAACACATCACAGATGAGTGGAACCAGTCATAGAGAGGAGAAAAACTTTTCTACTGGGCATGAGTTTTTAAAAAGAAAAGAAAAGGTAAGAGGGAGGAAAAAGTTGCAGATGGTAAGAAACTTATTAATAACATGGATTAATCCTCTGCGCCTGGCACTGCGCTGAGTGGATTGCATAAGTTGCATCATTCAGTCCTTTCAGTGACCTTTAAGGTAAGCTCTAATAATCCAACTTGACAGATGAATAAAGAGCAGTATGGAGAGAAACTAGATAGCTTGCTGTATCGTGGAGTCAAGATGCAAAGTGAGATTCAGCTAAGTCTTTTGCCTAGTGAGCTCATTCTTGGAAGAGGGTTCCTTTTAGATGCTCATTTCTCGGATGAAGTCGGAAGCAAGGCTGTTTCCTGTGAGAGTAAGAGAGGAAGTGAAAAGGATATCTGAGGAAGAGGGTGCTTATGACTGAAACAGTGCCAGCAAAGACAGGAAAAAGCACTAGCCGAAGACACATTTGAGAGCCTAGTTAAAGCCGGAAGCAAACTTTGGGAGAGATTTCAGTTTCTAGTTTGTGACACTCCACCCTCACCTGCTATGCCAGGGCTTAGCTAAGACAGCAGGGAAAGGAGGGTTGAAGCGTATAAAGTCTTGAGAAGAAACATGCTGCCCTCAGAAGTGAGCCCCAGGACATGCACCATGGTGCGCCCTCCTGTAGACATAAGTAAAGGCTGCCAGGGTGCCAAGGTCAGAGAGGGGGTCACTCTGGGGAATTCTGAGGACATGGGGGAAATATGACTCCTCTTGCCACGTGAAAGTGAACAAATGAGAAAGGAATAGACAGCACAAAAGAAAAGAAAGTTCATAGGAAAATCTTAAGTTCAGTTTTCAGGTATATTCCAAGATGCCTAGATTTTTGCCACATGAAGATGTTTGGGTTTAGAAGTTAACCCCTCGATGTATTAATTGAAGATTTCACACACCAATTCGCTGGCACACACTGAGTGAAAGATGTGCTAGATCTACCTCACATTGCTCACAAATAAGAGCAGGAAGCTAATATGGGCACTTGGTAATGGATAAGCATGAAAGCTACAGTGACACTAAGCCTCAGAGCAGAGTTCTCTGGCAATGAAACCAAGATACAAGTGGAGATAAAGCCTGAGATACTTTTTAGGGCATAGACAGTCACTGATATGACCCGTAAGAGTGATAAGGAGATTGAAGGGGCCTAGTAATCATTAAAGATTATTCAGAGGTAGGTGGCACCTGGAAGAACAACAAATGCAAAGTTCACTACTTTCACAAGTTTGCCTAGATCCTCCTTTGTAAGGACTGATAGCAAAATGTTCTGTATTCAGTGGTAAGGTCAAAATGATTAGGAAAGGCATTGAGGAACCAATGCTATCTCCTAAGTTTTTTTCCTAACCTCTTCTGCTGTTTCATGAACCATGCTTTCCTCTCACTGACATCACCTCAGAGATCCCTCTTTGCCCTCAAAATATATCCTACATGTAAATAAACACAATAAATTTGTAAAAGAAAATTGTGTTTTAGTGAGTTCCAGACTGTGTATATTTATCTCTGGTTAAATCCTGGGCTTTCATCTTAAAATTCAAATGTGCAGAGGCAGTCAAAGTGTGTTTTAGGAATAGCCCCTGGTAATAAAACTAGGCAAAAGCTACCTCACCCATGCCTACCAATAATATGAAAGGTTGCTCGCTAGCCACCCTTCCTCTAGCTACATTATGCTTATCCATGAATACTAACCTTTACTATTGGCCGTCACTTAAAACTAGTTGCTGTGATCCAGAGTCAGCTCTCTCTAAGGTAATAGAGATTTCAATTCCAAATTCCTTATTAACTGCCTGTGTGCTATAGGCAAGTGAGCCTCTGAAGGCCTTATTTCTTCATCTGAGAAGTAGAATTAATACCCGATCTCTTTCTTTACATGATGTGCTGAGAATCAAACCAGATAGGTAACAGATGGGAACATTATTTTTGTAAGATGACTATCATGATAAAAAAAGAGCTATTATATTTCTAATAATTTTGTTAGTAGTAGTGGTAGTTGTTAGTATTAATAACAGTAGTAAATATGAGTTTATTTTCATATAGTCTTATGGCATAATCCCTAAGGGCTAAATACTATTTACAATTAAAAGGCCCATAACTAGTATGCTGTAAAGTTCACTAACAGACAGGGAGAGAGGGCGGGAGAAAAGAAAAGGAGGAGAGAAAATGGAAAGAAAGGAGCAAGGGGAAGGGAGAGAAGTTGGGAAAATGACCAAAGCACTCTTTTACTGACTTCCTTTAGCCTTCAGAAGCCATTTATTAGTAGTTATAAAAAGTGGTCTTCCAAAAGGATTTTTCCATCAGAAGTCACTGAGATTATTTTTTTAATCTTTTAAACTTGTTTATTTTCTTACATCATTGTTAATTTTTGTACAGTTTTTGATTTCTCCTCTCAGCTGTAGTCCTCATAGTTCTCCCACCACCATGTAACCACCACATGATCTAGCACCAAAAAAAAAAGGAGATCAATGAAATCATGAACTGAACTGAGTACTACACTAATGTATTGTGTTTTTGGAAGGTCCTGACCTTAACACACAACCCCTGGAAAAGACATAACAAAATAAAAAAGGCCCTCCCTGGTGGCACAGCGGGTAAAAGCACAACACTAAGAAGCTAAAGCCACTTCAGAATGAGTTTGATCCCCGCCCCAAAGGTGACCCACATGGTGCAGCAGACCTCTCCTGACACACCCACTGCTCCCCTCTGCAGTGTACTTCGTCAGTCTGCCTGTTCTGGTCCCCACCCTGTCTCTGGTGAATCCTCTCACTGTCCCTGCACCTCTGACCTATACCCCAGTTCTGTATGTATAAATAAATTAAAAAAAAAAAAAAGACAGTTTGATTTATTTGTAAGAGAAGGAAAGAAATTTAATGATTAAGGAAATCTGGTTCAGTAATGAACTATTTTTTTACATGAAATCTAATTTGGGGTAAAATGTTTATGGATGAATTTTTTGAAAGACTAAGTGAAATATCTCCTTTATGAAATCCCTTGTGTAGAAGTATGTCTATTTTTACAACATGTATTACCTACTTTTTGACTAGAAAAATGTCAGTGAACAAATTACATAGCATCATAGGGACTTATATCTGGGCATAACTGAAAAGTAGATACAATTTTCAGATTTTTTTGTTTTAATTAGAATCAGAAGTGTGAGGGAACTGGTATAGTAGAGGTAGTTGGGGATCAGGAAAGGAGGAAGAAATGCATCAAATAGCCATTGAAAATTCAAATTTTCCCTATTTCCTCTCTTTTGAATGAAACTCAAAATTTAACTTTTGTGAGGTTTCATAGACTATTTTTTACTGTATTTGGTGGATGCAGAAAAATGCCTTAAACTCACCCACGAAGAAGCAAGATTCACTCTTTTCTCCCTTTCTCTCTCTTGCAGACACATACACACATGCACACACAATTACGCATACATCATTAATAGTTTTTTGGTTACTAAGAAATAATTTTCTTCCTCATGTACAGAAACCTCTTATTCCTCTGTCTACATTGTGGAAGAAGGTTTTGTGCAACAATGAGAAGGTAAAATTAATAACTTTTACCTGGCAAACAAAATGAAACATCTACCCCAGGATTAATAGTTTACCCTTTGTTATATGGTAACAGTAGACTGGTGAGAATGAAGCAAAGCTGCACATTTCCAGACAGCCAACACACTGGCCTGGAAATGAAAAGGCAGCTTTCAGCTGAAAAACCAGCAGTCATTTCAGACAACATATTCCTTCAGCTGAAAATATGGGAAATGGAGTGGCACAAATGAATATCTTATGTCCCAAATAGCTATAGCATAATTAATGTGCCCTTCACTCTGCTGGATGGAGCCCATTACTCCTCTCTACTTAAATGAAGGTGGGGTCCTTTCAAATTGTAGACATAGGGGGACAAGGAGAGCACATAATTATTAGATATAAGTGTAATGTATATGATATATAAATAGGTAATATATACTTTCCTGATTATAAAGTAACTCAGGAGAAAAGAATAAAAAATCAATTCATGTTTGTTATTGGAAAAATTTTTAAAAAGATGAAGAAGAAAATAAAAATAGTTCATTGTTCCACCAGGCCAAGAGATATGTTGATACTAATTTGTTGTAAGTCTTCCTAGCATGTTTTTCTTTAATGCAAGACTATCTTTATTTAGTACAAGAAAAATACCATCATTTGATGCTATCTATATTGCTGGACAAGGAATAATAAAAATGTAAAATAAAATAGAAACAATAATTGTACCCAATTGAACTGTGAGAAGCTGTACCAGCCTCCAGACCTAAGTATTCAAAGAAAGGAAACAGTTCTGAGAAATCAGCAGACTGGAATAGAAAACACACAGAAGATTCTGTCCCAGCACAGTATTACTCCATAGCCTTAGGAAAAGCACTTTCCTTCTCTAGTCTTCAATTTTTAAATAGAGGATGGCATTTCAGAAGTTTCACAAATATATCAAACTTATCCTCCTGTGCTAGAGACTAGAGATGACAGGTGGGAGTCCTCTTGTCTTCTAGAGAAGGCTTCTATTCTAGAAACAAATTCAGGTAAAATTTTGTGATATCCCTAAAATTTTAAAGAAGATAATTTGCAAAAATCTTGGTTTAGTGAAGTGGACAAGATACTACCAATGTTCCTCAGGTTTTGAAGTTCTGTAATGTTGATCAACAACAGACAAATGCATCTTTAAGACACAAAACTGCCGGATCAGTATTTGACCATTTGTGTGAAAGCAGTCAGTAAATTTGCTGAGGGCTTAGGAGAGTTCCGGTTTCATAGCAAGTGGAAACAAGAGCTGAATATTCTGTCAACTCCATTGTTGTTGTATATCCTCTAAATACCCAAGGCCAAACTTTCACAAAGTTGGACAGTGAAAACTTATTTTTATTCCAAACCTTTCTCCTTCTCACCCTCTCCCCAATCAGGTCTACCTTAATCTAGGAATTTAGTGTCTTTGAATTTTCTCCTCTATTTCCTATGAAAAGCTGTTGAATTAATTGAATTAATAGTTTTTTGTATTTACTGATAAATGATTTCTCTAGATTAGTGCTGCCCAATAGAGCTTCTGAGATGATGGAAATTTCTATCACTGTGCTGTCCAGTGGACAGCCACGAGCACTGTAGGTTTATTGAGCATGTAAAATTCAGAGACTAAAATTTTAATTTAAATTTATTTTATTCATTTAAATTTAAATAGCCACATATGTGTAATGGATACTTTATTAGACAACACAGTTCTAGATGATTCTTTGCAGAGACTGGTTGGGTGCTACACACACTCTTGTGATACTGACAAAGGAACTTTTGTCCAATAGGATGAATGTGTGTGTAGAATTTCAGGTCTGTGGTAATTACATTAGTTGCCAAGTCAAAAATAGATGCTATTGACAAACCAGAAAACCTACAGAATTGCCATGGAAATGCTGTGGGATCTCTTGTAACAAGAATTAACATGGAAACATGAAAAGATCTCAAGAGACATACATTTAAGGAAACATACAAACATTAATTGGCTTATTGGATCACTTTGAGGGTGGCTCAGGTCTCTGTGAATCTAATTAAATAACAATATACTGATTTAGCATTTCCATGGCAATTCTGTAGGTTTTCTGGTTTGTCAATAGCAACTATCTTTGACTTGGCAACTAATGTAATTACCACAGACCTGAAATTCTACACACACATTCATCCTATTGGACAAAAGTTCCTTTGTCAGTATCACAAGATACTGGGTTGGGTGTGTAGCACCCAACCAGTCTCTGCAAAGAATCATCTAGAACTGTGTATCTAATAAAGTTATCTAATAAAGTATCCATTAGATACCTCAATCTGGTGCATTAGGGAAGCTTTTGTGGAGAACTGACATTTGAGCTGAGCACTGAAGGAAAAATAAGGATATATGTTTGAGGCTGGGGAATAGATTCAGGACAGGGGGAATAAGACTGGTGGAAGCAACAGTATGGGTGGCCCACAAAGAGGGAGAAGGCAAACAAGATAGGTGAAAATCTTTTGTGCATTGTATTTTTAAAAAATGCATATTTTAAAAATATTTGCATAGAAGAACTGGGGTATAGGCTAGAGGTGCAGGGGGTGAGAGGATTCACCAGAGACAGAGTGGGGAGCAGGACAGAGGGATCAACTGAAATATACCACTAAGGGGAGCAGTGGAGGGTCAGGGGAGATCTGCTGCATCATGTGGGTCAGCAACCTAGCCCGGATCAAACTCAGATTCCAGATCTGGTAGTGCTGAGATTTAATCCCTAGGCCACAAGGGAAGCCCTCTGTGCATTGTACTTTAAGCCCCATTCATGATTTGGGTCATTACCTTTACACATCAAGAAGCTACACATTTCTGAAAGGTCATTCTGAATGCAGCATGGAAAAAAGATGAAAGCCCACTATTTGACAGAATAGGTATAGAAAGATCAGTCAGTTCCCCAGCCACCTCACAGTTTTCCTTCCCAATGCTTTTTACAGATGCAGTTGTACAATTAGTGGTTCAAAGGCTATCTTCCTGTCATAATATAAAAAGTAAAGTCAGAGATTATGGTCATCTTATTCACCAGTCTACCTTCAGCCTCTGTCAGTATCCAGAATTAAATATTTGTGGAATGAATGGTCAAACTCATATTCCAGAGATACATGACCCCTTCCCTGACACACTGGTTCTGGAACAGAGAGAATGTATCTTGTTCATATTGTGTCCTCCATATTGTTACTGTTTTGACTTTGTCTTGGTTATTATTTTTATCCTATGCTTTTATGTTTCATTCTAAAAAAAATAAGAAAGAATTCGCTCTAGTAGAATAGCACCCAATAATTGCAACTTTACCAGTGTCCTCAAAATACACCCGATGCCTTCCCATTTCCTTTTCTTTTTCCCAGTGAAACCACCATCAATCCTCTATGACAAGTCTTGACTTCTGATTCTCAGTCTACTGAAATAAAAGTCCACAGGGGCCAATCACATGCCACTTTCTCTCAGAAAGCTGCTGATTATTGTCAGAGCTGCTCTCCTCTTATCAGAGCATTTTTTTAAAATCCGGGTTCAGTGGTTATGTTTTGATTACAGTTGTTTTAATCCTCACCTACCTTGCCTACTAAACACTATGCTCTCTGGGGACAGGTACACTGAACTGATACATTGCCACAATCATCTTTATATTATCTCATCTAATGCAATGCTAGATGTTTATTAAATTGAGTTGATTTTCCCCCAATTTCATAGTACCAGCGTCACTGGAGCTAAGTCCTTTAATCTTATCAGTTCAATTCATCAATTTCATCATATATTTTTCCTTAGTTCCAACAAGGAGTACTCTGTCCTCTTAGCCCTTGCTATGAAAGGTTGCCAAAATTACTGGGGAAGAAAAGAAAGCCTTGCAAGGATATGGGCCCAATCTAAGAATGCCAGTAACACATAGATTGTGGATGGCACACGGTTAAAGCCCGATAGCCCCTCCTCAAATCACCAAAGGCATCTGGCAAAGGGGGAGCTTTTGAAATTGATATCTAAAAAAAACAAACAGACCAAGTGCTGGTAAGTTGAATGTGCTTTATTGTTGGTACTTAGTACAATACTGTGCATTATATGCTTTGTAAGAGGAATTATTCTCCCTAATGTATCAACCTCTAAAAATGTATATTGATGAAAACCAAACATATAAACCTGGAAACCTAGGTTCTAATCCCATTTCTAACTCTTTTTAGCAGGGTGCTCTAGCAGGGTGCTCTTCAGGAAGTCAGGTTACCATAGCTAGTTGCCTGCATTGGATATAAGGCCTCATGTTACATATTTAAAAATAGAAGGCCTCATAAAGGACCTTCCCTTTACTTAAAGTTGCTCTCAAAGAACCACTTGTGGACTTAGGGAGGGGTACAGTCAGGCACAACTCTCAGGAGAGAAATTAGACTGGCTATTTCCAAAGATACAATAGAATAGAAAATAAGTATTTTCTTCAATCCAATTGTTAATTAACATCCATTCAGTAGCATCTTGGTTTTGTTTTATTGTTGTTGTTCTCAATTTAACTAGTATTTATAAACACTCTATTCAGAACTATCACTCAAAAAATCTGTGTCCTAGAGCTAGCTGTACCATTAAAAACTGTAATTTTAGGTGTCATAATAATAGTGACAGTTGTCACTTAGAATAATTTTCTCTGTTCACTGGTCAGCGCTTTACAAGTATGATTCCTTTAACTCTTACAAACCTTACACAGTAAGTTTGATTAGCCTCATTATGTCAAAAGAAATTAGTAACTTCATATCACATAGTATAGTAAGTAAAATCCCAAATTCCTTGCTTTTTCCAATGACTGAATTCTTTAGACCTTAATTTTTCCAGCCATCCAAAAGGAATTTTATTATTCCTCCAGGGATAATATTAAATTTAACTTAGTTGTTGACTTTTTATTATGAGAGATTTCAAACTTGCACTAGAATACAGAGACTGGCTCAATGACTTAGTCCCTAGCCACTATATTAGTACAAAAAACATTAACAATAATGCTTTAGTACCATAAAATACCAAGTGTTTAAATTTTCAAGTGTTTACTTTTTCATAATTGGTTTGTTTAAATGACAACAAAAAGTGCTCACATTATATTCAGCTTTTAAGTGTCTTTTAAGCTATGATATCAGTCATATTTTTCTTTTCCCTTTATGACCTATAAACTTCTAATTCGGTCTAGAGGTTTGATATGATTCTAGTTTGACCGTTGTTTTGTTTAGTTATTGTCAAGAGTGCTTCATAAGTGGAATAACTCTTCTGTCAGGAGGCATTGTTATCTAGTTGTCTTTCTTTTTATGTTAACAGTCCATGATGATAGTAAGTGTTGCTCCATTATTTCCATCAAAGGGTTACCACATGATCATTTCTGATTATATCTTTTCTTCATTTATTAGCTATAGTATTTCTATATCATTTCTATAGTTTCTTGATCTCAATTATTTATATTACCATAAGGCACAATTCTTTAAAAAAAAAAAAAAGTCAGGTTAAATGCATGATTCTTTACTTTTACTTGCCAATTTCAGAATATTGAGTTGGCTCACTAGCATCCTACAGAAGTGACCAATAAGAATATTTTTTAAAATAATATAATAGTTTATTTTTACATCATTTTGTGCATTTTCCATCTCAGTTGTAATCCCCGTGGGCTTCCCATCACCAAATCACCCGTGTGCCATCACCATAGCCCAGTGTATTTCCCTCTCCCACTGTTTTTGATTGCATTCCACCCCGATAAAATGTCTCTGGTATATATCTGTTCATTATTACCAATAAGAATATTTTTTAAGTCATTATGATCCTATGAGTTTTAAGATATTGATCAATTATAGTTATTTTTATTGATACTCAAGTTGTAGGAACCTTCTCAGTCAGCATGTCCTCTTGACATCCAGTAGTCTTTGATAGCAACCTCATTTTTTTTTACTTTGAACTTGAAGCACCAGTTTTTGCAACCTCATTTTTTTGATGTGGCAAAATATTCAAGCTCATCACATATGTTTCCTGCCCCAGATCTCAAATTACCCATTTCTCCAAAGAGTTTCTGGAAACCACAAACTGGGCATTTATATGGGGTTGTTTGAAGTTTGGGGCCTTTTCAGTTATAGGAATTAGAAAAAAGCCTTTTTTTTTTTTTACTTAGAAGAAAAATGCATTATGATTTCATACTAGCATTTTCAGCTCAAATTTAGGAATACAAAGCTTTATTTCTGGATTTTTACATTTGTATGTCTCTTCTTGTGCTAAAAATCTTACACCCTTCTCGTAGAATGCTTTAATACTTTCAGAATTTTTACCAACAATTTATTCATCTAAGATAATGTAAGATATTTTTGATGAGTTGGTTTGTTTGTCCTGAGGGTTTATCTTACCGCAGGTCAAATTATGCAAATTATTGTGTGTGTATTTAATTACTGTGTTTTAATACACAGATTCTCAACAGACAACCAGTTGGAAGTGGTGACTGAAGTAAGTTCTCAAGAACAGTTAGAGTTAGACAATCAAAGTGAGAATTGGAAGCTGGAAAACAGCCCCATAGATTTTACTTGTGAGAACTGCTCTTTCCACCCCAAGTTTGAGTTCAGTTGATGTATCTTCTTTACACAGTAGGATACATGTACTAGAAGAAAAGAAGCAGTGTGTCATTGATGATAAAAACATAATTCTTGACAGGGAGCATCTGATCTTTGTTCATAGGTTTAGATCTTCTTGTTTCCTAAATTATCTTGACCTAAAGAAGTATCAATGCTCTCTGTGCAGAGGAGGGCAAAGCTTGGGGTTTCATCATTTTCCTAACTTCTAAAGAATACATTTTGGAGAGAGTGGGAGGAACAAGGCCCAAGCCAATACAATTAGACGGTGCTCTCTGGACCTTTCAAACTAGAATCCAGAAACTGAACCAGCCATATGGTTATTAAAGCACTATGACCCAACAAGATATTGGTGTCTGTGTTTGTGGGGAATTCTGGCTGCAGTGATAGAGGATGAAGCTGACATGCAGAGAACAGCTGAGCTTATTGTCATACTTTGAAGAGTCCAGGAGTTTATGAGGAAGGGTGAAAAGAAAATAGATGAGATTTTTGCTACACAAACTCACACAGACACACAATAAGTATGCAGAGGTGTGTGATCATGCACACACATACACACACACCACCAGATTCAATCATTGCAGCATCAAGTTCACTTGTTTTATATATTAACCTTCAATGTAAGGTCCAAAATTAATTAAAATTTTAAATAATAATCACCTCTAGTTTTTAATAATATGGAACATAATATTTGAATCTTCTGGTCCAAACCTAAAGATAATTTCACATACTTTTACTCAAACTTGTCACCAGTCTTCCTCCTCCCAAATTGATAGTCAGGTTACCAACCATTGGTCACTGCTGATTACAGACAAATTAAAAAATAACCTATATTAGTTCAAGTTTGGACTCCTGTGATTCTTCTCTTCCTTTGTCCTTCTGGTCTCTTGGTAAGCTTCGAATGTTCAAGCTGTCCACTTCATTCTTTGTTGGCAAGAGTTACCTGTAAACTGGACTTTTTTCCCCTCATGCGTGAATTGGCAGTAGTGAGTACCCTATGAGGCAATATATGTTAATTGAGGGACAACAGTCTGACAAGTGTAGAAAGGAGAATTGAGCAGCTTGCTAATAAAACTTACTTGTGTTCAAGGCCTGTCTAGGCCTGGTTCTACACTTACCTTTCAACTCAAACCAGGAGACTCCCATAATACCTGGATCATGTTAAGCAATTGGGATTGCAGTCATGTGGTGTCCTTGGGTTAGGTTTCCCACTGAGACTCAGCCTTTAAAATCCAGAAGTTTGCTAAAATAGTGGCTCTTTTTATTGGTAAGGGCTCAGGTATAATGGTTTACCTCTCACTTTAGCATCACAGGTACTTAGTCTGCATGCCACTGGACCCTTGAAAATTTTCCACTCTTTACAGTGTTCCTTCAAGATTTCAATGATAAATAACACTTTCTACCCTTTGTCTCTAACTGTCTAGAATTAGCAAACTGATGACTCATTGTCATGCAATGCGAAATGAACAAGCTTTCTGCTTAGTTGTGGCCCAAAGTCTGAAAGCTGAAGAGTCTTGCAGTGGGAAAATGAAGCTGTTATTGTCCATACCAGATGAAAGCAAACTATTTCTGCCTCACTGTTCACAACTTTCCTAATAAAAGACCACCTTTGCATGACAGCAAGTTTAAAATAGACACTTCCTCAAGAGTACCCAGATCTCCTAAAATTGTGTCTGAAAACTGACTCCTATCTACAGATTGGATAATAGCTCTCTTTTTTCTGAGCTTGAAGGTTTTTTTGTTTGTTTGCTTGATTGCTATGTAAGTCAGCAGTAAAGATGGCTGTCCATCTTTTTCAGTCCTAGCAATTCCATGACCAACTAATCACCTCAAATAGCTGATGAGTCATCACATTCTGATTTCCACACTTTCAAGCTAACCACAGTCAAGGAGCACTAACTCCTGCCCTGACCATCTTTCTCTGGGAAGAACATCCCATCTCCTTGTATCTCTGAAACAAAACTCCAACCTCTTTCACCACCACTCTTGATAGACAGAAAACATTCTCCAGAATATTTTCAAATATGTTGATACTCTCCTTTTAGATTCATTTCTCAAAGTCTTTGTAAAGAAAGTTGTTTGGATCTTTTTGAAAGATACAGTTGAGATGGGTAGGTGAGTAAGAAATGATCAACTCACTCCTACGTTCCTGCCACCTGAGTTTAAAAAATTTATTCTTTTACCTTTACCAAATCGCAACTTTGTTTTATGTGAGTCTCCATTATGTTGAAATTTCAGTCACTCTTCAGCAGAATAAATGGAATTACCCCCAGCTTTTCAAGCAACAACAATTAATCCAGGATCTCTTATGAAATCTGTTTGTAAAACCATACTAGTCTAAACTATCTGCCTCTTCTTTATTCAGTATTCTTAAAATCTATTGTAACTCATGTTCCACACATTGATTAGTAAAGTTCTTCAATTCCTCTGGTACCTGATCCATGTCTTCCTGAATTTCACTTTGAAACTGACCTCCTGAAGCATACTAGAATTTTGACTCTACCTAAAGATCTCGAGACAGTGCAGGGTGAGAAAGAGTAGGGCATAGAACTGTCCTCTTCTTGTTAGAAAACTCCTTCCAAGTATGGTTCTGTAATATCTTCACACAAAGAAGCCTCCTAAATAAAAGGAGATACCATTCCAGCTCACTAGAATTTGGGAGTGGGAGTTTTGTTTTTTTTTTTT
>NW_004567103.1:41364194-41434651 GCF_000260355.1 Condylura cristata
TGAGGGGAGCAGCGGGTGGGTTAGGAGAGGTCTGCCACACCATGTGGTCACCTCCGGGGCAGGCGGGAATCGAACTCATGCAGAAGCGGCTTTAGATTCTCAGTGCTGTGCTTTAACCCGCTGCGCCACCAGGGAGGGCCCTCTCCATTTTAATTTTAAAGATCTTTTTCTTTCAGCATCAGCACCTTAAGTATATTTATATAAAACACTAGGTAAGGAGATGAAAACAACTGATTTGCAAGTGAGCCATCAGCAAGAACAAATACTGGTTTAGCGTCACCTTAATCCTAAGGCTATATGAGTTTGTTATTTTCCCCAACAAATTTACAGTTTGGGTTTCAGTTCACAATTTTTAAAAAATATTTATTTACTTATCCATACAGAACTGGATACGACCAGAGGTGCAGGGACAGTGAGAGGATTCACCAGAGACAGAGTGGGGAACAGAGTAAGCAGAACGATGAAGTACATTGAGTACACTGCTGAGGAGAGCAGCAGACGAGACAAGAGACGTCTGCTGCTCCATGTGGGTCACCTCCAGGGCTGGGAATCGAACTTGCACTGGAGCGGCTGCTCTAACTTGCAATGCTGCATCCTAACCCATTTTGCCAGTTGAGAATCTGGAGGTATTCACTTGTCAGTCTCTTAAGCTGAACTAGCCTCAGCAACTAACCTCAGCACACAGCTCTCAAATTCCTCAAATCCTACTGTTACATCACAGCTAGGGTCTCCAAAGCTGTATCTTCAGTGTCCACCATTGCTCTGATGTTCACAGGCATTAATGTCCATAGTTTCATTATAACAAGTCATGGGCTTTCAGCATCCTATTTCTTATATTAACTAGGATATCATTCTCTTCTGACATAATGCATCTGGATAACTAGAGATTACTTGTTTCCTTAAGACTGTTTGTAACTAACTTCCCATTACCAGTTTTTGTACAAATCATGATGCACAGTTGAAAGTGTCAGTAGCCAACTCTTGGAAGTTTAAAATGAATGGAATTTGTGGAAGGATATCAACTAGCTCATAAAACCTACAAAAAAGTTAAAACCGAAGCTCAGGGAGCAGAGGAGCCCAAAGAGTCTAGCAACAGAATACTCATCTAGGAACCTCTATGGAAAGAGTCTGGTTTGAATACTACCAATAACTTGGTCAAAACTATAAATGGAAGAGTCTAGAAAATTCTTCCATTGACACTGCTGCCACTAGAAGTTCTCTTCTTCTAGACTATTGCTTTCACCACAATTTCTGTAAATAACTTGCAGATGCCAGTACCTGTACATCACTCCTTCTGGATTCAGTGTTAAAATCCCAGTGCACAAACTTCAGTTATACACGGATGCCCTTGCTGTCTAGAAGAGGGAAGATCTGCTCTTCTTTCAGTGTCATATTTGGAAACGTGTTGTAATGCTAGATCACCAAAACATTCATACAAACATACATGCCCAGGACATCATGCTTGGGTTTCTGTATTTGCTATTCTGTATAATACATCTTTTCATTTTGTTGCCACTTTTTAAATTTCTACCATGTTATAATTTATTGTAAAATACTATAGTCCAAATCTCCATTCCCCTCAAAGGTTAAAAAAAAAATTACTGGTTCTCAGATTAATTTTTTTCGATGAATCTCAAAACTCTTACCTTGTTTCCAAAAATACCCCAATGGGGTATTGATTATAACTATATTTATAGCTATATTTGGGGGAGTCATTTAAATTTTTTACAATTTCTTCTTATCTATAAACGTGGTGTATCTTTCTATTAATGTAAGTCTGTTTTTATACTCTTGCGTAATTATTGTCAGAGATGAGGGAAAATTTCTCCCGTTCCCTCTAGATTTTTCTTGGGTTAGTCTAGAAATCAAATGAAATCAGACATATTAGTAGAAGAGACACCAAATGTAATATGTAACATGGGGCATTTGTAATGCATGGGTTCCAAAGCCAATGGAGTAAAATGGGGGTATATATCCTGAGCTAAGACATGGGGTAGGATTCTGGGGTTTTGAGGAGCGAGGAGGGGGACTCACATGACAAGGACAGTGTGGCTCATATAAAGACCAGATGTTATGTAATTAGATGTTTATCCTATCCTATAGATAAAATGCTTAGAAAAAGAGATTATTTCTGATAATAACCATCATTCTGGGTAAGATCCCCAATTTTCATTCTTCTAGATAATTAAAGGAATGTTTTCTTATGAATGGGCAGGGCCTCAGTTGACTTAAAGTGCAAAAAAATGCACATGCCAACATAGCACATTTACTTGGAGACATATAAACATCTGGGACACAGGCTCAGAGAAAAGGCTTTGTTGAACATCTTAGGGAGGGCTATCATGTATCATATAGCTGTATTCACATCGACTTGGCACTCTTATTAAATGTATGTTTTTGTGAGGGTAGATGAAATTTGTCCCCTTTGAAAGCATTTGTAAAGTCTTCCTTTTGGTCCAAGGAGAATCTTAATACTTTAACACCTTTACCATATCTCTAGGATTCTAACTTTCTGACTAAGCAATATTAGTCACTGAGCAAAATTCTTTCAGGATTTATCTAGCTTCCATTATTGAATTAAATCTTATTTTTTGTAGTATATATTTGAATTTGAAAGTTAAAAAAGGAAAAAAGGGTCCTCAGGGGAGTAAATTCAGGAAAATAGTTTAATCCAGTTGGATAAATTGGAAACCCCAGGACACTGAACTAGTACTGCAGTACCCCCTAGTGGACACAAAGAAATGTGATTTAGGTTATACCAAGAGTAGCTCCTCTGTGACAGGCAATGAGGGCACCTGTTAAGTGTTGTGTGTAAGTTTGGTAAAGCAAACAGAACTGGCTTATGGTTTCTGCTCTCAGAAAGCTTACAGTCTCCTCTTGATGTGTGTGTAATTCTCCAGAGTTCAGGAAAAGTGTTTGCCCATTTCACTTTGCCAAGTCATATTTTTAGGTTACATAAATCAGGAATATACAAGGTTTTTCAAAAATTACTCTGCCCATTATAAAAGAAGTAAGTAATAAAATTTCAGGACCACATAAGACTGAATTAAATTTCAACCCCTCCCATTTATAAGCTATTAGACAAACTGATTGACTGTGCTCTAGTTGCTTCTATTAAGTGAAAATAATGTGCATTCTTTTTGAGGGAGGATATTTTATTTTATACTTATTAATACCTAAACAGACATTACTTCTAGTGTCATAAGCATGAAATATATATTCCTTTCCCTAAGTACAGAAAAAAACATTAACAGAGAATAAATTGATACTGTTTAACTTAGTTTCCCCAAGAGTGTCATTTTTTTTAGCACTAATACAGAGACATAGTTGTTGACTGGCATTTTAATTTTTTATATAAGGTAAACTCTTCCAATAACTGATGCTACTTCATCAGTGTTTCTTGAAGGTGGTTTTCTCCCATGGGTGAATATATTCTTGCTCCACAGAAACAGAGTCCTGCAATTTCAGTTATGATGAATAAATCTACTTTCTGTATAAGGGCTCCTTTAGTAAATTTCACGTGAATTTATCATTCCACCTATATCATGGTTTGACAAAACAAGGGTGATGTTATACTCAGCTCTGTTCTCCTCCACCAAAGAGTTAGAACAAGCAAAATGTGTGCTAAATGAAAAGACCATCTTATTATATGCCATTTGATATGTAGCCTGAGAGCAAATCTGGCTTAAGTTACGAGGAAATTTATTTTCACTTTACCTGAAAGCAGCAATTATCAAAGAAATCTTATTACTATAACAGTCCTACTAGAAAAAAGGATTTAAATTTCCCAACCTCTATTCAAACCAAAATAGAACTTCAAAAGTACTTAGATGCAGCATGGCCTATGGCTTAAATCTCAGCATTATCACCTCTATGGCCTGAGTTCCATCTCCAGTAGGAACCAACCCACATGGCACCGCAGACCTCTCCTGTCTCACCTGCTGCTCCTTTCAGCAGTCTATTTCAGTCCATCTTCATGTTCTGCTCCCCACTCTGTCTTTGATGAATCCTCTCACCCCCTGTATCTTTGGCCTAAACCCCAGTTCTCCTATGCAAAACAAAAGTAGAAGAAATTGGGCAGATCTTTAGATCAGAGAAGGTCTGGTTGTTTGCACATGGCTCCTTTCTCTGTTGTAATATTTCCTAAAGTTTTCTCTACACAACACCTGTCCCATGAGAAGTCCAATGTCAAATAAATTTGAGAGACCATTCTCAGAATTTTCCTCTTTCAGGTTCATAATGTGCACTGATAAAGATTATATTGAAGTCCTGTCTACAATAAGAAAACTGCCTAAAATTGTTTTACTTAGCATTCCCCAAATTATTTAAAGAATGCTCAGATTTATTTGAAGTTCACCTTTCAGAGCTAGTAGTTTCGGTGGAACACTCAGACTTCTGGAAGCTGTCCTGCTGCTTTCAAAGGATCTGTTTATTGTGTTCATTCACACAGACATTCTCTCTTCCTTCTCCTTCTCTCCCTCCTGCCCCCTTTCATAGAAAAATGCTGCAAAACTGAGGATGTGAGCATAGCCAACAGTGTTCTAACTGGAAAAATAAGACTTCATTAGAGCTCCCGGAAAGTTAACAAGATTGAAGAGGTCTGTTTGAATCCAGAAAATGGCTTCCCAGCAATGCCTAGAATGTTGTCACAAACATGGATAAACAGACATCCAAATCCTGTTTTGTATCTGAGAGGGACAAATGGGAGAGAGGAATAAACAAAATTATAATTACCAAACCTCTCTGATGTTTCTTGCAGTTTTCTACAAATAGTACACATTTCCCTTTTACTCCATTTTAGGACTTCCAGTTTATTTTTGTGTTTCTAATTCTCCTCTCTAGATGGCAGCACAGATGAAAAAATGCTGGAAAATCTCCAGGGAACTGTCTGGCTTCACTAGCAGCAAACAGCCGAAGTCCAACTCATCCTACCTTTAAAAGAGTAAGGAAAGAAAGAAAATCAGATGCTAAGGTATGGTTGACACTGAATTTTTTTTTTCCCGAGTAGATTTAACCTGTTATATAAGCATGGGGAATAAATGGAAAATTGATACCATGAATGAAATAACTACCACAAAGCAGCTAGTTGTGTTTTCTTTACTTTAAAGAAATAATATCAAGAATATTTTATTTTAAAGAAATAATATCAAATAACATCATCCAGGGTGCTTCATAAATACCATTTGCACCCTCACCCTGGGCATTTGATATCACCAATTTTGAGCCACCTGGCTTTTGTAAGTATTAGATTTATTTAGGAAATGTAATGGTGCTATTTACTGGCCCTTTTGTCAATCCATGCTTTGAACCTGATCTAAAGCGATTACCTCTCACCAGATGCTGCAGTGAAGCTTAGGAAGTTCACATGAAAATAGTACTTCATTAACAGCATGCAATTTATGGTTGAATTAAAAATGCAAGACAAAAGGAGTGGCATAAACTTAGAAGACCTTTAGACTACATTGAGCCAATAAGAATTTTTTTTAATCTTACTCTTTATGCATTCAATGACTGTCTTCATTAAATATTAAAGTGGAGTCTGCCAACAAGATGTCCTTAACAAAATCTGCTGACAGGGAGAACATAAGGAAGCTGGCCTATTCAACACATGGCATTTCAAGGGCTCAAAAGTACTCCAGAGAACACTAAATTGTTCATGTGTAATGAACTGGATAGAAGCTAAAACGCGACCAGTGCCCTTTAAATAAACAAAAAAAAAATTCACCATGGGGACTTAAAATAAACATAGTACATAAATAAACCAACATGAGATCTAGTGGGTTATACTTAAGATTTAAGAAAAATTCAATCTAAAATGTTTCAGAGTCCTTTTGAAATCCCCTTTCTCTCTTTTTTCAAAAATGGAAGCAGGCATTCCTGGAAATTACTCTAAATAGCACACCTTTCCTTGAAGGAGTACCTTCTAATACTCCTTGGGTTGAAATTGGTGAATGCTATGATGAGTCAGTCTATCTGCCTTTCTCAAAACAACTACTGGTTTTACTTTAAGTTTTCCCTGGGCTATAAGTTTATAAATAAAACTGAAACCTAAAGTGAACAAACAGGGAGACACCAGATAGCGCAGGGTCTGAGGACTAAAGGAAGCTGGCATCTTGAGTGTCACCCAGCCCTCAGTCCGCACATAATGCAAGGACTGTGGCAACTGGCGTCATTGACTGCTGCAGGGCAACAGCCCTCAGCTCTGAGCTTTCTTTTCCCTGGAGTTAAGACTCAGTTCAGTCCTTCAGAGTCTCAAGAGCCTTGGAAGTATGACACTTCCGCAACAGAACTGAGTCCTGAGGTACCTGGTCCCTTAATACTCTTGTCTCTATGTAGCTCCCAAACCCATCATCTCTCAGACCCCTCATGTCTTTGATATGTGCCCAAGAGGGTAGTCCTTTCTTTTTTTTTTTAAGATTTATTCATTTATGCATACAGAACTGTGATACAGGCCAGAAGCACAGGGGTGGTGAGAAGATATACCAGAAGCAGAGTGGGGAGCAGAACAGGCAGATCGATGAAGTACACTGCTGAGGGGAGCAGCGGGCAGGTCAGGAGAGGTCTGCTGCGTCATGTAGGTCACCTTATAGCTGAGCATCAAAAGTGCTGAAGTGGCTTTTTAGCTTCTTAGTGCTGTGCTTTTACCTGCTGCACCACCAGAGAGAGCCTGGAAGTCCTTAAGTTACCCGTTGATGAGCACTCATCCTCCTACTTAACCTGGTCTCCCACCCCTCTCTTTCCTCTAAAACTTTTCCTCTGTGACCACAGGAATCCCACCCCATCATCGAAGTCCTTGATAGCCCCACACTTTTCATTGAATGAAGAGTATCTGAACATTCTCCAGTTTTCTAGCTATAAGAAACTTCTTGCTCCTCTTTCCTCCCTTTTCCCCAAGACACTGAGTTCCCTGTAGCCCTCATATATGGAGACTGCTGGATCTGTCCTTTCTGTCCCATGATGTCATTTCCGTGGGTCTCAGCTCTCTGCCCTCTAAGACCCAGGCTATATAACTGCTAGGTCACTCACTGTTCCAGCTGTCATCTGCTGACTGCCTGACCATGTCTATCATTTATTCCAAATTCTGCCAGCAATATGACACATTTGGTAAACAGCGAGCCATATTTGACCTCCCAGTTTCTTAATTCCAGCTCCAGATACCTTCTGTTTCAGTCACCAAATCCCATGACTTCCCCAGATGCCGTCATCAAGGAACCAGAGCACTTCTGAATCTATGACTTTCTATTCCTTCAGTTCTCCTTTAGTTGTTTTCATTCTATTAGTTTTCCAAACTTATTAAAGCTTGTAGTTCTGGCCCTCCCTGGTGGCACAGAGGGTTAAAGCACAGCACTGCAAGCTAGCCACAGCTGCTTCAGTATGAGTTCGATCCCTGGCCCTTGAGCTGACCCACATGGTGCAGCAGACACTCCTGTCTCCTGCTGCTCCCCTCAGCAGTGTACTTCGTTCTGCTCCCACTATGTCTCTGGTGAATCCTCTCACCGTCCCTGTACCTCTGTACTCTGTACCCCAGTTCTGTATGCATAAATAAAAAAGGTTGTAAAAGAGGGTGAAACATTATACAACTTATACTTCAGTAACATCTTCGAAGATACAGCACCCAATGCAATGGTAGTGAAGGCAAGGATAAGAAGATGGGACTACATCAAGTTAAAGAGCTTCTGTACAGCAAAGGAGACATTACAAAAACAGACATCCCACTAATTAGGAAAAAATTTTCTCACAAAAAAACTAGTGATAAAGGATTGATCACAAAGATATATAGAACTGATGAAACAACAAAAATAAACAACCCCATCAAAAAATGGACAGAAGAGCTAAAAAGACACTTCTCCAAAAAGGAAATGCAGATGGCCAACAAGCATATGAAAAAATGTTCAACATCACTTGTAATAAGGGAGATGAGGATGTGGAGAAAAAGGAACTCTCCTGCACTGCTGGTGGGCATGCAAACTATGGAAAACTGTTTGGGGGTTCCTCAAACTGCTAAAAATGGAGCTTCCATATGACCCAGCAATCCCACTCCTAGGTATCTACCCAAAGGGCATAAAAACACTGATTCAAAATGATACCTGCACCCCCATGTTTATTACTACTTTACTTACAATTGGAAAGACATGGAAACAACCCAGATGCCCAAAAGTAGATGATTGGATTAAAAAGATGTGGTACATATACACTCAGCAAAATATGGAATATTACTCAGCAACCAAAAAAAAATAAACATTTGCCTTTTGCAACAGCATGGATGGAACTGGAAGGGATCATGCCTAGTGAAATAAGCCAGAAAGAAAAAGGAAAATACCAGATGGTTTCACTCATAGCAGGAGTATAATGGACCAGGTGAGAAAATAGTAATAAGAATGAACAGATACATACCAGAGATATTTTATGGGGGTGGAGTGGGGAGTGGGGTCAAGAAACAGTGAAGGGAGGGGAATGCACTGGACTATGGTGATGGCACACAGATGATTTGGTGATGGGAAGCCCACAGGGATTACAACTGAGATGGAAAAAGGCACAAAATGATGTAAAATTAAACTATTATAGGGCCCTCCCTGGTGGTGCAGCAGGTTAAAGCACAGTACTAAGAAACAAAAGCCACTGAGTTCGATCCCCGCCTGCTCCAGAGGTGACCACATGGCGTGGCAGACCTCTCCTGACCTGCCCCGCTGCTCCCCTCAGCATTGTACTTCATCACTCAGCTTATTCTGCTCCCCACTCTGTCTCTGGTGAATCCTCTCACCCACCACACCTCTGGCCTGTACCCCAGTTCTGTATGCATAAGTAAATAAATCTTTAAAAAAAAAAACTATTATTATATTATTTAAAAAAAATAAAAGCTTGTAGTTCTGTTTTCTCCTTATCTATCATTTACTTTCTGCCTCCTTTCCTTCTCTACTAAAGAAGGACTCCAAGCCTCATAACGCTAGCCTCTTGTCAATGTCCTCAATTCCACTGCTCCATTATTCTTCTGTTTCATCTGACAAAGCTTGGAGCATGTACCTTGATTCAGTTGTCTGCTTTGGCCATTCCTTTACCCAGCTGCTGGACATTGCTGGAAAAAAAACCACGTGTCCTTCATTCATGCTCCACAACCTCAAGTGGTATTTCTGTGCTGTCAGCAATCCTGCCACATTCTCTTGATACACTTACTTTCTCTTTGCCATCTCTAGTAGCGGCTATTTCATGAATCCTCTTCTCTCAATTTCTGTGGCTGCCCTCTCTTCCCTTCTTACTACATAGTAGTCTTACTTACCATTTCCTAAGTGGTTAAAATATTAGCAGTCTCAGTTTTCTATGCCAACTTATAAGCACATGTAAATCACACACAGCTGCACCTACAGAGGGCAGCCATATTCCCTGCATCCCTGTGAGCAACCTGAGAACACCTCTTCCTTTTATCCAACAGGTCTTTTCCATATCAGGCCATTCTTCTTCCCTCCCAGGAGAGAGAGGGAAATCAGTTGACTTTTACACATTTATATGAACTGTTGAATTTCATTGGTTTAATGTCTGACTTAAAGTACAGAGAACTTTGTATTTAAATCTTGCTATCTACATTCTGGGTCTTTTGCAGAACAAACTTTCTCTACAATCATTAATGCATTTTCTAATCTACTGTAACAGAGTTTGGTGGTGGTGGTGGTGGTGATGGTGGTGGTGGTAGTGAGTGTGTATATGAGAAGTGGGGAGATTTGGCAGGTGCTGGTTGGTGACCCAGAACCCAAGAAAGCACATTCCATTAATACTTCATATATTATCCTGTGACATCTTCTTTCAAAATCACAAATCTCAGGTCACTCAGTTGCCTACAGCCTATCTATAGTTTCCCTTTGCCTTTAAGGTAAAGTGTAAACTTTTTAAACTTTTAACCCTACAAGGTAAGGTCTGCCCCCAGTTCACCTCATTTCCCACAATTTCCCCCTCTTCTTTCAGTTCCACATGCTTATCATGTGCTCTCTCTTGCCTCTGGACTTTCTTGAATTCCTACATTTTCTCCAAATTTTTCCTACACCTGGCTAGTTTCTCTGGTCTCATGTTAAATGTTGCCTCCCCAAAGATAACCTCCTTGACCTCTCTCCCACCCCTGACTTTGATTTGTCCTTTCGCTGCACTTCTAAGACCTTCTCTTGTCATAGTACTTGCAGTATGTTAAGTTGCTTTATTTGTCTGCTCTCCCACTAGACTACATAAGGTTTTAAGGCAAGACTATGTCTGCCTTGGCCACTGTTTACCCTCCAGCATGTGCCTGACACAGATAGCAAATAACTATTTCTTAAATAAATGAAAAAAAATGAAGACTAAATTGAACATGGTTCGCATGTTCATGTGGACCATCTTCCATCTTAAAGCAGGACTCGGCACTTTATTATGTTTCTCTAAAGGCAATTCAACTCAACAAAGTATAGTTGAGCAGAGTAGATTTGACTGAAGATTTATTAAGAGATGGGGGAGAAGGTTTGAATGCTGGGGGTTTCCACCCTCATTGTCTCTCTTTGACTTCTAAATTCTGGCTATCCTCTATTGTGACTCCCTCTTCCTCCCTGTTCCCTAGCCTCCAACTCAACTACTACTTTACTTCCTAAGGGAATGTCCCCAAGGAGAGTACTAGCAAGAATTAATGAAAGAAAAATGAGGTTGTTATGGTAAATACTATTTAGGGTACAATTGAGTTAGGCCAGACAGAGAGGATGCGTGCCTGAATCAAGAAAATGACAAAATGAAGGTGGAGTGGGTTTAGTGGGAAGATCAACAGGATGATGTTGCCTGGATTGGGGCAAAAGAAGAAAGAAAAGAAAAATATAGGGAGCACTTCCATTTTCTGCAAATACCAAGGAAAAAAAGGAGGGAGGGAATGAAAGGATAGGGATTGAGATAGCCATGGGATTAGAATTTATTGTCAAGGGAAGTAAGAGAAGGAATTAAGCCAGGAAAGACAAATGTAAAGATTATTATCCCTTGGAGTCTAACTGAAATTTAAAACCAAAATTGATGTTGGCACTGGTCGGTAGAATCATGTGGTTTTCTTTAATAATTTGGGGTTTGGGAGGTACAAATTGAGAAAATGGATAAATGAGTGATGAATTGATATAACCTGGGAACTACTGAGTAGAATGACAGAAGGATCAAAGGACAAGGGGATGATACTTCTAATTTAAGAAAAGTGCTCAAGGGCCTATGGTGACGACCCATGGGTGATGTGGTGGGAAGTCCACGGGGATTACAACTGAGATGAAAAAATGTGCAAATGAAGAAAGATGTAAATATATGTATATATAAAAAACAAACCAAAAAAAAAAAAGTGCTCAGATTGGTGGGCAATGCATCTAAGCTCAGTAGTGATGGAAGTGGGCCAGGATAGTGCTGAAAGATTGGGGTAGTGGGAGTAGAAGAGGAGTCAGAAAGTGGATATTTTGAAGTAAGGAAGAAGTAAGAAGCCGGCACAATAAAAAATAGTACATGCAAAACAGAGAAAAGACCACACATATGTGATACAATATTCACACAGGTTTCAGGAACCAAGAGGAAAACAGACCCTAGAAAGGAGAGGACTCCCTTCTTTTTCTGAAATGAGAGTGAAGAAGAGGAAGTGTTTCCTTTAATTATTTCTTAGTAGACAAGAAACAGAAAGAGGGGAGCTTACATTGTAGAAGCTTAATTTCTTCCATTAAGCAGGGTGGAAATGATACGCAAAAGGAGGACTTGGGGCCTGAGGGAAGCAGGAAAGACTTAGAAAGGGAGCTGTGAGGAATGTCCTAGAAAGGCTCATACCTTGATGGAAAATCAGAGAATTGCCTTTTAGTGGTGAAGACTCAGCTGGTACCATGTCAGCTGACATTATCTTGACTCAAATTACTAAATAATTTTCTCCAGCATTATCTTCCACTGGGGAGCAGAAACACAAAGTGTACCACAGATTTCATTCAGGGGAGGGAATTAGGGAAACAAGAATGGACAGAGAACTAAGGGGATGAGGATGCCCACCTGGAGTACTGCTGAGACCCTCAACACTGAGCAGAGGGGACAGGACAGCAAGGACGGCGAGAGTGGGTGTGCCTTGGCACTCTGGGTGAAGGAGCGGACTCATAACAAGGAAGACAAGCAAGAAATTCAGTGGCTCTGATAAAAATAAAATCAGAAGCTTCCAGATATTTTCTCCCTTAATGTTGAAAGGTGAGTGCCCCTTTAAATCATTAACTAAACTGGCATTCAAATAGGGATGACTCTCCCAGATTGGGCTGTGCTGCTTGCCAAGAATTGATAAACTCCTGTGAACCCTCCAGGGCAAACCAGGCATAATCCATCTTCCCTGTGTGGACAAGCTTGGTCTGGTCTCCTCCTCCTGCTGAAGCAGGCCTGAGGTATGTGCCAAGAATCCCGGTCTTAGACTAATTATCACATTCCAGAATATGCTGATACCACGTTTAGAGTTTTAGAGGACCCTGTTCTGACACTCCTTGACTGTGGTCCTCACCACGGGTTGAGGAAGTTGGTGGGGGAAGGGGGAGGCAGGGTAGAGGATAGACCAACTCAGAATCCCATAGATTCCCCCTACACCACATTCTGGTTACCTCAGACCACCTCAGAATTCTTTGCCCAAATGTCCCTAGCCTACTTTCAAGGTCTGCCTACATTTACTCCCATTCCTGCCCTCCAAGGGCTAACCATGCCACTAATGTGCTCACTCCTCAGCCTGCAGGTGACCAAGAGGAGCTGCCTTATTTCTTAAAGAGATGTACACAAAGTATGGATATGTGGGCTGGGCCTGGACACTCATGTGTGATAGGCCCTTCTCAGTCAGGCCCAGGGGTGGGAAGAGAAGGGGCCTGTTTCAGGCCCCTCCTTGTCTTGGGGCAGAATTTCAAGTCCAAGAATTACACATTTAAATTTGAACTTAAAGTCATGAGGAAGATAGAATTATCAAGTTAAGAAAGTAGAACACATTTAATAGTTGGATTTAGAACGTCTACATAATCTGACACTTGGAATACACACCTCTGTTTATATACTCTTGCCCTCGGTCCCACAAATGAAAGGGACAATCCTGACTCCTGCTCCAAATTCTATTTCAAGATGGTAAAAAAATAAACATCCATTAAAAATCCTATGTAGACTTCTAAAAATCTTAGTAACCCTTTTACCAATATTTTATGTACTTTGATATCATGTGATCATATTTCCCTGTTTTTTTATGGTCACATTTAAACTGAATTTTCTAAAAGAATCTATGAATTTTTTTTCTGAATCTATGAAATTTTTATCTTGTGTCATTCAAGGTACACAGCTGAACCCTGGCAATAAACTCCATCAGATATATAAACTTGGGAACTTATCTTCAGCACATCCCTTTTGATCTTGAGGATGTAACTTTTCATATGTTCAAGATGCTATTTATGATACCTAAGTCGGGCAAGTGCTAAATTGGAGATCTGTCCTACAAACCCCTGGAACATAGTTTTCTTCTTTCATTATCGTCTTGGAATTAAAGGGCTAGAGTCACGTAAAGCTGAAAATTTGTAGTCATTAAACCACATGAAGGAAAGGTGATGGCCTTGGAATTGCCTGGCATGACATTTGTACCTTGACAAGCTCTCTACCACCTCTACCATCTCAGAATGGGAAATGGCCTCTTGGAAGAGCCAACAAATCCCAAAGCCTTCTTTCATGATATCAAGTTGAGAGCGGGGAGGCTCGCTTCTAAAGAATCAGAAAAAAATACTGATCTAGGTTTAAGAAAATTCAAGTTCTTTAGTATGTTTTTACTTGTGACACAAGGCATTCCACTTTTCTGTTCCTGTGCCTACTGCTGTAAATTGTTGGGGGGGTTGGAGAGGGCTTAATTTAAGTTACTGTTCTCCAAACTAAACTATGGTACCCTTTTCTTTTGCCATATTGGCAAAAAACTAATATTCGAAGGATAAATTGTCCCTTTGGAGGTATTTCATCCAGACAGGAAACAAATCTAAATACACTGCGAAACTGAAGCTACACAAAAAGTTCTCCTTAATCTCTTAATAGGTGTTTTCATTTCCCCTTTGTGACCTCATTTCTTGTTTTTATCCAGAAAAGTAATATTAACTTTTTATAAAATTCATTAGGATTGATCATTTCTCAGTGTTTGAGCCCAGAAAGTATTTATTGGTTAAAAGAGCTCTTTATTCCATTTCCACAAGTAGGAAGAAATAAAATATGAAATTTTAATCTACAAATGAGGCACAAGGGTTATTTTCTTAAAGAAGAGAAGGACTTAGGATAAGAACATGTTTTGGGTATTTTTTTATAGACCCATTATAATTCAAGACTTATTGTTCACTGTATTTATATGATAAATAATAGATTTAATTCTGTTCCATTAATATTTTCTCTAGGATAGAGTGCTGTTAAATTCTCCTTTAAACTTGTATGGAGATTAAACCTGGCAGTGATTTAAGGTAATTAATTCATATGTCAGTTGTTAGCAAGGTTCAGTAATTAAAGTCTACTTTAGAGTAAGTTATTAACTCCCCAATAAAAAAAAGTACTTTATCAATTTATCAGTTTTAGCTATTTATTCTATTGGACAGATGAGATAGGGAAGTTATTGACTGATATAATCACCTCTCTGCTTTCACCACTGAGGTGAAATGGAAGTCTAGGTTGTTCAAGGTCATAGTTTATTTTTTTTCAAGGTCCTACTTTAAATCTAGAATAAACCAGTTAAAGTTGGTAAGGGTAAGGGAGGATTCCCTTGGATTTTGTTACCCTTGAGTACAATTGTCTTAAAGTTTTCAAAGTCCACATATGCCAGATGATTTTACCCATATGTGGAATGTAAAGAAGCAAAACAAATGAACACATAAAGCCAAACCAAAACAAACCTAGCATTCTGACTTATAAAATTGACTTACCAGATGTGGAATGTGGAGGGTATAGTGCAAAGTGGGGAGAGGACCCAGTGGACTGTAGTGGAGGAGGATTTTGGGTGTTTTCATGGTGGGTGGGATAAGGTAATACATACCTTAAGATCATATACAGTGTTTAAACCAACTTTACCTCAAGAAAAAAATAATGTAATTTTTAAAACTTTATCAAAGTCTGTTTTTTCTCTGTTCAAAATTCTCAAATTTCTATGCTAGAAATAACCTAGACAAAGGATTTCATACTTAGATCTGAGGTACTAAATAGCTTTGTTGTTTATGTTTTTATCTTAATAATATCTTTTTAAAAATACCTTTTATACAAGATGACCTCCTTGTGTATAAGCTAGAAGGAGGAACTCTAAAAGTAGAGCCTGGGACACAGTAAGTAGACACCTTTAATTACCACCTTGTGATAGCAAATGTCCTTTTATTTTGATCTGTTTCTTGGGTGACATGTGGTTACATGTGATCAGTTGAGGACACCCCAAAATGGGTCCTTTGCTTTCCCTGGTTGGCTTATGATGAACTACTACCAAGGTTAGTCAAGTAAGGCCAATCAAGGTTTGACTCTTTAATGTGGTCAACACAACTACAATAGTGGTTCCCAAACATTTCAACCTAAGCTTGCTTTTTTTTTTTTTTTTAAGATTTATTTATGTGTACAGAATTGGGGTACAGGCCAGAGGTGCAGAGGTGGTGAGAGGATTCACCAGAGACAGAGAGGGGAGCAGGACAGGCAAACTGACAAAGTACACTGCTGAGGGGAACAGTGGGCAAGACAGGAGAGGTCTGCTACGCCATGTGGATCACCCGCCTGGCAGGGATGGAACACGCACCAAAGTAGCTGTGGCTAGCTTGCAGTGCTGTGTCCTAACCTGTTGTACCACCAGGGAGGGCCCAGCCTGAGGTGTTTTTTTTTTTTTTAAGATTTATTAATTTATGCATACAGAATTGGGGTACAGGCCAGAGTTGTGGTGGGTGAGAGGATTCACCAGAGAAAGAGTGGCGAGCAGAACAGGCAGATCGATGAAGTACACTGCTGAGAGGAACAGCGGGCGGGTCAGGAGAGGTCTGCTGTGCCATGTGAGTCAGCTCCCTGGCAGGGGATCGAATTCATGCTACAGTGGCTTCGGAGAGCTTCATAATGTGGTGCTTTAACCCGTTGCACCACCAGACAGAGCCCCTGGAGTAGTTTTTAAAGAGCTTTCAAGACTTACTCCAGATTTACTGAATTTGGATCTCTAGACTGGAACAAGTGAATCTGTATGTTTCAGACTTCATGAAGATGATTCTGACGTTCAGACAAATTTGGGATATGGCCTAGGATTTTCTCCAGGTGCTTGGAAGTTCAATGATTTTGACCTTTGGACATTACCTCTGAGAAGCTGCCATCTATTTGCCAGAAGAGTCTAAAAAGACCACAGGTGCCTGTTTGCAATCTGTCCTTAGTGAATGCTACCTTGGCAGAGTGACCTATTCTTTCTTTGTCCACTCTCACTCCCCCAGTTTGTTCTCATAACATACTTGCATCTTCTAGCTGCCGTGTAGTGTTACTGGTGAAAATACAGTTGAATTCAGTTCTGATAGACTTGGCATGGGCTCTCAGCTCAGCCTCGCCTATGAGTACCAAGTCTCTCATGTGGCAAAGAGGCATAACGTTGTCCTTCCAAGGATGTTAGGAAGATGCAAGAATGTATTTCTGTAGTACCTAGAATACAGTTCACCTGCATTTTGGCTTTACTTGTCTACTTCTAGGAATATGATGGGTCAGTGAAGCTCATGGCAACCCCCTATGTTGCTCTGGGTGGTACTTGTCAATGTAAGGATCATGGATCACCTGCAACGAAATAGGAGGGGAAAAGGATAGAAATCTGCTCATAAGCAACTCTGTATTTTAAAAATCTTTTATTGTTGTTTAACATGCACATAGGCACTGTGTTTCTTGTAAGTGAACATCTCAGTAAATTTTTATAAACTGAACTCACCCATGTAGCTAGCACTCAGAACAAGAATTAGAACATTATCAGCACTCCAGAAACTTCACTCTATACTCAGACTTTGAGAACCAATATCATAAGCAAAGCACAGCCCTACAGTTCGCCTGTGCCACAGACCCGCCCTTCTCTCCAGGCCAAATCACTCTGGGCAAGCCCTTCCAGTAGTGAGGGGCTGGGCTGTTGCCTCACATGTGCTCTTAATGAAAGAAAACTTCCTTTGTGAGAAGGGTCACAAAGGGTGTTTCCATCATTTATATTCCTAGCATACACCCTAAACTGCTTAAAGTAAATGAATTCAGGTCTTGGCCAACAAGGAAGGAGTGGAGATCAGTCATGGCCTGAAAGCATTGGCTTATTACAACACTCCAGCATTTTCTCACAGAAGGGTGAATGAGGTGGAATCTAGTGTAATTACCTTCATGTAATTGAAAACTAAATCACTGATGACTGCATAGTTTAAATATCCATTTAAATACTTTCATTTTATTACACTTATTTTTGCAGGACATGCTACCACCAAATAGGCTATTAATTTTTCTATCGGATTAAAATCTGAATGGCTACATTAAAAACTGGCACAGCTCAAATGCCCTCTGTTTCTAGAGATCATTAGAGAGAATTTTTCTGTTTCCTTAATCCAGTTATTCAGCTTCTCTATTAAACTAGGACCTATAATAATATGGGTCTTGCTCCAGAGAAATAAAGTTTTCTATGTCATATAACTTGCATGATTTTAAAATAGCACAGCAAGACTCTGTGGATAATTTTACCTATAGCTTCTAAAAACTGAACATGTATACATATTCACCAGTGGTTCAGTCAAAAAAGCAGGGCCTTGAGATCTAAGAATCAGCATTTTTTTTTTACATCATTCTTCATTTTGTGCCTTTTTCCATTTTTAACTAGCTCTTATCCTCCATGATTCTGGCACTAATCTACAGCCACATCTGAATTTTCCAAATAAGCACTGACTAAAAGCCTGGATTCACACCTGAATCTAGTGCCATGCTGTGTGTAGGCTAATTCTAAGACTTCTAAGAATCCCTCTGTGTATTAACTAATTTCATTTAAGATTGCTTATTTTCGTTGTTATAAACTACTATGTTAGACACTGTTCTGATTCAACCAACCTGGCCTTTTGTTGACACTTTTCATGGATTGAGACTAGCTCAATCCATGGGAAACTTTGGTTAATAATAACATAATACTGGGCTTGCCATAAACTAGAGTCAGACATGTAGGGCTTTGGTGAGATAAGCAAGTGCAAACCTGGAGTATAACCAAAAGAAAGGGACAGGTAATCCTGACTGAAGAAATGGTCATTATGTGAGAGCTTTATTCAAATAGCCACAGCTGGAAAGAGCTGTAGAACATGTGAAGTTCAAAGAACTGGTATTATCTAGCTGGTGAAGAGAGGACAATGACAGAAGAAACCAGCATAGCCTCCAAAGTAAATGGTTTTTACAGTGCTTCAGAATAGATTTAGGTTAAGCCTAAAGCAGAACTTTCTCATGATGAGACTATCCTCGGTAAGAGAATTGCCAATGGTAATTTCCTTTTTCAAAACTATGGAGTCGGGGGAATGCAGAAGTGTCTAAAATTTGGCCATTGAAAAAGTAGCATCTAATGTACCACATCCATCAACAACTAACAGAGAAAATAGCCTCCATTTTCCTTTTACCTTTCAAATCTTACATTATTATATCTGATGGACAAAATCTAAATTGTATACAAAATCCTGCTAGGTGGGAAATCTAATAATTTTATTTGTTATTGTTACTTTTTTTAAATTTTAGGTCCATTTTTATAACATACACACAGAAATCATAATCAGACAGCTTGATGGATTTTCACAAAATGAACACTCAAATGTGAAAAATTGATGGCACTGGAGCCATTTTGAAAAAGTGTTAGAGCAAACCATGGCAGAAGAAGCCTTGTTACTGACTTCTTTCAATGAGGTCAAATCCCTACATTAGGCCAAACCATCAACAAAAAAGAATGTCTACTTCACAAGACTGATTGAAGTGAACTTTTACCTACTTTTACTTTGTGACTCCACTACCTAAGTGTTCATTTTCTCTCTATAAAACTCCCTACCCCAGACCTTTGTCCCTCCTTGGGGTATATATTAAGATTCTAACATGAAAGTATGCTCCCTATATGGCAATTTTTTTATCCCAAATAAACATACTTTGCCTTTTTAATAGCCTCCTGAATTTTTAGATTAATGCATAGGAATCAGCACCCAGATCAGGAATCAGAAATTACTAGCACACCAGAACCACCCCTACCCCCCAGATCATCCTTTTCTAGGCATTATCCTCCCTGAAGGTAACTGCAGTCTTGGTTTTAACACCATAGAGCAGTTTTGCTCCTTATTCAAGCACGATGATACAGTGTCCCATTTTCTGACTGGCTTTTCTCACTTAAAATTATATTTGTGAGATGTAGATCCAAGTGTATCTTCATTTTCATCATTGTACAATATTCATCACTGAATATAATACAATTTATGCCTTCTACTGCAGATGGATATTGGGTTTTTCCTGTTTGGGATTTTTACAAACATTGGTGAACATACGTATGCATTCAGTTGGATACAGAAGGGTAGAACTTCTAGCTTATAGGACTTTCTAGCTTATGCATATGTTTAACTCAAGTAATTAAATATAGCCAATTTTTCAAAGGAGTGGATATGCCACATCCTCACTCAAACTTGGTATTTTCTCTCTGTAAAATGTTAACCTTTCTGGGTTTCACTGACATAAGGAATATAGAGAAACTGAACAAAGGGTCAGGGGAAAAAAAAAAACCTTGCAAGCTGATAGTATATCTGAGGCATATAGCAGTCAAGGGGGAGGGAGAGAGGCCAGAATAGGGGAGGGGCGAGCACAAGGGACTGTGGAGATAGATCATGGGTGCTATGGTAGTGGCAGAACTACAGGGACAACAGCTGAGGAGAAAACTCAAATATTGTTCAAAAATTAACAGTGATATAAGAAAATAAATTAATAAAACATAAATAAGACTAAAAATTATTTTAGACATTCTGTTGAAAGGCTAATAAGATGTATTGAAATTATACTGTGATTTTAGTTAGTTTTTATTTTTCTGCTAACAATTGAAGCACCTTTTCTTATGTTTATTATTGACCCTTTGGATATTCTTACCTGTGAAATACTTTTACCCAAAGTCTTTTACCCAATTTTCCCTCTGTTCATTTAACTTTGTGGTCATCAATAGGAACCTGGTCAAATAGTACATGATCCTGACAGAAAGCAAACTGTCAGGGCTTTGTAAGAAGAACCATAAATTCCGTAAGTGATCAGTTTACCTGGTGCCACCACTTCAGATTAAGAACAATTTTAGGGTGAGCTCTTTGGACACTACCCGCAGGAAGGAGAAAATAGTACCGAAATGGGAGATAACCCTAAACTTTATCTGGAGAAATTTTTTAATATAATAGTTTATTTTTACATCATTTTGTGCCTTTTTTTTTATCTCAGTTGTAATCCCCGTGGGCTTCCCATCACCAAATCACCCGTGTGCTGTCACCATAGTCCAGTGCACCCCCCCCGCCCCATTTTTTATCCTATCTCCCACTCCACCCCCATAAAATGTCTCTGGTATATAGTTGTTCATTATTATTTCCCCCCTTGGTCCTTTATGCTCCTGCTATGAGTGAAACCATCTGGTACTTTTCTGTTTCTTTCTAGCTTATTTCACTAAGCATGATCCCTTTGTCTAGAGGAATTTTTAAGCCATCCACCTGAGTTGTGCTATCTATGAAATGGGGTCATAATATCTACTGAACTGCAATAAGCTTACATAAGACCTGTGAACATGTTTTATAAATGTTAAAGCAGTATCTAACACTAGATTTTGAACATTCATTTTTACATTTTATTCATGTGTAGCACAGAAAGAAAGTGCCCTGACAAGCCATTCCACTACTTTACATATTTTAATCTATCGCTAAACTTTGATGGTGGTGGTATAATAGTAGTAATAACAGGGCTAACAGAGAGAGAAGGGTGAGTAGTGGGGGGCTATGCACGTGCATGGCCATAGATTGGATTTTGTTCATGCTCAAGCCATCTAGTATTTAAGTGGAAATGAGCTGAGAGCAAATGGGGAATTTACTCACATATCAGTGAAGTGACATTAACCTTGTTGCCGAAATAACTATTGTTTTCATTGCCTTTTCAGAAACAATAGGCATTTTCATCACTAATCATTTTCAGACTAGTAGAGCTTTCTCTTACATCTGTTAAGTTAGTTTAAATTTCTTAAGTTAGCGCTCAAAAGTTTATCTTAAGACACAGCTGCCCCTCGTTATTTGCAGGGGCTAAATTCCAAGACGCCCAGTGGATACCTGAAAGTTCTGAACCCTATATATATATATATATACATATATATATAATTTATATGTATATATATATTTATATACATAGATATTATGTTTTTTCCTATATGTACATACCTATGATAAAATTTAACTTGTAACTGAGACACAGAAGAACTTACCAACAATAGCTAATACTACAAAAGAATCATTATAAAATATTCTGTAATAGAAATTAGGTGAATGTAATAAGAGCTCTCTCTCTCTTTCTCTCAATATTGTGTATATTTTCAGACCATAGTTGACATCAGGTAACTAAAACCGGAGAAAGTAAAATCACAGGTAGGGGGTAGGGGGATTACTGCAGATCTATTTTAGGAAATAAAATAAATTTGAATCTGGAAGCAAGTGTGACCTAAAACAGATGTATTTTTCAAATTTCTCTCCAATTAAAACTTTAGGCTGATTCCACCTCTTTAAAAAAAAAGAAGGGGGTGAGGGGAAGTGCAGGGACTAAGTAAGGGTGGAGAAAGGAAAGCTGATAGTGACTCACTCTAGTTTTTAGAAAAAGGATTACGCTTCCACCCCCACAGGCCTGATACTAGGAACTCCCACTTTGGAAAATGAGGCAGATCTTAACATGAAAGCAGTTTGAAGTATTGTCTCATCCTAGAAAAGAAGCTAAATTTACTGTTAGCTTCTGGATTTCATAGTTAAAATGTAAAAACAGCAGTTGTCCAGTCCACTGGAAGGTCTTAAAAATGCACATACTTTTGGTAAGGAATTTCAATTTTAGAGCTCTGTCCTTAGGAATTAAGTATATATACAAAGATTTGAGCTACTAGGCAGCTGTTATTATGCAAAAATAGCAAAAGCAACCAAAGTATTTAAGAGTCAGAATTTAAATGAATATATCCATATACTATTTTATGTTTAAATTAATGTAATAAGATGTCTAAAACATATTAAGAACAAACACAGGTGATCAACAATATATGCTCTGATTTCATTTTGTAAAAGAAAGAAATGTTTGAAGGTAAGTATGGTTTTTTTAATGCCAATTTTTTTTATTTTTATTTTTATTTTTTTATTTTTTTTATTTTTTAAGATTTATTTATTTGTGCATACAGAACTGGGGTATAGGCCAGAGGTTCAGGGGTGGTGAGAGGCTTCACCAGAGACAGAGTGGGGAACAGAACAGGCAGATCAACGAAGTACACTGCTGAGGGGAGCAGCGGGCAGGTCAGGAGAGGTCTGCCACGCCATGTGGTCACCTCCGGGGCAGGCGGGAATCGAACTCATGCGGAAGCGGCTTTAGATTCTCAGTGCTGTGCTTTAACCCGCTGCGCCACCAGGGAGGGCCTATGCCAATTTTTTTTTAAGATTTATTTATTTAGGTACAGAATTGGGGTACAGGCCAGAAGCGCAGGGACAGTGAGAGGATTCACCAATGACTGAGTGAGGAGCAGAGTAGACAGAATGACGAAGTGCATGCCAAGGCGAGCAGCCGTTGAGTCAAGGCAAGGTCTGCTGCGCCATGTGGTCACCTCCGGAGGCTGGGATGGAATTCGCACTGAAGTGGCTGCGCTAGCTTGCAATGCTATGTCCTAAGCCTTGGCGCCACCAGGGAGAACTGGTAAGTATAGTTTTAACAGCTCTTAGCTTCTGGTCCAAAATGGTAGAATGAACACATGCATTCAATCTCTTTTTGCCCTCCTGACCCCACTAAAATGATTTTAAAGCATACACATTGACAAAATAAAGAACACATTTTATAAAAGTGCAAAAAGGAGCTCCATCTGATTTTAGTTTCCCTCCTCCCAATCAACTCTGTTTCCCCTCCATCCCTCAAAATAGGAAGAAACGCTAAGGCATAAGACAAGGAGATGGGAAAATAAATATATTTACTTTCATTGGATACTTTCTGTACTATTTAATTGTTTTCATTAGTAGTATACATTTTTATACATACTTCAAATAACTTTTAAAGTGATCAAAAGATGGATACAAATATACTAAGATAGTGGCATCATAACATTTTGTCTTTAGTTTAACTAGGATTACAAAAATTTGGAAAGGGCTAATGGCAAAAAAGAATGAGTAAAGGAAATAGGTAGCAAAAGAGAGGGTGGGAGAAAACATTTTCAATGGCATAGTGATTTCTGCCTGACACTCCTTTCTTTGGTTCGCTTGAATTTAATCCAAAATAAATCTCAAAGAGGTGACCTCATTTGAGCCATTTCTGGTCCTGTGTGCTTTTCATTGTTGGGAGTATCTGGTCATGCTAAGTGTTACTCTAGTGTTGACAGAGACTTTTAATGTATTTGTTTCTAACTAAATAATATGGCTTATATATACAACTACTTCAGTAAGTGCTCAACTGAAGAAGAAACATTCTTTTCCAACACTCAGTGACTTAAGGTACTTGCAAGAATAATTCTCATTCCTTCCTTAATTTAGATGTTAGTTCCCAAAACAAAGAAAAACCACTGTAGAAATTAGTAATCAAGTAAGTGTTTTTCATTTTCTCCCTCTTTCTTAGTTGTATTTCCTGCTTGAATAATGAGGAGGCATTCTTTCTGTAATAATATTGAAAACATCCTTAAAATAGGAGCTACAGCTGTCATCCCACCTTCACCTGCAGTACCCAGAGGCTCCTCTTCTCCAGAGGCATCACATTTTCATGACTCAGCTCTATTTTTAGAGGCATTTCATTTTCTCCTCTGCCCTCAAGGGAGCACTTCTTAGTGATAAGACATAATACCATCACAATTTTGTGCTTACTATTATGCACTGTCAAATAACAAAAATCCAACTGAGTTCATTTTAAAGATCCAAGGATTCAAGAATTAGGCAGTGCCTTTCTGCCTAGCTCAGATGCACCCAGATACAAAACTCACTCAAATCCAACCTGAGTCATTGGTATTCATAATTAGCTCCTCAACTGTTTTTTCTTTCCCCTCATGTAAAATTTCTTTCATGAATTTTTTTTTTGCTTTTCCATTTTTCTTTCATGAAATTAAGAAAAATTCAAATTTAAATTCATCAGTAAGAATCTTTTTTCAGAATTTGAAATAGAGTATTAAAATGCCATTGTAGGAGAAAATGTTGAATAGACTACAACGTTATTATATACATTAAAATTCATCCAAGAAACAAGATAGTATAGAAGAGAAACTCATAAACGGATGACTAACTTGTGCTTCTTGAAAAATTGAGCAATCAAGGATGGGCTGTCCCCAAAGAAACACTTTGAAATCCTAAAAGGACAATCAAGGATTTATCTAAGAGGGATGTGAGATGTGGGATAATCAAATCCTTTGGACACTTTAGAAGTTAGAAAGTAAAGAACAGCTAAGGACTGCCAGCACTTTAAAGTACTATCGTAAAGTGGAAATCTGTCTAAACTTTTAGCCTGACTAAGTTTTAGGGTTCATGGTCCTGACAGTGGGATTCCAAGACTGTGTGTTCTTTACAGAGGATAGATATTTGAATATAAATATATTTGAATAGATACCTAATTACAAATTAAGAATCCAAAGTATGAAGCACATCTACAGTAGAATTGTAGGGACTTTAATGTGCAAAGTGGCAGACAAGTAATGAGTCCAGGAGGAAGCCTGGAAACATCTTCATGTTCCTCACATTAGCATTTTGCAACTTGTTTACTTATTAAATTAGTATCTTGGCAGCAGTTGTTGCATTTTAGTTTCATAGAATCCATTTCTAAGAAAACACACACCTGGAAGCTCTCAACAACAATAAATTTGCCAAGTGAGAGTGAGCTCATTGGCAGGATTGGCATGGATCAGCCCTAATCCTTTCTCAGGGCAGTGGAGCCACGGACACAGGGAAGTACCTGTCAGTTCTCAGATGACTTCCATTCTGCCTCTAGTCTGCCCCACAGTCTCTGACCTTCTGTCCCTTCTCTGTCCATCTGACATTACAACTACTGAGGGCAGCAGACTCAGCTGAACTAAATTCAGGGGATCTGAAACAGCTACAAGTTTAGATACAAATCTCAAAATCCTTGAGACAAAGGCCTATCACCTCAGATCCACTGAGACGCCTGAAACTCTTACCTGAACCTTTGTGTTTGTCACTTCCAGTCAACGACTTGAGCTGAACTGCTTACTTGACATGACGTAGACTTCATTCCCCCAACTTCCCACAGTTTCTATAGGACATTCTGTCCATTGCACCATTTTACCCATAACTCTTAGTGTTGCTAAAATGTCTCTCTAACTTGGATTGTGTTCAGCAGCTCATGCTATCTCATCACTATTTCCAGAACTACCCCAACCAAACTTGCTGGGTTGGGCCAATCCTCAATTTCCATACCACCTTTGCCACTTCTTCAGTTGGGATAACAAATATCCTCTTGGTTGAATCAATGCCAACTTGTAAAGGACCCAGTGTTAAACCCTACCTACTTTTTTTGGCCTTTAATCACATATGATTAAACCTTTGATGACTCCCTTGGATTCTATAATATTTGCTAATAAAAGAGAGTGAAGGCTTATTTTCTGTTCTTCCTTCCTTCCCTGTTTCTGAGATGGGGACTGAATAGCAAAGTACCAAACTGATCCAGGGGGCTTCCTATTCTATTGAATTAATTGAACTTAGATTATGGAGCCTGACCTCAAGTGGGAGTTGGGGGTGTTGGGTGAGATTGGAATCTAAGCCTACCAAGTTGAAATCCAACTTTAAGCTTTAAGCATCTAAACAAGAACAGTTATGAAAATACTAACCTTTTGTGAGAGGTCAAATAAGGTAAAGGATATGAAAGCTCTTTGCCAACTATTTAAAACAAATAAATCACGTTAGCAGTCATTGTGGTAACTCTTTTCAAAGGGAAACAGCCAAATCATAGAGTGGGTGGAAATGTCAGTATATCTCCCCCATCTGCCTCCTACCTGTCCTCACCCTGAAGTTCCAGCACTTTGCCTTGTATCAAACCCAAATCTCTCACTCACTTTTCCTCATCCCCAGATTTCTTCAAACCCTCTAATGGAAACTTCTTAACAAGCTGTTAATCTCATGATCAGATTTTAGAAATTAATAACAGGGCATGAAATGAGGATTAATACATTTAATGTATTTTAAAGATTTATTTATTTATGTATACAAGAACCAGGGTACACGCCAGAGGTACAGGGGTAAGAGGATTCAGTAGTGACAAAGTGGGGAACAGAACAGGCAGAACTACTGAGATACACTGCTGAGGAGAATAGCAGTCAGGATGGAAGAGGTCTGCTGTGCCATGTGGGTCACTTCCCCTGGTCAGTGATTATACTCGCTGCAATGGCTGGGGAGTGCTTCATAGTGTTCTGCTTTAGGCCCTCACACCGCCAGGGAAGTCCCTTTATGACAATCCTTTCTCTTACCATTCCCAAGTCTTATCTTTGAACTACACATGGCTCATGTAAATATAAGTTGAACACACCTCAAATATTTTCTTAGTTCATTAATTAATGAGGGACCCAATAAGGTGTTATAATCAGTTCAAAAGGGTTTGAAATTTTTGCATTGCTTTAGCAGTAATAATTTACATAGCTATGGACAGTAACATTTGCATTATTATAACCTCTTTCTCTACAGAGTGGTAAAGTAATTAGTCAAAGACACAAAAGCAGAAACAACTATAATGAATGAGCTAAATTTCACCCATTAAACTTCAGAGACTTTCTTACAACAGAATAAAATTAAACCAACCGGTAACCTACTGAGCTGAATTTTTTTTCTTTCTTCCTTCCTGATTGGTTTAATAATTAAACTAACAGAAGCCAGATTAACTGGAGAAAATTAATTTATTTGTATATATAAAGAAGCTCAGACATGAGACTTAAGGGCAAGCTGGGCACCTGAAGCCTAGATGCCATCCTGAACTAAGGAATGGTATAGAGACCTGGGGCCACAAAGGGGAGGACAGTAATTCAAAAGAACCTAAGCAGTGCAAATATGTGGTAATTAGATGTTTGCTTTGCCATACAGGTAAATCTTTTAGATAAAAAAGTCATTTCTGGAAATAGCTGTCTTTCTGGACCAAGCCCCCTATCTAAATTCTTTTAGGTAGTTAGGGCAGAGTTAAAAGTTTTTCTTGAGTCTTTAGGTCTAGATTACCTTCAGCACAAAATTATCCACATGCCAAAAAGGTGCTTTGTGGGGTAGCCTGTACCTCCCCTATATGTTCAAAATGTATTGTGTATTTTCAACATCATGTGAGAATTGTTTGTAGCAAAACTTACCTATTTCCACATTGAGTTCCACAGATTTTTTTTTCCTTTGCTTCAAGAAGCATTTGTGCACATTTCTGATTATTTCCTTCACATACTTTCGTAGATGGAAAATTGCCTGAATCAAAAGATATAATCATATTAAGACCCTTTATATATATTGCCAAATACTAAAGGAATACTTTGAATACTTTGGTGGGTTGGAAGAGAGAGGGAAGGAAAGACCATTCTAGGCTACTTTTATACTCCAGAAATCACTATTGTCGATGAAACTTCAAAAGCTAATTTTTATTTTTACAGTCCTGCAACTATCCATTCTCCACCTTATTTTGCTTCACTTTTGGATTTCCCCAAGTTAGAGAAAAATATAAGTCACTGAGGAAAGAGCTTGTGTTGGCACAGCAAACCACAAAAATCTCAAGTTCACACACAAATCCAAGGCTACTAAAGATCTTCCTGCACTGATGGATTCATCTGTATTAGGTTATAAATCTTTTGAAGAATTTTCCAGGACCCAACTCAAATCCCATTTCCTTCATATAATTCCCTGTGTTCACAAGAATTTTCTGATCTGTTTTGGCAGTTTGGATATAAAACATTCTGTAAACTTCATATATCTAACCATGAGCCCTGAATTTTTCAACTCTTCAGTAGTGTGTGTCAACCCCCTGCCAGATCAGGCACCATGATTTAGTAGGCCTGGAGCAAGTGATAAAGCAGACTTGTCCCTGCCCTGTGAGTACAAATCGTATGTTTACCATATAATACGTAAAATATAATCATGTGTACTATATGAATATCATGCATTTTAATGTCAGGCTCCTGTTTCTGTTTGTCTGTTGATTGTTCTCAGCAAGCTGATCTCTTTCCAACTAAATAAGATGCTCCTTGAAGTCAAGGGACATGTCCGGTCTTCTCTGGCATCTTTCAAAGTATTGAACACTCAACAGGCATCTTCCAGAAAGCAATGAAACTGAAAACACTAGGGCCTCATGTCCATATGAACCAAGCAAACTATTCCTTCCAGTTCCTCAGTTGCTCTTAGAGTCTCTGTAGGAATGTGTAACAAATGAATAAGAAGCATGAAGTAAGTTATTACATAACTTACATTTTATATCCTCACCAATAGGTGGCACTATCAATTTTGAAATCATAGTTTATATTGTTAGAGCCCAAAAGTGTTAGTATTTATAGTCATTCAATAAATGTTTATTGGGCACCTTTTATGTAGAATCTGTCCACTAGCTATCACTAACAGAATAAAAAATAAGAATACTGCAGATTTGTTTTGTCACACTAACTTTTCCAGTAATACCCTTAAGGACATTCCACTTTCAGATTTCATCTTTGTTTAAAAAGTCACATCTAAATCTTGGGTAACTACTTGAAAACAACAGTTTGTTTTTTACAACTGTGTGTGTCTCAACCTAACCTAACATCATATTTTAAAAGGAGGAAAGGAACGCAAAGTTAAATAAAAAGCAAACCAGAAATATCTGGATGGGACAGAGTGGGGTGGGGTTCTATTTGAAGAATTTAATCCAAGCTCTTTTTTTTTAATTAACACAGTCTACTACTTTTCAGTAAAAGAAACATTTTTTTTTCCTTTTGGGAGATAACAGGAGTGTGATCCAGGCATAGGAGAATTATTTCTGCAGCGTCCAAACCTGCACAGTCCCATCTGGATATAATAAAAGGTTCCATTCCTCTGTGTGTATTTCAAAAGTTCATTCTCTGAATGACCTGTGTTTGCAAACTATGCAACATTTGCCAACTAAGGAAGACTGACCTCTGAATGATTCTCAGAAAGTCTCTAGTGCCAGAAAATCTCCTCTGAGATCTCTTTAGAGTAGAAAGAGGTCCTTTCTGCTCTTCCCAACAACATTGCTTTCTCCACAAGTTGAGTGCAGAAAAGAAACAAAAAGAAGAAACAGGGAGAGGAAGCTGTAGGGGAATAAAACTGCATTATTTGCACCTAATCACATACAATAATCACTCATTTACCCACTTATTGATCAGAGAAAGAGAACCTTTGACCAAGTTGTGCCTTTTAATTGAACTTTAAAGTGTAATAAATGGCATTAGGTACTTAGCGAGATGCAAAGATGGAGCATACAAGAATTTTTGCCATCCAGGAGCTCCCAGTCTCAGATGCCACAATTTTGTCCTGTGCAGTAGAGGTTAGAAGTGTGAACTGTGGAAAATAAACTGCCTCCATTCATTTGAACCCTGCCTCTACACTTACGCATTCTTGAATAAATAATTTAACCTCTCTAAGGCTTAGTTCCCTAACCTGCAAAATGAAGATAATAACTACCTCGTTGTCAGTAGGAGGATTTAATTAAATAATGCATAAGATTTTAACAAAGGATATCTATTGTTAATAATACTCCTAATAGGGCCTTCCCTAGTGGCGCAATGGGTTAAAGCTCAGCATTATAAAGCTGGCCACAGTTGCAGTTTCTTCACATTTCTCTTTGCTACTTGTGCCTCCCTCAGCCCAACATGTCTGATTTTATATCCCAAACCCAAAATGGCTGTTTAACTCCGCCCTCAAATCCTAGCAGTCCTTCCTGTGGTGTTGCTGGGATTTGTAGTTTTGGTGTTTGGAGCAGGGGTGGAGTCCACAAAACCTGTATCTGTAGAGTTTGTTCAGGACATCCTTCCCCCCTAACAGATGCATCACTCCAACCTCTCCTCCATTTTACATGGCATTTTCCCTGTGCTGCTGTGCCTTCACATGGGCTTCTTATGACACTAATCACATTAGATCAGGGCCTACCCTAATCCAATGTGACCTTAACTTAATTGATTACATCTGCAATGACTCTATTTACAAAAAGGTACTAGGTCTGAGGTATTAGGAAATAGGACTTTAAAATATCTTTTGGGGAGTGGGGAGATAATTCAATCACAGTCTGTATGGCAGAAAGAGAGTAACATGAGGTAGGAAAAGAGAAAGAAAGGGGGATAGGGGGCTTTGTCATGGTGGTAGGATGCAAGGGGAATTTCTAGACACTCAGGAATGGTTGGAAGTGCTTTTGCCTCAACTGGGTCTCAATTTTTGTACAGATTAATTATGTGTCTCGCTTTAGAATATCATTTTTTAACTCTCAGGAACTGACTTGGATTGCAAGTTCAGTGCTTTATTAAATACCCAAGGTAGGTGAACATAGTTTTCTGTAGAGCTTTGGGGTTTTAATTTGGTGGGAAGTGAGAGGCTTGGTATCTCGCCCTACAGCCACATTTTATGATAACTCCATCATATTTACTTGGGGTTACCTAGGGTAAGGGGAGTTGATAAAATAAGGGGAGGAAGGGCAGACTCTAGCTAACCCTTGGCCTTCCATGTGCCTGTCACCCTTTCAGCTTGCTGACATTTCAGCAGCTCTTGTAACTGTATTAATCCAAATACAGAAGTTGAAAATGGGCCCCAGACCATGATTTCCATACTCCTGGACACACTTGATAGCTTCATATTCTTCAGAGAGAGGCGTGTAAATTAACTATTGTTTAGGCACTTTAAGGCAGCCTATATAATGGCAGCAGGCTTGCATAATGGTAACACAGGTCTTTGCTGCCCATAAGAGAGGATAAGAACCTGCAGACAACATAACAACACAACCTGTATTACAACATAGATTTTGCAACAGCTCACGCAAATAAGATATATATTAAGTATCTTAGTAGAATGATTCCTTCTAGAGAAGAAGAAGACAAGGGAGGCAGGGTACAAATAAAGTGTGAGAGCAGGATGGAAAGAAGGAAGAGAGGAGGGAGGGAAAGAAAGCATAAGGCATCAGGCCTTACAGAGGCCTAATGAAGAGGTGGTACTATGGACTAAAGAGTATGATTGATACAACATCCTCAAAACAAAACAAAGAAAACAGAATATCTGGGTCATAATTCTGAACATTACTCACTAGCTTTCTATATATTTGCTAATCTCTATCAGCTAATCTGTAAAATGTTTGTACCTAGTCATCAGATTGTCGTGGGGAGTGAAATGAGTATGAATTAGAAAAGTACTGAGAAGAGCACGTTGCACATAGTGAGTGCTCAGTCATCAGGTTGTGAGAATTAATTCAAGGAACTCATCTAAAATGCTTAGCAGAGCTCCCGGTCGACCTAGAGACTAGTTAGCTGTGTTGTTACTGTCATCGTCATTATCATCACATCATGTCTCTACATGGTGAAAACCTTTCTCCCAGCGAGAGAGAGATAACTGGAGACTGTTTTGTAAAATAAGAAGACAACACTTTCTTCTACACTAATTCTACTTTGACCATTTCCTTTTGGGTAATCTTTGACCTGTACCTTCTTTTGATATTGAATTTTACAAGAGAATCTCCAGTATCTGTCATGAGAATTAAATCTCACTCTTGGCATATCACTTCGTTGGAAGCTCTCGTGTTGGAATCCCAAACTTAGTCTCTGATAGTTGTTGTGACAGTACCAAAATGTAAGAGGCCTGACCCTCAGGGAAATCACACTGGTCCTTGTGAATCTACTGGGCCCCTAAGGTCTAAGATAAAGCTCACCAGTGCAACCTAATGTGAAGTCCAAATGTAGATTCATTAGGAGTCATTGGTGCCATATGGAAGCAGAGGTTCAACCAAAATGGGATTATTAGCTCACGGATTCTGCTTGTCTTATTTTCTACCACCTCTATAATCATCTGATCCTTTATCATCTCCTTTTATAATAAACTGGTAACCCAGTATGTAAAATGTTGTGGGAGTGAAATGAGTATGAGTTCTGTGAATACTTCTAATCTAACCTAAAGAGGTGGTAGTGGGAAGCTCTGATTTCTAGGCAATGGTCAAAAATAAAGCAAAAATCTAGATTTGTGATTGGCACCCTGAGTTGGGTTAGGATGTGGGCAGTCACTGAAACTTGTAATTTGTAACTGATTGGCAGAAGCACAGATAATGATCTGGGATTGCAACTAGCATCTGAAATGGAGATCAGTCTTGTAGGACTAAGATCTTTTCCTAATGAATTAATGCTCTCTCTGATAGAAATATCTACATTGAATTGAATTGAATTGTAGGACAACAAATTGGAGTCTGAAAACTGAAATTGGAATCTGGACATATATTACCCTTTGTGACCTCATGTGACCAATACATGACCAAGTCTGTATGCCCACTGGGCTGGGTTTTCTGCTTAACTAGTTTAAAAGTAGATAGTCTTTGTGAAGGAATGACATGACTGGCCCTCTCTAGGAATCCTTCCCACTGGCCCAAAGGCATTAGAATGAAGCCTTTCCCACAGAGAGGGTGGTGAGTAGGCATTTGGCAGAAGAAATTTGAATCCCAGGACCTCAAAGATAACTACTCTCTGTCCAGCCCTAGACAAAAAGCATGGTTTTGTGGCCAGGATCCCTATGCTGCTGCTTGCAATTGGACAGTCCCCAGGGCTGCAGTGAGATTTCAGTCTCTGAGTATTGTCATCGTAAGCTCTGGGAGCTTAAGCATAAGTTCAGCTGCAAATGTGTGTATGTGGAAAATGTTTAGGGACTGGAAGGAGCTATGAGGAAACAGGCAAAATCTGCTTTGAGATGTTTTGTAACAGCTGTTCTCCCTGCAGAATGGGTTTCCTCATTGCCTAGATCCAAGAGCATCTCCTGGGTCCTTCCTGCAGAATGCTGAGTGTCCATGGAGAGTTTGAAATGAGGAGGGGGTGGGGGCTGTCTTCCAACTGAGACTGTTGTGATCTTCATATGAAATAAAACCTTACAGCTATGATGAGGGGGTGCAGAGGGCCAGGTGTCTGTCAGCTCCAGGTTTATAATTGATTTTGCTTCCACTGAGCAAAGCACACAGACTTAAATGTCATCTCTGCCCAAGAACAGAATAAATTGAACTTTCATTTTCTTCACGATATGGAGGAAAGGATTTGACAGAGCCGTTTCTTTGTCTTGATACATCGCGTAATATGTGTGTACATAAATGATAAGTATATATATCATAATATATATTACTTTATTTTAGTATTGTGTGCATTGAGCTAGACTAGAGAGGATGCATATTGTTGACAATAAAACTTGACATTTTACATCACAATACAATGAGGTAAGGGGTTTTCCTGGGCAATTCCTCCAAGTGGTAACTTAGAATTCAGTCTGCTTTCATCTTAAAATGCCATCACCTTCAACATGTGGCCTCAATAGTTGCCACAGAAGAGTACTTGTAAGACCACATAACAGCATTTGTAGCTAGGCCTATGGGCACAGTCCCTGCCAGGGAAGCTGGGATTTGTCTTTTATGTACCAGAAAGAGAAAATAAAATTGATAAAAATCAGGCTAATCTTGCCTGCAAGTTCCTACGTGCTGGAGTTATGATACAGTATTTTCCTTCTAATTATGCTTTGTGTTTTGATACCATCTAAGCTGTCTCCTTGCCTCACACTGTGTCCTTTGACATCCCCCTGCAGCATCCCGTTCCTTACAACAGTGCTATTCATGGTTCACAGGTGTTTCTATACACATTTTATAGTTTGAGGACCTTGCAGTCATATGACTGGACCCGAGTCGCCCACTACAGAGTGACAGAGCTTTGTTTCAGGATAGTGCTCTCTCCACTATACCACACTGTCTTCCCCAGAAGGTAAAACTAGATTGAGCCTAGCTCTCAAGTATACATTAATGTGTCTTTATTCTCCTGTAAATCAATTTATTTTTTTTAAAGATTTATTTATTTATTCATACAGAATTGGGGTACAGGCCAGAGATGCGGAGGGTGAGAGGATTCACCAGGAACAGAGTGGGGAGCAGAACAGGAAGATGGACAAAGTACACTGCTGAGGGGAGCAGCAGGTCAGGAGAGGTCTGCCACACCATGTGGATCTCCTCCGGGGCATGCGGAATTGGCTTAAGCTTCTTAGTGCAGTGCTTTAACCCACTGCACCACCAGGGAGGGCCCAACTTAATTTATTTTTTAAGCCCCTCTGTATGTTGGAAGATGTCAGCAATAACTTTTAACAAGTCAGTATTTCTCTAAGGGTGTGTTAGGGGTAGCATGGGGGAAGGGTACAGAGGCTAATGCTAAGGTGTTAGGGGATCAATTTGTTCTACAAGTCAAGATGTCTGCAGTTCCTTCTGGACTTCCTTTATTGGTGCTAAGGAATCTGTGCCCTGTTTACATGGCCCATTCATGTCTAGCAGCTCTCTGCTACTTTGGGGGCCATTCCAGGATCTGGGACATTCTGACGGCCCACACCATACTGTCATTCTTCTCCCTAAGATTTGCTGCCTTTCTGAGGTTGAAACATAGGGGGAAAGGGGAGGACCCAGCCATGTCTTTGCTCTGTCAATCTCTATGCCTTGGCATCTCTTTCTTTTCCCATCCTATGGAGGAAAATGTTTCTAATCTTCCAGCGAAGCCCCATTCTCTTCAAACCTTCTTTGTCCAAATATTTTTTTGTGCTCCAATTATTCTCCAGTTCTCTAAGAGCTTTTAAACATAAAACACAACTCAGAGAAGTTTCTTTTTGTTCTCACTTTGCTTTTTATCTTGTCACATTCGTTCCCCCACCTTAAAGCAATAATAACAAAAGCCTACTGCCCAAGGCATGGAGGTTAAGGTAAGGAAATAACAAGAAAAAAAAGCTACTTTGGGTCACATGTGTATCACTTTTTTTTTAAAAAAAAGATTTATTTATTTTTGCATCCAGAACTGTGGTACAGGTCAGAGGTGCAGGGACAGTGAGAGGATTCGCCAGAGACATTGGGGAGCAGAACAGGCAGGTTGATGAAGTATACTGCTTCGGGGAGCAGCAGGGAGACCAGAGAGGTCTGCTGTTGCACCCTGTGAGTCACCTTCCTAGTCTGAAAGGCCACTGCTAGCTTGCACTTTAACCCTTTGCGCCACCAGGGCGGGCCCACATGTGTATCACTTTTAACTTTACCATCTCCTCACAAGGTGAAGTCTCTGTCATTTTCCTGAAATAGTGAGGGAAAGAGGCATTGATGAGATATCTAGCAGATTGAGAACTAGCAGATTAAGTCCTCTTTGACTCCATCCCTGATATCTTCATCCTATAATCTTGGTGATCAAGTTTTCACTTAAGAAATGAGGACCTGACTGTCCCTGGTGACGCAAGAGTTAAATCTCAGCACTATGAAACTATCCACAGCCACAGCAGCACAAGTTTGATACCCCACCAGGGAGATGACCCTTGGGATGCCACAGACTTCTGTCTCACCTGCTGCTTCCCTCAGCAGTGTAGTTCAGTGAGTCAGCCAGTTCTGTTCCCCATTCTGTCTGGTGAGTCCTTTCACCTCTCACCCCACCTCTGGTCTACATCCCAGCTCTTGTATGTATAAATAAGTTAAATGAATCTAAAACATAAAAACAAACAAAACAAACAAACAAACAAAAAAAAACGAACTGAGACCTGGTCTTGCCTTGCAAAGATCTGTCCATAGATGGTTTACCAGCCTACTAATGTGGAAAAGATGTTTTGTTGCTCTAGTTAAGTGTTTATCACTTCCCCTAGCTCAGTTATGAGCATACACTCTAGAGTAAATCTGTTCCCAGGGGGACTTGTCTTTGTAAAATGTATCCTCAGTGATTAAGGGAAAAGGAAGCATTAAAAAAGCTTAAGTGGAAAGATCACTTACTACTATTAAAGGCTGAAGGAACTCAGACTAAATGATAGGCAAAGAGTAGTGAGATAAAGCAGAATTTTTTTCTTTTTTGCAAAGCCTGACTAGTACCAGATCCTACTTGTAAAATAGATTTTAAAACCATTTCAAAGCACAGTGAGCTTTCAAAAGATGTTTGTTTTACAGACTATAGTTGGCCAAAAAATGAAGTTTCAGTGATGCATAGTTACTGGCCACAGAATACCAGGTGCCCAACCAAGCCTTTTCTACCCATTTAAGAAAGCCAAGTCAAGCAAAAATGCCCTGCCTAGCCATAACTACAAGTCAAAAGCTTAGCCTTTGTCACCAGAAAGAAATTAACACAAAAGCAAAGCCATTCTTAGGCACAACCAGGCATTCTATTATAAACAACTTTTGTTAATACATGTTAAAAGCTGAACTCTCTCATATTTGAAAGAGGCCTGCTTGAAAGAGAATTTAAACCAAGCCAGGTTCAAGGTCGCTTTCTTTCATTTTTAAATTTTTGACATCTTGTCTAAGGGTTCTACATAGTAGAGAAGTGCTGGCCTTAGAATTCTAAGTGTTTCCCAGCTACCACTGGACCTAAGGATTGTGATATTCCCTGTTCTGTGAATAGATTGCTTTAGTGTCTGGGGAATGGATATGAAGAAAACAGATGAACACAGGAGTGTTAAAAGGAAGAAACATTACAACACTCAAATATGCACTTCCTCATCATGTGAAAGGAAGATAGTTCCTAGATTCTTGAGCCATAAAGAGGAGTGAATTTGCTTAACTTAATAAATTGTATAGAGTTACAACGTTTTATGTTTCCTCTCATCTTATTGCTTCCTGTTACTAAGAAATGTTTTTGTACTCTGGTAGTGATAAGGCTGTCTCATGTGCTCCATAGCTTCATGTCTATATGTGTGTATAAAATGAAATTGAATAAGATGGCCAGCTGTATGATCACTACACAGATGTAAAGCGAGTGGGGCCCAATTTGGTTGGAGCAAAACCCCATCACTAAAGACATTTGCTGTCCTTTAAAACTGATTATTTTCTACTGAGAGGAAAAACAAAACTTTAGTTCTCAGAAGTCCTGAAAAAAAAATGTGATATGAACTTTATTCCTAATCCTGGGGTTAGAATGAAATTCTCCACTTAATTAATGTGACCAGTGTACTTTGTATTTGTTTGTTTGTGTTTCACATCCCAGAAACAGTCTGGACCCACCTAGACTAGCTGATGAAGTCGTGGGCCCCGTGAGCTTCTTCCCCCACATTGGTGGAGGCAGTGGCAAGATAGTAGATACCACGGAGCTAAGAGTGTGAGTTCTGAGCACCCATGTGTCTTCCCTCATTGAGTCTTCTCTGTATCTGCTGAAGGTTGGTTTTTATCTGCATTTCACTAATGGGGAGACAAAGAAAAAGAAAGAACATTTTTTTTTTATTAAAAAGTTTATTTTTACATCATTTTGCACATTCTTTTTTCCATCTCAATTGTAATCCCCACAGGTTTCCCATCACCAAATCACCCCTGTGCCACCACCATAGTCCCGTGCATTTCCCTCCCTTCCCTCCTTCTCCCCCCCCCCTTGTTTTTGATCCCATTCCCCACTCCACCCCCACAGAATGTCTCTGGTCTATGGTTGTTCATTATTTTTGTTATTTTCTCTCCTGGTCCATTATACTCCTGCTATTAGTGAAACCATCCGGTATTTTTCTTTCTCTTTCTGGCTTATCTCACTAAGCATGACCTTTTCCAGCTTCATCCAAGTTGCTGCAAAAGACATGTAAGAACATTATTTTTTAATTATATATGTTGAATATTTTTCACAAACATAAATAAATAAAATCCAGTGTTGGCAAGTTCATAGGATTCAACCTAATACTTGCCCAATATTATTACAAAGTTCCAGAATTTGAGCTTTCAATTGCTCACAATAGGACAGCTGCATATCTGTATTTCAGATGACAGAACAGGGCTAAGAGCAAATGACTATAAAAATAAATAATTCTATCAGTGGACTACTTCCTTTCTGCACCAGTCTCTGGTTTCAAGTATTGACTTTGTTCACGTCATAGTGTGAAAGGTGACTACGGCTGCCCTGCCCTTGGCTACTGTTCCTTCCTTGCAGCTAAAACCAGCCCATCAAACCAACTCTCTCAGTCTGGCCTCCTCAAATACCTCCCGCCTGCCTAAAAATATCTTCCTCTCAGGATGGCAAAAACCACACCCCACACCTCCCTAGCCTGTGAGCCTCCCAGCTAAACCACATGTCTTCCTCCCAGAGCCACTGTTAAAATTCCTTAGTGAACCCTATCAGCCTCCCCTCCATTACAGCAGTGATTAAGTTTATCATCATATTACATGTACTGAGGACTTGGGTCAAGTGAATTTTGTCTGGGAACCGGTGGGTAGTATTGGGAGGTTGAGGGTGAATCATCATGGACTATTAGATCTGGCAGTAATGTCAGATGTGGCCAAAGCCAGCATTTTACCATCAAGGTAAATGATTTTAGGGTGACCAATCCCAGTTTAGCTGGGACTGAGGGTTTTCCTATAATGTAGAACTTGCACTTCTCAAACCAGGAAAGTCCTGGACAAATTGGAACAAGTGGACCACTCTGCTCAACTGGGAGCCCAAAACTCTTCTGTGTCTTTGGATAGGTCAGACTGGAGCAAGGCTGTGCAGCAAATACCCCAGAGCTGGGGTATGACTCAAAAACTCCAGAGGGGGAAGTGACACCACGCCAAATTTACATAACAATAGTTTAATCCTTGACAGGTCAGTCTTCCAGGAATAACCTAGTAGCAGCCTAAGAGGAGAGGTAAGGTTCCTTCTGCCACATGACTATCTGAACTCAGCCCTTTGGGTCACAGCACTTGGGAAAATTGGTTAGCTGGAGTCAGTCACAGAAAATAAGGCTGTGTCTGATTTTTTCACTTCATAGAGATGGGGCCTCTGTGTCCCCACGGCCTGTGGTTCACAAGGCCTCAAGGAGAATGCTGCTGTTTGTTCCTGCTTTGTGTGGCTGCACCAAGGGTGAAATGGAGAAGTACTTAGGCTGGGAGATGGGTCAGCAGGGTGCCCTGTGCTACCATGACTTCCTTTTTTCAGAAGTTTTGTCACTCAGAGGTTTTGAATCCTGCAATAAGCAGTCATCCTTGGCTAATTTTGGACTTTACCTCTTAAATGTCAAGTCTCCTGTTTTTAAGTATTTCTTGATTTTTACTTCTCCTCCCAGCCTACTTATCTACCCCACCCCCCTTGGTGGTCTGGCAGTTGTTTCCTCTCTCAGGTTGTTTCCTCAACTCAGCCCTGTTGAGTCCTAACCTATAGTTCATGTCTTGGGGAGAATATGTGTTGAATAAAGGAGGGATAAAAGGGAGAAATGAGAAAAATAATGCAAGTATACCAGTCAGGCAAGGTTGTCTGAAGTTCTCTTCACTCTTCTCATTGCTGCCTATTCCTTTAAGCTGAACACTGAATCCTTTCACTTGAATACTTCCTCCCCCTTCCTTACCCCTAAGCACACCTACTGGAATCTAAATTTTTCATGATCTACCTGTGCTTTCAAATACCACTGGAATGATATTCTTTGTGCTCAGATATCAAATGTACTGGCCTGTTAAACTAATCACTGTTAATGGCAGTTCAAGTCAGAGGCCAGATCCTCAAAAAGAGGATCTTTTTTTCCCCAACTCATATATTTAAAAAATTACATATGGTATATCCCACTTATCACCCTCTCCATGTTTTCCTGCCTCATTCTCTCTGTCATTAAGTCTTACAGTGAAGGCAAACACTATTCCTGAGTTTGGTGTTTCTCATATGCACATGTCTGTATGTATTTCAGGCATTCATGTTTCCACCTATATTTGTTTTTTGTTTCATTTTATTTTCCCATCACCACCATCCCCTGTTCCTTTTGTTCCTTCCCTCTCTGCACTCTCCCCCTTAACCACAGAGCCCTCAGGATATTTAGCCACAGAGCCCTCAGGATACTTATTAATTGCCACTACTTTTTGAAAATGTTTTATTTTATCAAACTGTCTGCTATCAAACTTACTGCTATGTAAATGTCCAGTATTTGTTTTTATTGTTCTGACTGACTTTGTTGTACATAATCTCTCAGATCCCCTCCATTTCATTCCTTTCTTAGGATATTCTATGGTGGGATATGCCACATCTTACTGAACTAACTGTCCATAAATTGTCATTTAGATTGCTTCCATATTCTAGCTATTGGAAAGAATGCTGCCATGAATGCTGAGGAAAGGAGGGGGTTTTGTTGATGAAAACAAGTGTTGATGAGGGTATAGAGAAAAAGAAGAGGGTATAGAGAAAAAGAACCCTCCTATTCTGTTAGTAGGAATGGAGACTAGTCCAGCACCTATAGAAAGCAGTATTGTGGACATTCCTCAAAGGATTGAAATGGATTTACCATTAGACCCAGCAATTCCTTCCTAGGTATCTACCCACACTATTTCGAAAGGAAACCTGCACTGCTATGTTCATAGCATCATTATTTACAATAGCCAAAATATAGATACAACCTAAATGACCCAGAACAGATGAGTGGACCAAGAAGATGTGGTCTACATACACAAGGGAACACCACTCAGTGACCAAAAAGGTAAACTCATGCCATTTGCAACAGCAAGGTTGGAACTTGAATAGGAACTTAGGATAATCCTATCCTAAGTGAAACAAGCTGGAGAAAGATAAATACCGGATGGTATGTGACATATATGTGAATACAGAGAAATCAAGCAAAAGATCAGACAAAGCAAACTTTCAAACCAACCCCTAAAAGCAGACTATAGTTCTGAAGTATCCAAAAAGGGAGGGCAAATAAAAGTGAGAAGAGGAGGGAAGAAAACAGTGGGAGCATAGTCGACTATGGTGGAGGATCATGGGTGCTTCGTTGGTGAGAGACTTATGGTGACCACACACAAGGGGGGAAGTCCGATACTCTGAAAAAATTAACAAGGATGTAAAATAATAGCATTTAACTAAAATGCATTGTTAAATAAATAAAGTGGAATTGAGCTAAGAATACTATTGCTGATTTTAAAAATACAGTTGAAGGCCTCGGTAGAGACAAACAAGAGCAATGGAGACAACTAATGAGCTTGAAAACACAATGTTGGAGAGCCCAAGAATAGAACAACTTGTAGAGAAAAAAGTAAAAACAAAATGAAAACAATGTAAGAGCCCTCTGGGTGCTGCATGCTCAGCCCCTTACCTAGTGTGGCTCTGGCTCAGGAGCCCTGAGACTGGCATGTGTCTGCTCAGTAACTCTGGGGGGCTCGGCACCGTAGAGCCTCTTACAGGTTGTATTCCTCTCGGTGTTCCTCTTAACAGGTTCACTTAAAAGTTTGTCTTAAGCCATTTACGGGGGTGGAGTGGAGAATGGGATCAAAAACAGAGGGGGGAGGGAAGTGCACTGGACTAGGGTGATGGCACACCGTTGATTTGGTGGTGGGAAGCCCATGGGGATTACAACTGAGATAAAAAAAAAAATGATGTAAAAATAAAATATTATTTTTAAAAAGAGAGAGAAAGAAAAAAGGTTGTCTTAAACTTTTTCACAGAACCAGTGCTCCTATTATGTGCTGCATGGTTAATTTTCTTTCAGGGTGGGTTTATCATTTTATTGTGAGTTTCTGGAGAAGGTGAGCCTGGAGTCTTTACGACCATCTTGCCTGACATCTTCACCTTATAAAAAGAATCTGAACTGTAACCTGCATGGTTAATATTCTTCCTGGGTTGTCCTAACGTATAAATGAAACTAATTCAGGTGGAGGGGTCTTGAAATCGGGTGAAGGGACAGGAAGCATAGTAGAGGACTGCTGGAGAAGAGAACTGAGGTGAGGATTACTGGATCTAAGACCAATTCAGAGAACTGAGTTTAATTTGAATTTCACATAAACAATGCATAATTTTCTAGTATAGGGATGTCCCTTGCAATATCTGTAGTATTTTAAACATTATTTGTTCAGATTTAGCTCAGTGTCCTTATTTTATAAGGCAACCCTGTTACCCACAATGTCTCCCAAATCTGCAGCCTATGTGGTAGAAGGCCAGCATTGCTGTAGAGTTTGGAACTGTTTCCAAATGTCTGGCAGAAGGGAACCAGCCCTTTAGAGAGGGCATCACGTGGTACAGTCAGGTGAAATCACTATCCAGCCATACTGATGTGTGGGGCCATTTGAGGTAGGCCTGAAAGAAACACTCCCGGGAAGTCGCCAATGTGCCAGTAATAAGGGCGTGTTCTGCTGGATCATTCCCAGAAGATACAGTGTCTGTTTCTGGCTCTCACAACTGACCTGTGTGATAGCCATCACACTAGAACATTATTTTTAGATGTGTGGAAAGAGTGGCAAGGTTTTTAAAAATAAGGTACTGAGGAAAGAAACTACATTCAAGAAATGTAATCTGTGGACTGCTAACATTAGACACGGAAAAGGTTAGCACTGGCAGCTTTGCATGTAAAAACATGGAAGACTGAGATTTCACACTTTTCTTTCAATTTGTTATAAACAATGATGCTCTACTACTTCAAGAAAAATTACTTTTGCCACCTATAATCACTTTGTTTCAACTAATAGGCTGTTTGATTATGTCCCTGGCTTCTGCACTACATGATATACTTTGCTCTTCCAGATCTACCAACAGTAGTCCTTCCTTTTCTGTGCTCAGGGAAGAAGCTAACTAACCATTAGGAATGCCCTTCTCTCCTGTCATCTGGTTACGACGATATAATGGAAGTCATCAGAAAGAGATTGCAATTGGGACAGAAAGAGATTGCAGTTGCAATCAGAGGAATAGCTTTATTGTGGGGTAATCAGAAAAATACTGGTCATTTAAATAACCTCATGAAATGTACTCAAAACAGCAACAGATGAATACCTCTTTACCATGATCAGTTATGTGTATGTCTTCTCAAAGTCAACATGCTGCTTGATGGGAAAACACTAGAGGCAACCCAGCTAGAATTAGGAGTAAGACTGGAGTGTTCATTCTCATTGTTATTATTTCAAATTTTACAGGTGAATCCAGCAATTACAATTAGACATGCTAAGGACTTCAAATAAAAAATAGAAAGGGGAAAAAAATATTCAATTGATGATTTTTTTTAGGAAAATCAAACAAAACAAAACCCTTAGAGACTGACTATAGAATAGTGGTTACGAGAAGGGAGGGGAGGCGGGACTATGTAGTGAGAGGTGATTAGTTAGTGACTTGGACATACATTTGGTGATGGGTATGGTATAATCATATATACAGTTGCTGAGGTGAGAAACTGTACACCTGAAACTTATATGGAGTTTTAAACTTAAGGTTACCTAAACTAACAGATGAATCCATTGACTTAAGTCCAGAAGCCATTAAGAAATCAATAGAGGGCCCTCCCTAGTGGCGCAGCGGGTTAAAGCACTGCACTAAGAAGCTAAAGCCACTTCCGCATGAGTTCAATTCCCGCCTGCCCCGGAGGTGACCACATGGTGTGGCAGACCTCTCCTGACCCGCCTGCTGCTCCCCTCAGCAGTGTGCTTTGTCGATCTGTCTGTTCTGCTCCCCACTCTGTCTCTGGTGAAGCCTCTCGCCACCCCTGAGCCTCTGGCCTGTACCCCAGTTCTGTATGCACAAATAAATAAATCTTTAAAAAAAAAATTAATAGATTCAGGGCACTCCCTGATGGCGCAACAGGTTAAAGCATGGCACTGTGAAGCTAGCTGCAGCTAGCTTCAGCTTCAAACACAAGTTCAATCCCCGCCCAGGGAGGTGAACCACATGGCGCAGCAGACCTCTCCTGTCTCACCTGCTGCTCCCCTCAGCAGTGTACTTCATCTCTGCCTGTTCTGCTTCCCACTCTGTCTCTGGTGAATCTGCTCACTGTCCATGGCACCCTAGTTCTGTATTCATAAATAAATAAATCTTTTAAAAATTAATAGATTCAGTGTGTAAAACTTTTAAAATTCTGTGTGAAAAAGTCACTATAATTAAAGTTAAAAGACAAATGACAAATTCATATCCAATCATATCACTAGTATCTCTTACATACAAAGCACCATTAGAAATAAAGTTTATATATAACCAATAGAAAACACTGGGCAATGGAAATGAAAAAGCAATTTATGGAAACATTTATAAATTTATGCAAAGGTATTCAACTTCACTCATAACAGAAATGAAAATTAAAACTATAGTCATATACCTTTTTCACATATCAGATGAAATTTCAAAACTCTAAAAGTTTATCTTTATGGGATCATAAAGTGGTATAACCCATCATGGTCAATTTGCCAAAATCCATTAATCTTAAAAATGTACTTATTCTTTGACCCAACAGTTCCTATTCAGTAAATTTATCCATGAATATATTTGACACATAAAATTACCTAGGTACAAAGTTATTTATTGCAGCATTACTTGTAATTTCAAGATTGGAAACTGTGCAAGATCTATCAATATGAAACTGGTTAGGTAAATCATGATGCAACAGTATAATGGAATATTATACAGTCATAAGTAAGATAGAAATAAGTGAAAACAAGAAGAAGGATGCGCTGTGTATAGTAATGATATGGAAACAATTGCAAGATTGTTTTTTAGTAGTAAATAGCATTTTATTTGTTCATATTATTTCACATTATGCAAGAGAGATTAGTCAAAGCAATTCGCAGTAGGAAGCAATGACAGCTCTCATTACAGAATGAGGTATTTACAAAATTCAAAAAACCTGATCATAACCGATAAGGCTATGGGCATTTTAAATTTCCCCTTGAGTATGTTGTGTCTTTAAGCAATCAAGTGTTTCACCCAAGTTGTTGATTTTAATGGAATAAAGTCGTTCATTGTATTCCATTAAGACACTATTCTCTCTGTGTCTATATTATGTCTTCTATTTCATTCATTATGTTAGTCATTTGTATTTTGTTCTCTCTGAAAATGCAAGGTGTTTTTAATGAAAAACACAAGAGACAAAGTAATATGCACAATCTGCTATTTTGTATGGGGAAAAAAGAAAAAAAGAATGTGTGTATAAGTATTTGCTTGTACGTACATAAGTAACTCTAAGTTAATATTTGTTTAAAAGCTAGTAGGAGTAGATGGTGGGGTGGGGGAAAGGAAGGAGAATTAGTGAGTGGGCAGGAAGGGAAGGGAAAGAAATGTTTACCTTTTATATTTTTTAAATATCATAATGAGCAATCACTACTTATTTAAATGTTAAATATTTTTAAGTGCTTATTTAAAAGTCAACCAATACATAAATATATAATATAGAAAATGAATGTTCCCTTAATCCGAAACCTACCACTCAGAGAATGCCAAGGTCCGCAGTAACTGACATACTTAAAGAATTTAGTCACTGACAAATTTTTTAATTACATATTAGGCAAGAGAAATACTATTTTATGAGTCAGTGAAATGTTTTGGCAGTGCCAAAGCCACTCAGACCAAAGATAAGCAGCTGTGATAAATACTGACCCCAGTCTGCCAGCTCAAAGGGCTCACTCTGGGCTTACAGGGTACACTCAAACTTATGTTGAGTTCACACATACATAAAATTGGAATTGGAAAATAATTCTGAATTTAAGAGAGCAATGAATCCGTTCTCACCTTTTGGCTAAGATCAAGTGTAGAGAGAAATGTGAAAAGTGATGGTAGAAGTCATTAGCTCTAGTGACTAAGTATTAAGTGGATTTAACATTAAGACATTAACATTTCAGAAAATAAAGATATTTATGCAGTTTGCAAATTCCTTGGCAGTAGTACCATAGAATTCAGCCAGGAAAGGATCCTAAGTTACAAATATGAAAAGTTGCAAAGAACAGTAAGAATTATTCTTTATTTTCTACTGCCTTTACTAAAAATTATTAAAAATATTTTCTAAATGGAGTCTTAACTTCCACTAGTACAATAAAGCAATCTCTCATTACATAAGATCACATATTCCTTTCACTCAGAAAATGAATGTTATACATGTCTATTAATAAAATTTATGAAAAAAAGTGACATAGGCAGTCTCCCCATGTATCAAAAATGTCAAGATCTCTTGCCAAACTCGCAGTTGATACTTTTTTTTTTTAAAAGATTTACTTATTTTTGCATAGAGGACTGGAGTACAGGCCAGAGGTGCGGGGGCAGTGAGAGGATTCACCAGAAAGAGAGTGGGGAGCAGAACAGAATAGATGAAGTACACCGCTGAGGGGAGCAGAGGGTGAGACAGGAGAGGTCTCAGGAACTATGCAGATCACCGAGGGGCAAGATTTGAACTGCACTGAAGTGGCTGAGGCTTGCAGTGCTAAGCTTTTTCCTCTGGGCCATCAGTGAGGGCCAGCAGTTGATATTCTTAATGCATGTAACTTAATGCAACATAACAGAATATAATGTATAATGAACTCTCTTTACTGACATTTTCTTATAAAAGTAGTGTATTTATGTTGGAAGAAACCTTAGAAATTGACAAGTCTACTCATGCAATCGCTGTTTTATTTAACAAATATTTATTCACTGGCTCCACTTATTGAGTGATTTTACATATCCAGTAAAGTAAAAATCAATAAGAATAAGATGAATGACACTAAAAAACAACATTTTAAACCAATGTTACCTCAATTAAAAAACAAATTTAAATATATATAAATACATTTAAATTGTGTGTGTGTGTGTAAAGATAACAGTCTCCGGCCCTTGAGGAGTTTAAGTAAGCCAACTTTTTAATTTTTAATTTGAAGAATCTCTTTTCCTTTAAAGATTTATTTATTTATGCATATAGACCTGGGGTGCAGGCCAGAGGTTCAGGGAAGGTGAGAGGACTCACCAGAGATAAAGTGGGGAGAAAAACAGGCAGATCCACTGAAATACACTGCTGAGAGGAAAAGCGGGTCAGGAGAGGTCTGCTGCACCACGTGGGTCACCATCCTGGCTGGGGATCAAACTTGTGCTGCAGTGGCCAAGGCTAGCTTTGTAGTGCTGTGCTCTAACCCGTTGTGATACCAGGGAGGACCCTGAAAAATCTGTTAAGTTCAGACCAGTACTTCCTTTTCATTTGCTAAATATCAATCACTTATAAAAAGAACTATGTTTAATGGCATAATAGTGGCCTATGTTTTTCACAATGCAGTTTTTGGGATTTGGATTATAATTTAAATCAATTTAACTGCTCCTCATCTTCACAAGTAACTTTATATATAGTACAGTATGTTAATCTCCCAAAACCCTCACTTCATTTCATCTATAAAGAAACTAAATGTCAGTGAGATTATTCAACTTTCCTAGAATCATACAGCTAGTAAGTGAACCCAAATCTGCCTATCTCTATTGTTATAGTTTCACCACCATAGTCTTTAGTAGGATTTGTGAAATAGGTTAGAGAAATTATCATTTGTATCAATACTTTAATAGTATGTGAGTATCATTTGTTAAATTCTCTTGCTCTACATCACAGAGAATTTCTTAACACATGGTAACTGTAAACACAATGTATTTCTGAGTTCCTTAATACCAACAAGACTGAAGTGGCAATGACTGTTAGTTTTGGTGATCACAGTACTTGGCATTAAATGATCAATGTATAATGAAGTTGGCACATTATAACCCTCTACCTTTTTTATCCTCAATTCTTCCTATGGCCTATATCTTACTCACTTGTACTGCTTTTCTCTATATCTTTTGAATATTCATATCAGGTCTACTGTGCTTTTAAAGATTCTACAGTATTTTTACATTATATTAACTGTTTTCTTGAAGGTACTTGAGTGTTCCTCTTTTAACTACATTGGTGTAAATCTCCTACTAATATACACACTCCTCTACTTAAATCTTCTAAGGAACTAAACATTTACTTTATAGTGAATGATCAATGCATGTATCTCACAGAGGGTGCAAATTTTTTGCAATTATGAAATTATTATCATTATCTGTAATAAAAGAGATCATTTGAGTAAAGTTCCATCATCTAATCTGGCACTGACTGGCAATTAGCTTTTAGACCTTGGACTATAGAATCAGATCATAAAAATCTGAATTGTGTTCCTTGCATTGATATTCTTCATATTCATTCATGAACCACTAGCAATCAGATAAAGGTTCCTAGGAACCCTTATAAAGTCTCAATTAACATATTTATAGATTTAGATCAATAGTAAAGGATTGCTAAGCAGCAATAAAGAATGGAAAATCTTAAATTGATTTTCAAATGAACATTATAAGCCAATAGCTTAGAATTGTGCTTCATGATTTAATTTACATTATATATTTTAAAAAAGGTCCATGGCAAAAAATTATAGTACAAATCAAAGCCCCTACAATGTTTAGTTATTTACAAAGAATTAGGAGGTATCTTGGGACCTAACCTGACCCATTGAAAAGAGCAAAGGTTTTGGAATAGGCCAAAAGGCTTTCATAGGAACTCTGCATGGAGAGTTCTCTGGCCAAGTTACTCAATCATGGAGCTAGATGACTTTGGCAAACCTACTGCATCAAATCGAACCAGCTTTGTCATCAGCACAATAGTTTTTGTAAAGAATAGTAATGACACACATAAGGAAGTAGAGTTCTACATAGTAGGTGTTTCAGTAAACACAAGTCTTCACATAAGACATTCTTGTGTGAAGATTTTTTATGAAATTGAAGTGTTTATATGACTTTTTATGAAATTGAAATGTTTATAGGGAAATTTAGTGTTGGTACTGTATGGCTGACCACTGGTGTAGACAAGTGAAATTGAAAGAACAGATTTTCTACTGCTGACTATACAGTTCTTACTTCCCCCAAGAGATTAGATTGGAAAAACGTCAGCAAGAAATGTCTCCATAATATTTCTTTATAGAGAAGTCTATAGTGTATTTAAAAAATAGCCTATCTTATAAATCAGCATTGTCACAAAATATTTACTCAATGGTTAAGGCATTGAAAAACTGAAGTTGCAGTTACCTTATCAAGGTAGTTAATAGATCATTTTAACCTATTTGATTAAAACTGCTTATGGTGAGAACTCAGGTTTCAAAAGGAGAGTCAAAGGGAAAAGAAATGTAATAGTTGCTTTTAAATGTACATCAGGAAACATGAGTGAAGGACAAGGGATATAGCCCAGGTTAGAGATATTGACTCCAAAAAAAAAAAAAAAATGAGTTCTCCAATGCATGGTGCATGGGAGAGATTCTGAGGTAGCCAATGAAAGTAAATGATTAGTATTTTTGTGTTTTCTTTCTTAAGAATCCAGATTTGCATTAAGTACCATATTTTATATTTTCTGGAATTTTGATGTCATTATAACCAATAGTTAATGATTCTTAACTTCGCTTTGATTACCTAACAGCTAAGTTCTAACAAATAAGCATATTTTAAAGCTCTATCTCTTCTCTCAAGGTATAGAAAACATTTAACTGCTCTGCCATGAATATAAATCACATTTTAGTCATTAGGGGAATGCAAATTAAAGCCATAAAAAATGATAATAGGCAGATAGGCAGACATAGGTTATATGGATTGATATTATAAAATGATGATACTAAGTAGCATCCACAAGAATTGGAAGAACTAGAATTCTAGTCAGTTGCTGTTGGGATTATAAAATGGTATAATTACCATTGTGGTGAACATTTTACTATATACACAGATATTGAATCATTATGTTATACCCTGAAACTAATGCATTAGATCTATTATACCTCAATTAAAAAACTGGTATAACCAATGAGGAAAAAGGTCTAATAGATTTTTATAAAGTAAAATAGATCCCTGCTCTATGGCCCAGCCATTCTCCTATTTATTTCTCCGAGAGAAATGAAATGTATATCCACACAGAAACTGACACTTATCAACAGCTTTATTTGTAATAGCTAAAAAATGGAAATAACCCAATGTCAACTGACACATGGTTACTCCACATTATGGAATACTACTCAGTAGTAAAAGGGAATTACTGATACATGCAGTAACATGCATGAATCTGAATTATGCTTAATGAAAGTCTGCTTAAAAAGAGTACATGCTGGCCCTCCCTGGTGGCGCAGTGGGTTAAAGCACAGCACTAATAGGCTAAAGCCACCTCAGCATGAATTCGATCCCGCCTACCCCAGAGGTGACCACATGGCAAGGCAGACCTCTCCTGGCCCGCCTGCTGCTCCCCTCGACAGTGTACTTTGTCAATCTGCCTGTTCTGCTCCCCGCTCTGTCCCTGGTGAATCCTCTCACCCTCCGCATCTCTGGCCTATACCCCCACTCTGTACGAATAAATAAATAAATCTTTAAAAAAAAAAAGAGTACATATTGTATGATTCTATATATAATGTGCTAGAATATGCAAACTAATCCATATTACATAAAGTACATCAGTGGTTACCTGGGGGTAGACTAGAGGCAGAAAGAATCAGGATTAAAATGAGTTACAGAAAACTTTGGGGGAGTAATGTTCATTATCTTGATTATGTTGATAGATTCTTGGGTATATCTGTATGCACACACACACACACACAAACTTATCAAACTATATGTTAAAAATGTGCCATCTAGTGTATGTTAGCAAAGCTTTAAATTTTGTCAATTTTTTTATAAAAATGGAGACAACCCTGACTTTCTGCCACTAGGCTGGGCAGGTCCACTGCCTCTCCTTGTGTGGCATTCACCACTTCATGGCCATGGGCAATTGTGATATTTTATTTCTGGACTGAAGGACCTTGAAGGTAGAAAACATTTAACTCACCTTAGTCTTTCTGCAAACTCCTTGAAAGATGTCCGTCATTAAGGATTCTACTATTGATTGAACTGGCTGGACATTTTTTGGCAAGACATTCCTACCTCAATTCTCTAATTAATTGTTGCCATTTAAAAAAAAAAAAAACAACACATCAGTGAAAGGCTGCATTTCTTCTGTTTAAGAACTTTAGAGCCAGAGTGATCTGTTCAGCTACTTACTAACTGCTTGACCATATATTAAATTATCTATCTCAGGACCTCAGTTTCCTCATTTCTAAAAGAGGCAGTAACAAAACTATGTGTTGCTGGTTTCCTGCAAGGATTACATGCGAGGCAAATAAATTCACACATTTACTGAGCACAAACTTGTGAAGGTATGTGAATCCCACAAACTCAAATACTATTTTATTAAGAGAAAAAATATGTGAACAGGTACCTGAATCTTATCAGAAGAGGTAACTCTAAACTAGCACTTAGTTACCTACATATTAGGTTTCATAGATGCATACACTAGAGAAATTTCACTTATTGGAGTAAACTTAAGGTTTGCAATAGCTTGTAGTCTCAGCAGTACATTTTATATCTTGTTACTAGACTTTTTTATTCAAACCGAAAAAACCCTGCTACTAAGCAGAGAGGCTGAAGTTACAAACAGTCCATTTAGCTTCTCCCTACCCTTCACTCTGAAGTTCTTATATATAGAAAACCTGTTCTCATACTTGTTTGCAAGTTTTCTCGCTGATGCAAAATACTTTATCATTCTGCCCATGGGGAATTAATTAAACAGAATGTGGAAAAATGTAACCTTCAGGGAATGCTCTCAGTAAATACAGCACACCTAAGGGACTCTGCAGAGACCTGACCTAGAGTGGACTGAGCCAGGCTCTAGTGCTAGCCTGTTTGGATCATCATTCTGTTCAGCTCTGAACAACTCATTTCATAGTTTGGTAGCCTATGGATTTACAGAATTAGTTTTGACACATCTACATGATTTATAGGGAAGTTTGACAAAGCATATGAAACAAATGTACGAGGGACTATGGTTATTACCATATTGCATATTTGAAAGTTGCTGAAAGAGAATTTTTGTCCTCACTACAAGAAAAAACTTGTAGGGATAGCTAGTTACTATAATGATCATTTCCTAGTATGTAAAAATATTCAGGCATGTTGTACACCTGAAACTAAAAATGTGTGAAATAATAATTGTCATTAATAAACTGGAGTATTAATCTCCAAATGCAAGTACTAAGATGCAAATAAAACTTATACCTCACCTTTTTTAGGTCAGGCCCAGTACTAGACTTGCCTTCATAAGTCTAAGTCAATTGTTGTATGAGAAGAACTAAATATTGAATCAAGAAATGTTACACTCAAATTGTTTCTGCCAATAAATAGCTAGTTCTATGATCACTAGTCACCACTTCACCCCTCTTTTTCCCCCACTGTAACCATATTGTACTTATAGTTGGACTGTATCAGAGAAGGAAACTTACCTGTTCAACTATTCTGTCATTCTGTACTCATGGCAAACACTTAATCAATCACTGAAATTTTTCTACTAAAATTAAGATGCTGCTGAATTCTCAGCAAATCACTGTGGCAGCTATTCCCAATCAAAGCTGGCCATCTGTGTGTACTTGATATCTTAAGGCCAGATGATTTCGATGGTTTCTTTTAATTCTGCTATTACTCAAAGGCCAACTGAGAGTCCATGAATTAGTGAATAACAGAAGACAAATATTTTGGCAAAATGTACTTCCCTTTTATGCTTTCCAGCCTCCCAGAATATTAAGACTTGGTTTGCAAGTCCTATCCATGACGATGCTCTGCTCTCCCATTCATTGGACTGTTTTTTGGTTACCCAAAAGAAATGCAATTTAATTGATTTTCCCCCTAATTCTAAAAAGCTTACTACAACACTTTGAACAGTACAGAAAAGAACAATAATCAAAGTGAAATTATCTGGTATCTGACACCTACTATCAATATTTAGTAGCTGGCCTTACAGACTTTGCTTTGGGTATAATTTTTTCTGTACTGTGTTTATTTCCCCCATAAAGCAATGTTATGAACGGGCAACTTTGCTTATCACCCCAAAGCTAAAGCTACCGAACTGTACTCCATGAATTAATTAAAGTCCATCTGTACCTGGGGCTTCTACTCTGAGGAGTGAAACTTTGAAAATATAGCAGCAGACTGAAAAAGCAAAGGGTCTCTAGATCCTTTCCACACTTAAGGATGTGGTTGAATTCTCCAGGCTACACTCTAGTAAATGCTGAGCAGAAAGACTGGCAAAGCATGTGGTTAAAATTTAATTTGAAATGAAATGGACCCAGTGACTTGGGAGAAAAGGAAGTATTTCTTCTTACACTTATACTCCATCTCCACTTTCCCCCCTCATATTACAATAACAATGAATGTTTATTTAAAAAATGTAGACAGACTAAAGTGAGAAAAGTGAATTTGTCAGTCATCTAACTAGAATGATAATGGTTAACATTTGGGACATACCTGTTCAGTCTTTTTTCTTCTGCATATATACTTATATAGTTATCCATAGATAGATAGTCATGCTTTTAAATTTCTGGGTTTTCTCTCTACTCACTACATTATATTTCCTAAAAGACACACTTCTATTATAAGCACGAAATTATACAGGGATAAACTGGCTTTGGAGACATACAGTTCCTTGTATCAGTTTGCATAGTGAGCTGCGCATACAAAGGAGCCAAGGTTATGGTGTGTTTTGATATTAATATACCAATTCTTTTGAATGCTGTATTGGAGTTCAATTTATGCATGGGCATGCTCTTCTTAAAATTAAAATTCTCTTAGCAGATATCCCGTGAGTATTTTACATAGCTGATATAAATGAGCTCGTGTTAGGGCAGAATCTCTGTATGCATTTATACGTCCATCTATTTAATTGAGGGAGTTCATGTTCTCTGTATATTTTGATAAAAAGACTATCTCATTTATCTAATGGTATGATATGGATGCATGGTATGATGAGGTGATTTATTTATTTAGAATGTAACAACAAGCATGTATTATGGAAAGAGAACCTTCCTCATTCCTGGGAAGTCAATTTGCTTCTGAGGGTCTGAGACTATTAAAGTGCAGAGACCCCACTGATGGTTAACAATAATATTCCCAATGATGGTTAACAAGAAGCAGCAAGGAGAAACCTTGCCTTGGATATTCAGTATATGCTGTTTTGGTTACCTATTGCGCTGAAGCAAGCCATCCCAAAACTTAGTAGCTGAGACAACTTCTTATAGTCTCTTGTGATTCCTTGAGCTGAATGGGCTCAGTCAAAGAGTCTTCTGCTAAACCTTTGTGGATTCTTATATGTGGTTGCTGTGAGACATCTGGTGGAGTTGGAGTCCTGTGGGGGCTTGGGTAAGTGCTCTAGAAGACTCTAGATGGTCTAAAATGAAAAGCTGTCAGAACTCTTTAATTCTTAGTGTGAGACCTGGCATAGTGTCATTACGTCCTGCTTCCTTCCATATTAAAACAAGTCACAGGGTCAACAATGATTCAATATGTATGTGTGTGAGGTTGGGGGGCGGGGGAGAGGGAAAGAGGGCCATCACAAGTACCTCAATATCAGGAAGGGTAGTTCATGGAGTACCGTCTCTGAAACTAGCTACCAAATATACTCCAACTATAGGGGAAATTAGAATTTCTTTCTTTCTTTTTTTTTTTTTCTGGGCTCTCCCTGGTGATGCAATGGGTTAAAGCACCACATTATGAAGCTCTCCGAAGCCACTGTAGTACAAGTTCGATCCCAGGCCAGGGAGCTGACCCACATGGCATGGCAGACCGCTCCTGACTCACCCTCAGCAGTGTACCTGGTTGCTCTGCCTGTTCTGCTCCCCACTCTGTCTTTGGTGAATGCTCTCACTCACCACACCTCTGGCCTGTACTCCAGTTCTGTAAGCATAAATAAATAAATCTTTTAAAAAAATAAAAATAAAAAATTATTTTTTTCTTACATCATCATAGTCCCCAGAGGTCTCCCACTATCCTATCACCAGTGAACGTTCATTATATTCCCTTGTGTTCTTCCCTTCCCTGCCCTGCCACCCCTCCCTCATCTCCCTTGTTGAATACCTCAGATATATGGTCAGTTTGCTAGTTTTGACTTTTTCTTGACTTTTTATTTGTTTTTTCCATATTCCCCGTATTAGTGGGACCATCTGATATTTATCTTTTTCCTTCTGACTTCTTGGAATGTGTCAGATTTGTAATACTTTGCTCTAGAGTTCTCATAAAGAAATAACATACTCAGTAAGCCTTCTAAGTTTACAAAGTTTGAATAATAGTTATGTAGTGACCCCTTCATTTCATCTTTTTCTCCATAATTTGCCAAGTTTAAAAGACACAGAAATACCTGTTTCAGGGTCTCCCTGGTTGTGCTAGGAGTTAAGTCTCAACACTGTGAAGCTATCCCCAGCCAGTCAAAGTAGAATTTCAACTTTAATTGTAAGAGTCTGAATATTTTTAGCTCAAACATGGAGTACCTTTAAGCGGAAGTGAAGAGGAAAGAAGCCTTAAGGTAACAAAGGATTTTGAAACAGATATATTTTTTAAAAGACTTATTTATTTATTTATATATATACGAGTTGGGGTGCAGGCCAGAGGTGTGGGAGGTGAGTGGAATCACCAGAGACAGAATGGGGAGCAGAACAGGCAGATCTACTGAAATACACTACTGAGGGGAGCAGCAGATGAGATAGAAGAGGTCTGCTGCGCCATACGGGCCTCCTCCCTGGCTGGGGATAGCTTCACAGTGTTGAGATTTAACTCCTAGCACAACCAGGGAGACCCTCAAACAGGTATTTCTGTGTCTTTTAAACTTGGCAAATTATGGAGAAAAAGATGAAATGAAGGGGTCACTACATAACTATTATTCAAACTTTGTAAACTTAGAAGGCTTACTGACTATGTTATTTCTTTATGAGAACTCTAGAGCAAAGTATTACAAATCTGACACATTCCAAGCATTAAAATGGTCTTTCAACATAGTGAAGAATTCAGGCCTGGGTAGAAATGTACTGGAGTAGTGGAATGTGAAACCAGTGGGGTAGAGGAATAAAATAGAAGCTAGGAGAGGCTGGGAGTACAAGACTCCCACGACACCATACAGGAGGAAAAATCAAGCATCTGCTTTCCTGCTCCCTTGGAGCTTCGAAGAATGTTCTATCTGTGCTCCCATAGCACAACAGGTAAGTTTACAGGGCAACAGTGAGGCCCCCGCTCTCACATGACAACAAGCTCATTTTATTGTCTGCAAAGACTAGGAACCCCCTTAACATGGGTTGTCTGAGACTGGGGTTTCTTTTCCTTGTGCTGAGCCACAGTTCAATGTCAGACAGCTTTTTCTTTCTGCGTGTTTATTTTTTTTTGTTAACATGTTCACACTCTTATCATATTGTTCCCCTCCCTTAGAAAATATGTACTCAGCAGGTGCCGAAATAATATACTCCCAGCAATTGCAATTTCGTAAAAGTAAAGGTTGTTTTGCTCATTCTAAACCTAGTGGAAATGTGTTGCTTAAACAAGAAAATAGCTTTTTTTTTTTTTTTTAAATGAAGTCCTAGGGAGCAGCAACCATGTCATGTTTGTCTTGGGTATGTCCTACCTCCTGTGTTCATTGTCTAACTTCTATGTAGTAGTTTTAACAGTAATTACAATTGCGAACAATATACTGTTGTGTTCTTCTTTGATGCAGTAATGTCATTTCATTATGTCTCTGCATGTTTACTGTCAGGTTCATTCTCCTAAAGTTGTTCTCAGATCATTTTGCAGGCTTTTCACATAACAGTCAAAAGGATTTAACTCAAGCTGAAGAAGCTTGCTTCGATTACAAGCAATTAATTTAGGCTTCACTTACCTGAAGGAATATTTGAACATATAAATTTACAGATAAATCCTGGGAGTGTCAAATTATGCAACCCAGAGAAAGTAAGTACTTTGCAGTTTTGGGGATGTGTATCTGCCATAGTGAGGGCTTTCTTGTTTGTTTTGTTTTGGTGTAAAGTTTTTGAATGAAAAAGTAAAACCACTGCAGGCATTGTCTTCATCTGGTTTTACATAATTTTGAGATGCCAGAAAATGAAAAACCAGGGTTGATGAGACTTAGAAAGATAGCAAGGCATGAGAGAATAAAACAAAACAAAACCATATATTCTCTTTTAAATCATGTAAGATTTCACAGCATTCCTTTTTCCAAGCCTTATGAAACAATTTTAAATAGTTTTTAATATAAAAGGTAATACATATTCACTGTAGATTTAAACCACCTTGTGGTAACAAAATGACAAACATTCACAATCCTTCAACTAGTGATATTAATGCATGGGTCAACAACCTTTTCTAAGTACGTGTTTTTACAAAATGGGTCCATACTAAGCAAACAATTTTAAAACTTAAAAAAATGTATATAGACTATGGAATGTTCTAGCATTTCACCGTGTAAAATCTGTGATGCGGTATGTGCGTTTCATGGGCAATACTGATCACTCACTCAGACCGTGACTTCTCGGCTTGCCCTAGGCGACCCGATCTAGCTAGGGTGCAAGCGCGTGGGAGTAAGTGGAGGGCGTTCAGGGTGACTGCGAGCACGAACGCCCCGGGCGGCCCACATCTCCCCCGGCCAAGTCCCACTGAACGCTACGCCCATTGGCCCCCGGGGCGGGCGAGATGGCAATTCGCCGAGCCCAACTGCCTTGTCCAAGCTTTACCACCCCCCCCACCCCCGCCCACTGGGCTGGCGCCACTCTCTGGCGGTGGGGTGAGATAAAACTGGGCAAGGTTCTGCAACTCCAAATCGGAGAGGCGCAGCTCTGATACCAGAGCTTTCCCCGGGTCTCCAGGAGTATTTGTTTCAACAGTTTAAACTGTTTCAAAGCACCAGAACCCGGGTAACCTTCGGCAAACAACTCAACCTCGCGGGCCGAGAGCGTTGGTTTTATTTGCTGGAAACAGCAAATCGAGCGCGGAGCTGGGGAGCTAATACAGGCCTCCTCCCAAAACCGGGTCCGCCAGCTGTCCCCACTGGGTCCCCCGCTGGCGGCCCCAGCCCGCCCCCCTACCGCGAGCTTCTTGCGTCAGCCGGCACGGGGGTGGGGGATTTTCGGAGGCTCTGCCCCCGCCTCCAGCCGGGGAAGGGAGGGCCCAGGGTATTGCCCCGCCCTCGGGGGGCGGGGGGCGGGAGGCGGAGCGGGGCAAGATCCCGGCCGGTGACCCGAGCCGGGTCGCGGAGAAACTAGTACCGGGAGCCCGGAGGAGTCACTGCCGCCCGTGCTGCCCTGTCCGCGCCGCACCTCGGCAGCCGGAACAGGGTCGCCGTCGGGGAGGCCGGGAGCACGAACTCTAGTTCAGCATGATGGACTTGGAGCTGCCGCCGCCTGGGCTGCCGTCCCAGCAGGTGCTGCCCTCGCCTTCGGGGCCCCGCGGTGGTGCCGGGACGGGGGCGCGAGGGAGCCAGAGTTCGGGAGAGACAGCCGCAGCCGGCTATTCCTCCGTCTGTGGCGGGAGCCAGGACTGCAGCGGCCGCGCACTGGAGCCGCTGCGCCTGCGCCGGGGCCAGGCTGGGGGTGGGGGGGGGGAGCCGGCACCCAAGGGGTCGGGAGGGCAGTGGGGGCGCGGCCGGTGGTCCTACCGACATCGCGTTCGCCACCCCCGGGAGCGACTGGAAACGGGTATGGGAGCTAAGCTCCCGCGCGGGACTAAAGAAACATCTCTCGCCTCGTCCCCGGCAACCAGAGCTGGGACGCGGGAGTCCCGGAGAGCTCCCCGACTTCCCACTGCCCCCAAAGCGGATGGACAGGAGGGGGCGGACGCTGGCGGTCTGAGCCGGCGCGGCCCGGCCCTTCCGGGGCTGTGCTGCTCCCCCGCCTCGGAGCCGGCAAAAATGTGCCTAGTCACGGGGCCGCTCTTGGGGGAGCTGAGGTCTCCTCGGGGCTGGGACCCGGAGCCCCTCCTACGCCTCCGCCCCCGGCCCCACGACTTCCGCGGACGCGGGTTGCGCCTGGGCCCGCTTTCGGGACTGGGCTATGTGAATGTGCGCCTTTGCAAAGTAATTAATATGTCCATCTATCCGTTCGCTCTAGAGGAGGAAGGCCACCCTCCCACCCCCTGGGTGGAGGGAAGGAGAAGGGCATGGAGTGTCCAGAGTTCTGTGATTGCCCGACGTGCGACTGCTGGCCGGGGCCTGCGCGCTCCCTCGTGCGGTGGAAAACGGTTGGGGCTTGGAGACCCGGGGCCGGCCCCCCACTGAGCCCCGGGAACGGGCGGGCGGGGCAGCTGACTGTAAGAGGCGACCGCGCCCCCAACTTCTCGTTCCAGGCGTGGTGCCTCTGTGCCTCCCAGTGGCGCATGCCGCGTGCGTGGTCTCGGCCTCTGTGACAGTGGCCGGTTGGCTGTCACGGCGGCCCTCGGTTGGCCCTTTTCTGCTTTATAGCGTGCAAACCTTCCCGTGTCGGGGCCAAGGGACAAGTTGGAGCTGTTGATCTGTTGCGCAATTGTTATTTTCCCCTGGGCGGCTTTGTCTTTGGATTTAGCGTTTCAGAATTGCAATTCCAAAATGTGTAAAGCAGGATATTCTGTTCTGTGCTGTCAAGGGTAAGAGTTGCGAGTGCAGATTAGAATTTCTATTGCTCTTTGGCTGTTTGTGAGTGCAGGTCAGAATTCCTGTTGCTATTAGGCTGTTATTAATTTTTTTTCTTGCTTTCATGTATTATTTCCCCCTTGGGTACTTTTCTTTTTGAGAATTTGTCTCCATTTCTTAGCGTATTGCTTCTTTTACGAAGACAGGCGGTGGGACACTTGTTTTTCTTGATGCTTTAATAACAAGTTCTGTAAATTGTTACAAAAGTGAAAGCAAGTTTCTATTCATATTTTGTAAGAACTTTTAAAGAAGTAGATATTTATATTTCCTTTCTCTGGGGTTACAAAATAAAAGGGGAAAGTGTATGATTCGAGAAAATAATGTGATTGAGTAGGTAGGGCAAGCGTGTTTATGCTCTTAATATTAGTATTAGACTAATCCTGAAGAGAAAAAGTAAGATTTTAAGTTGATGGTAATGTATTAGTTGTACTTTTTTTCCCTTTAGAGTTGTTTGACGTGAACTTTCCCCCAGTGATTAGGATTGAAATGGAGAAGTAAATTGTGCTTTCCGATTTAGTGCTATTTAAGAATAAGCTTTAAGGTCTTCTCCATAGTAATCTAGATGACCAAAGGATGTGTGATACTAATTGATTCCATTTTCTTAAATCCAGGAATTGTAACCCTCTATTTAATTTTTTTTTCTGTCTGTACTGTGTACAGACACTCCATATACAAAATTGCTTAAGATTCATGTTTTTTCTTTGAAGTGAGAAATTTTCAGTTATGTTTGACGAGTTAAGTACATTTGCACCTTTGTAATCAGACATGGGTTTGCATATTTGAAGACTATGGAAAAGAATTGAGTAAATTGTGGAATGAATTTCATGCCTCTGTATATGAAGGAATCAAAGGTGAATTCTGAACTTGCCAATCAAAGAGACTGCAGGTCTGAAGTGGTTCTGAGAAACAGTTCTTAGTACTCTAAGGAGAGACTTAGAGTCCCTATCTCTGCTAGGTGGAAGGAACCATTCATTACTTTTTTCAAGGGTGTCTTGGAGAGATAAAATACTTTTGTAGGTGAAGGATGAAGTTGATCTGGGACTAGACTGATAAAGATTATTTTTTTTTTTTTAAAGATTTATTTATTTGTACATACAGAACTGGGGTACAGGCCAGAGGCTCAGGGGCGGTGAGAGGCTTCACCAGAGACAGAATGGGGAGCAGAACAGGCAGATCATCAAAGTACACTGCTGAGGGGAGCAGCGGGCGGGTCAGGAGAGGTCTGCCACGCCATGTGGTCACCTCCGGGGCAGGCGGGAATCGAACTCATGCGAAAGTGGCTTCAGCTTCTCAGTGCAGTGCTTTAACCCGCTGCGCCACCAGGGAGGGCCTAAAGATTATTTTTTAAAAGGGGTTGGGGAGTGTAGGAAGGGTCTCTCTTCTAGGTAAATGTTAAACAAAGAACAACTTGACTTTTTAAATATGTGAAAAATCTCTTGAAAGATTGTGGAAGTACCAGGTAGGAAGATAAATACGTAGCTAATAGCAGTCCTTTTGTAAAATGACTAAGGACAGTTTGGAATCTTTCTTGTTAACTTGGGTTTTTAAACGGTGGGATTAAAAAAAAATACAACAACAAACATGTCTTTCTTTAGGAAGAGCTGAAAACCAAATACATTATTTTTTCTTAATACTCACTTTTATTCAGGATGAATTATACTTTACAGAGTGCATGAGAAAAGGAACCCTTTGTGGACTCCAAATACTGTGTTTTTGTTTTTGGTTTTTTTTTTCTGGGAATTTTCTCTGTACTGGCTGAACACATGTAAAAGGGAGTTTTCCATAAATAATATTTCCTCTTTAATTTTCCTTGATCTGGGGTTAACTTTTCTATGTAAACTAAGGTGCAGGAAGAATTTGCTGCTGAGATGATAATAGATGAATTGTGGGGCACTTCCCTGCATGCCAGGCAGTGCAATAATTGCTTCATGTGCATAATTTCACAGTAACCCCATGGGAAATACCATTCTCTCCAGTTTCCAGGTGACAAAACAGGCCATGAGAAGCCAGAGTCCTGCTTAAAGTGACCCAACTATTAAGTAGCAGAGGTGGGGTTCAGATGTACGCAATCTGACTCCAAGGACTCTTAATCATCATTTCCAACCTGGCCCAGGACTAGTTAAACTTTAAACAGGTGGAAAATTCACTTTAAAAAGCAGTTACGGGCCCTTACTGGTGGTGCAGCAGGTTAAAGCACAGCACTGAGAAGCTAAAGCCACTTCTGCGTGAGTTTGATTCCCATCTGCCCCTGAGGTGAGGTGACCCACATGGCGTGGCAGACCTCTCCTGACCCGCCCGCTGCTCCCCACTCTGTCTCTGGTGAATCCTCTCACTGCCCCTGCATCTCTGGCCTGTACCCCAGTTCTGTGTGCATAAATAAAAAAAATCTTAAAAAAAAAAAAAAAAGCAGTTACATTGAGAAAAACCAGAGGAAGTACGGGCAGAAATGAAAAAGGCTAAACTTTGTACCTTTTCCACTTATCAGAATTCAGTAATTGTATATGAGGGGGATGTGGACCATCTTAAATTCCAGGGAAAAGAAATGGAATTACTGCCTGGGGGCTTTTCAAGAAAGATGCAGGGATTTAGGGGGCTTTAGTATAGGGAAGCAGGACCTTTTCTTAATATAATAATGATTGTAAAAATTCCCTGTGTTTTCATCAGTGTCCAGGATGCTGCCTCATAGTTTTAGGGATTTTTTTCTTCTTTTTCTTAATTAAAAAGCTTAGTTACCAGATTCTGTTTGCTTTTTCAGTTGGTACATTTTCCTGTTCCATAGATTTTCTATTTTGAAGTAGTGATCAAAAGTAAGTTTGATAGTGAAAACATGTATTTTTCCATAAGCTCTATGGTGGTAAACTGGACACACAGGGTTAAGCTAGGTTGAAGGGAAAGTGGTAGGATTGGGGAAGTTTAGATTGAAATTCAAGTAGTGGAAATTTGCTAGTAAAAGCCCGTTAACTCATAACTCACTAATCTGTTTGGCCACTTCTGAAATGAAGCAGGCGGATGAGCCCAAGTCTGTCTAATTGAAGCTTGCTTGGGATTTTTGCCATAGTACATTTCAAAATTAAAGACTGTACGTCTTAGTCTTTATTGTTAAATTGTTTCCAGAACTGTTGTCTTATTTGTCTAAATTAAGGATGCTGCAGGATTTTTTGGATCCACTGGTAGATTTACCTAAAAATTGGTCTGAGTAAATCTGGTATTTAAATGCCTGGCCCAGCAAGTCTGTAAATTGGCTGAAGTCTGTTGCACACCAAGGTGCAGGAGAACAAGTGTGCTGAGTGCGGTAGTTTACCTGTTTCTCTTCACCTATGGCTGTATATTTAAGTTTGTTGCAAAATGGGAATAGTTTTATTTGGATAATGTGATCTAGAGGTTATTGAAATTTCATTGCTACTTGTTTTTAAATATACTCATTAAATATGAAAAATACTCTAAGGTATAAGTCAAGGCTTCTTTAATTGATATGTTATGTTTTCTGAAAATAAAGCAAAAACATTTAGTTCAAGTTTGTAGTTCAAATATATAATAGTTACAGTCTCAGATTAGAAAAATTCAAATGGTGTTCTTCCAAACCTCCCCACCCTGAAAAAGCAAGACCATATGTGGTCTGGTGTGACGGGCTTCTTTCATTTAACATGATGTTTACAAGGTTTGGCCATATCATAGCTTGTATCAGAATGGCATAGCTTATATTGCTGAATACTAATCTTTTGCAATATAAACATATATACCTTATCAACTCATCAGTCGATGATGGACATTTGAGTTGTTTCCAATTTATGAGATTTCTTTCTGTTCTCTACAACAGTTGTAGACTAGCCTTGCAGACTAGGTAGGAACAGACCCTATGGAAGTGGGCACTCCATTGCCAGCCATGGCCTCCCTCCCACTGTGGTGGCCCAACTCCAGTCTTGCCCCCTATCTGCGCCCCATTTAGGGGTCAGCTTAGTTACCTGTGGGAAGCTTCATGTTTTGCTAACTCTAGGCATCAGAGGTTGATATTATTTTAAACCATCCCTCCCATTCCTTTAAGAGTAAAACAATAGCTGTAACCTTTGGCTAGTTCTTGTGTTTTATGGTGCATCATGTACATAATGTGTGTTTCATATCAAACACAGGAGGATTTTAACATTACCATTAGGCTATTTGTGATGTATATATGTATTTCAATAAATCATTTCCCCCCATTCCTTCCTTGAGGAACGTAGTGATGTTAGGGTAGGTTAGTCCTGCTCACTCCCCAGTGTCTGTAAGAGCAGGGCAGTAGTGATTGCACATGCAGGTGGCTTACTGAGAAAGGGTGTGGATCTTGTCGGGATGGCGGCACGGTCTAAGCGCTGCATTCAGAAAGGGTGTGGATCTTTACCTTACTCCAGAATTTATCTTCTTTGTCTCTGCTTCAGCACAGAATTGTAGCCGTGCCCATGGATGCAGCACCAAACATTTTCCCAGCTTAAGGGCGTAGAATAGAGGGAAATGTTTTGCTGCTTTCTATAAAGGCAGCGGCTCAGATAGGGTCCGTGCTGGAACTACACTACTTCTTCAGGCGCTTCAAGGTTGATCTCATGAACCTGCACTTTTGGTTGGTTTGTTTTGCAGTGCTGGAATCTAAAGAGTGTTAAAGAACCATGAATTTTTTTTTTTTTAGCAAAGAAAAAAAAATTGATTTAACCATAAAATCCTGATCATGGAAATGACCAAAAAATTTTTTACTTGGTAAAAATTGCCAGTTTTTAAATAATCCTCAATGAGGATTATTTAAAAATATATATATATTGAAAAATCAACCCCTAAGGACAAGAACAGGGCCTAGTTAACTTGTGCTAAACCCCGTGCTGGGACCCTGTCCTCACCCCCCCAGCCCTTATGTTCTGAGGCCAGGACTGAGAAAGAGAACTGTCTTGTGGGCTGTATGTAGTCTCTCTTTTCCAGAGACTGACTTCCAGAGCAGGCCGCGTGGTGCAAGGAATCCTTGGAGCAGTGGAGTGAGAGTGAGGGTGTTGCCTCTGAGAAGGGAGGTTACATTTCACTTGGGAAAAATTCTAAAATTGAAGGGAAAGAGAGGCTCTGAGGGAAAAGGAAGCTAACTTAAGATTTCTTTGATTGAGCCCAGAAGGAATGCAGCATTTTTTGAACTCTTACTGATGGAAGCCTCAGATTGACATTGATGTTTTACCCAAGGATCTCAAAATCTGTAGTATTTAGATTTGTTCTTCAACATACAGTTTGCTCTTGGGTCCTCTCTGTGAGAAAAAAAAAGGTAAATTGAATATTTACTTGTTCTGTGTTTACATGGCTTATCTTTCCTTTTTTACCCTGTTAATGTAGGTTTTATCATTATTGAGAACACGCTATGGAGAGATTAAGAAACAGTGCATAAGTTTAGTTTAGGAAACCAGAAATCACACTATTTCAAACAGAGAGGATTTAATCTAGGAAATTAGTTACATGTGTGGTACAAGAGCTGAGAAGCCAGAAAGATAACCCAGAGATTAGCAGACTAGGAAGTCACTGCTGCCCTTAGGATGAGAGGAGCATTGGGAATGCACTCCCCACCAGCCCTTGGTGGGACATAGTTGGAGGTGAGTTGGCAAGGGAGCCTGGGAACTTGCCCAGGGCTGGATGGGAAAGGTATCTGGTAGCTGGTACCAGAAGGGAATCTTTGCCATCAAAGCCCTTGCCCTTTTCTAGAAATCATTCCTTTAAGTCTCAGACCACAGCATGGGCCTCACATCTCTCCATTAAAAGGGTTTGAGACACAATGCCTGTTTTATTCTGACTTTGCAGCTCCTCTCCAGTTAAGGGAGCACACATATGTGACCACAGAGTAACTCGGTAATGGTGTAATCGTAGGGATTGCTCTGAAGAGGACAGATAAAATCTCTTTTAGAGGAGTCCTAGTTCTGATAAGCATGCCCATTATTGGTGGTTCTGTGTTCCTCCCTCCATAGGTGCCCTTGGGGTGTTAGGGCTGGACTGATTGTGTGTGGATGTTTTTTGTGTTGCTTGGGTATCAGGTCAGAAAAAAAAAATGTCTTAGGGAGAACTGGGGGCGCGGGGGCCTCACGTCTTTTCTCATGGATCCTGATAAATAAAGACTTTTCTTCCCCCAGAAAGACATGGATAAAAGTGTTTTCCCTACATGGAAACTCATTCGTCTCCCTTCCTCTTTTCTGTGTGGGGCTCTCAGATGTCTGGGCTCCAATGCCCAAATTTCACGTGATAACACCACAGTGCTCTAGAGCTACAGTGATTGCTGAGGAAGATGACCATGGAGACTGAGGAAACAGCCAGTTTTTCATTTCCTTTCATTTTACCAACTCCAGTGGTATGAAGAGAGCCAGGCTTTTGATGTTACCAAACTTCTGAAAAGAGACAACTTGACCATTTCATGGGTGCAACAGGAAGAAAGAACTAACAGTTACTGAACACATATTAGTACTGCACTGGGTCCTAGACATGCCCTCTTACTTGACCTTGACCATAAATCCATGGTGAAGGACAACACTCTCTAGGTTATCGAGGAGGAAACCAGTTCAGAGAGTTAAGGTAATGTGTCCAGGGCCATGGCACTCTCAACACAACAGACATTTTGATGTCTGCAATCCCGCTATCTTTCTTTCCATTCCCCTTGTCTAGGGAGCATGGACACTTTGTTAGATGATGAAGAATACGGCCCTCGTTTATAGGGATTGGTTAAGGTAGGGTCCATATGTCAAGGAGCCCACTTGGCATTTTCAAAAGGGGGTGCTGCTGGTCCATGGGCTCAGCTTCTCGTGGTCCCTTGTTCCAGGATATCTAGTGGCATGTGACAGCCAGAAAGGAGTCTCCCCACACCTGTGCCCATAAGATTCCAGACGCTCCTGAGAGGCCTTCCAGACCCAGCACACCTTTGGGATGGTTTAACTTCTGTAGCCCATTTGAAGCCAGGGGATTACTTATTCTCAGGAAATCTCAGCATGTTGCTTGCTCCTTGGAGGGAGGCCGAACCTCTCCCTGTATGGTAGCCTATTCACACCTTTTATTTTAAACTAAAATGTGGAAGAGGTCATAGAAAGTGATGAAAGTGTGAGTAACCAGAGAGAACCAAGTGCATCTCAGTTACTGAGGTAGACTGTCTGGTCCAGTTCCCTAACTCAGAGGAATGTTATTTCATATGGTAATTGTTGCCACCAGTACTTAGTTGGCATTTCTCAGTCTTGTGACTGCAAGAACTTGGTCTTAAAAAGATAAACGATTTTTTCAAACTTTCAGATGAAGTATAAAATCATATGGCATCTCTTTCTGAGTCTTCACTGCTTCTTCTGTTGGACATTTTTGAAGAAGTCCGAGAACTGAGATAAAAGAGGATAGCTGTGGAAAGCTGAAGAGGTTAATATTTTGGTAATGGATTGATGCTTTAGGAAAAAATGTCTAGAATGTGGTTGCTCACTTCCGAATCCTATTTCTGACCATCGGCTTGAGGGAAATAATGAGAGTTCTTTAAGAAAACACACTTAACATTTGCATTGATTGATGACTTTATTATCCCGATGGTAAAACTCTTTAATGAATATTTTAAGATACTATCACATTCCCTAAAAAAAATCAATTTTATTGTTAACTTGACGGAGGGTCCGTTTATCATTCTTTGGATTATTTTTAATAGAGTACCCAAGGAATAATTTGAAGTGTTATTACTGTGGTTGAAGTTAAATAGTTTTTTTATGACTAGTGATTGGGTCATAAATGATGTAAAACAGGATACCTTTGTTAATTAGAGAATTAAAACCTTAACCCTAGACACCAGAGGTGTACAATGAAAATAATGAATTTTGATTCTAAATGTACACTTAGTCATTCCACAAATATTTATTAGGGTTTAACACACCCAGGGGACTTTAGTGCATGAAGTTCTTTAAATTCCTCAAGATAGTCAGCAAATGTGAAGGATATTTGCTTTTCCAATCGCCACTCCTCCTAATTAATCTACCCCATTGCTCTTTGTACAATTTGTACACGAATTATAGGGATGTAATTAGTATAATTACATCTCTATATCCTCTGCTTAAGAACACTAGTGTGGGGACTGTTTTCCTCATTTTTATAACTCTAGCACCATGTGTCTAGCACCATGTCTGGTGCGTAATAGAAGATGCTCAGTAAATATGAGAGAGACTTGGTGCTATCCTGTGGTGCTTGGTATTTAAATACAGTTCTCTGTGCTACATGCCAACCCAAGACTGTGCAGAGGGGAAGCTGTCACTTCCAACTGGGTTGCTCAGAGGGGCTATCCTGAATGAAGTACATTATACATAGACATTTTTTGAGCTGGTAGGATTTCATTTGCCTCAGGCTTCAGCTGGAAGCAAAGGGTTCAGGCCTGAGCTGGACTGTGGCAGAGTATTGGCAGGTGGGGGTGTGGAGCATGGAATCCTGGGCTTTTGGGGCTGACAAGGTTGATTTGTGGCTGGCGGTAGAGGGCCTCTGAGTTCCCTTGTGGCATTTGAAGTTTATACAATGTCTGGAAGTCATGGTAGGTTTTGGAAAGGACCAGACAGGTGAGCTGGCTACAGACAGGAAGTTACTATGTCCCATGAGTGAGGAAAAAAGCTGGACATGTTGGAGGCAGGGGACTGGTGATGGGGTTCTTGCTTTGTGTGGGTGTAAAAGAGTCGTTAGGCGTCAGGTATCAGGACCTGTGATGATAACTCCACCTGTACCTTTGCCGTTTAAGAAGAGTGTTTCTAAAGCCTCCTTTGGAGGGGAATAGATTTTTTTCCCTATCTCTTGGCCCCATTATGAAATTAATTATTCTCATACTTGGATGCCCTGCTGTTGATAAAAAACCATCTAGAAGTTGCACTTTTGCTTTAAGGATGAATTGTTTTCTTCTCCAAGGTGGTACAGGGCAATTTCTCTCTTTTTGCCCTTCTTTAAGATAGATGTATTTGCTATCTTCAATCATCCTTTGCTTCAAGTTCCAGTGATTAGCAGTATTCACCCAAGAAAACAAAAAACAGTGTCCTCTCTTTCCTGTTCCACAGACTTTGCTTGTAAGTCCCGAGCTGAAAGACACCCATAATGGCTGCTAACAGTGGGACTCTGCCGTGCTGAGTTTTAACAAACTGATTTTTCAGTCACCACCCTGGGAAGGAAGGAACATTATCCCTGGGACCAAAGAGGTTGCTAGATTTTATAATGTGCTATGCCTTAGTTCCAGCATCTTGAAAATGTCGGTGCTATTTATGTGATGTTTTTAAAACTAAGAAGTGGGCACCAGATCTCACCTGCAAGATATATTCCTCACATGATGGCTGTGATTATTATATTTCATTTTTATTAAGGGATGTTGGAATGTGTAGGGACCTGAGATTCTATGGCCCCCTTAAAAAAAAAAAATCCCTCCGTTGATTCTGACTGTATAATGGTAGAAACATCTGTGCCCTATTTTGCTCCTTGCTATAATCTTCTCAGTCTGCTGTGGTCTTCTCCAGGTGTGTCCCTGGCCACGTGTGGGCCTGGACAGGAGCCTTTGGAGCTGAAAATGATCCATAGCAACCATGGCAAGGCCTATCCGTGTCCTAGGACCACAGGCACTACACTGTCCACATGGCGGGCCCTCCAGCCTCACTGCCCAGTCCTCTGTGCGGATTCATGAGTCCTCACGTTGAATTCCTCAGACCTACTCCCTGGCTTGGCTGGCAGCAGCATTTCTTACTCTGGGGTTCTGCCCCTAGAAACCAAGTGGAGTCCACAGGCAGGTCATAAAACAGGGAGTGGAGGAGTGGAAATGCGAGGTGGAAGGCTAAATGCAGACATGAACTAAGCTGACTCCTTTCCCTGGTCCTCATCCAGCCCCGCCCCCTTCTTTTAGTCCATAAAGATGAAAATAATTCTTTGTAATAACTACCCCTTAAGCAATTCTGGCCTCTTCAATATAAGAGTGGTGAAGGGAAAGAAGACCAATGACACTTAAGGGAAATCATCACAGCTGAAAACTTTTTACATTTACTGTCCTTTGTTGTTGCCCTGCAAAAGTGATGACATCATCTTCTGTTTTTTCATATACTGGTTAGACCTAGAAGTGTAAAAATTAGATACTTCTCAAGTTCATTTGACATCTGCAGCAGGCCTTGAGCTTATTAATAGTATGACTACCTCACCCTGAGTTGCCCTCTCTATTTTTAAGGGGCATTCACATACTTTTTTTTTCTGTATGTAAAACAATGTTGAGAGGAGAGATGGTGCTGCCTTGGTTTCCCTTGCAGGACCATGCAGTGAAGTTAGGTGCTCCCCACTGCCCCCTACAGCCGGTGAGCAGCAGCGCTGCCTGGCTCCGAGGACTCTCCCTGCATGGGTGCAGCCTCCCCAGAGGCCCCTTCTCAGGTCATTTGTGTCAGTCAGTGTTATTTGTGACACGGACCTGGGCTGGATCTCACTGTTGCTGTTTATTAGAGGGGGCCCTTCAGACAAACATTTATCCTCCTTTCATGCTTCTGTTTCCTGGCTCCAGAAGGATTATGGTAACATTACTACCTGCCTTGCAGATAAGTGTGCATTTAAATGGATACAAATGTTCAGAATCATGTTGAAAACATGGAAAGCGCACAGTAAGTGAGGCCGTTATCATCACTCAGATTGTGTCATATCTGTCTTTATCTGGACTCTATACTGCCACTGAGTTTTCATTCTCATATCTGAATGTCGCCAGGTAACCAGTATCCTTTTGTACTTATTTTGTGGCTTAACTGAAAAGATGTATGTTGAGAGAAGACTCTTATTAAAGTAGAGAAGATTCTATTGATTTTAGGAGAATGAAGTATCTGTATGTTAATGACAGTTTACTTTTTTTTTAAGATTTTTTTTTATTTATTCATACAGAACTGGGGTACAGGCCAGAGATGCGGAGGGTGAGAGGATTCACCAGGGACAGAGTGGGGAGCAGAACAGGCAGAT
>NW_004567103.1:41434751-41477569 GCF_000260355.1 Condylura cristata
CCTCCAGGGCAGGCGGGGATCAAACTCATGCGGTAATGGCTTAAGCTTCTTAGTGCAGTGCTTTAACCCGCTGCGCCACCAGGGAGGGCCCGACGGTTTACTTTTTAAGAGGTCTATATGGCCAGCCAGCAAGTGGCAGTGACAGTGGGTACTGTGCACTTTCAAATTTATACTTCTGAAATCAGCTGAAGTACAATTTCTGAGCTCAAGATTAACTCATATCTTTAGATGAAACAAATAGTTTCATCTCATCACCTAAAGCCTCCATAATTCTACCCATTCTTCAGATGACCTTTGCAATAGTCATGATGGTGGCCTGGCATCTGGACCATAAATAATGTTGCTGAGTAACATGAAGGTGATCCAGTTAAGTCATGTAGTCGACAAGCTGACTGACCTTTGATACTTAACCTTTCTAACCTATTTCTTCCTCTCTAATCTCCACATGGAGTAGTATAAAGTTTAAATGACGTAAGGACCAAGTGAAAGTGCTTTGTGCTCGCAAAGCACTACAGGTGTCAGAGCTGGTGCCTCAAAGGGCCTTTCTCCGAGGACATGTAGAACTGTGTGTTGGTCTTAGTGAGCCCTTAGTGGGTAGGTAGCCCATCATTTTGGGGTTCTCAGCGAGCTCTCCACATTTGTTCTTGGTTGTGGAGAGGATCAACCTGAAGGGGCTTAATCTGGGAGGTGACTTTTAGTCCTATTATATTGAGTGGAGGTGAGACAGGGCACAATCCTTTTAGAAAAACTACACAGTAGTTAGAGTTTGGGGGTTAGGAAAAGCAAAGTTTCCTACTGAAAAGTGGTTGTCTTCTCCCAGCAGCAGTTTCACAAGCTCTTCATTTGGCCATAATAGTTTTGCAAAGATCTGTTTTCAAGGTCATTCCAAATACTTCATCAATTTCTGAATAATAGAAATTGCAGTAGAAAAGTCTGTTTTGAAACCTAACTTGCATTAGACTGACCAGATGACTCCTCAAAGTTCTGCTCAACTAGGTGAGGCTGCAGGCCAGTACTCAGCTGGCCTCCCTGGGCTTCAGGATCCCTGTTAATAAACTGGGATGTAAATAAGGTTTCCAAGGTCAGTGTAGTCAGTTGTGCACCTACATGTAACTTACTGGCCAGTAAACATCTATTCCTGGGAGACCCACCCCTAGAAAGGTTGCCTTTTCCTGATCTTCAAGGATCTCGTGGATGGTCTAACCTAGCTGCGTCCATTTGTATTTTTAAGTTTATCTTGTCTGTTAGAAAGGCTGAGGTTGCTGATTTTGCCAACCATACTTGAATGTTTCATCTGTTGAGACTTTGCCCAGGCTGTCTTATCTGTGTGCACCATGGCCTTTGCATTTATTACTCCTCAAGAGGTTAGCTCGGCTGGCACTAGGCTGGTTAAAGGCTGGTGGTTTAAGAAATGCTCTTTGCTAACCAGTTGGCATTTCTCCTGTTCTTTTCTCTCTTCCTTAGCCTTAATTTTATTATTAAAAGATAATGGGAGGGACTGACTTTGAAATGATTCTGGAATTAAGATGAGAGACCTTGAACAAACAATTAATATGTACATATTGGGTGGGTATCATGTGCCAGTATGATGTGATTTGTGAAGGACAATTGAGTTGGGAAAAGTGTGAGGAGGAAATGGGCACTCTCACAATTTGTTGGTGGCATGGAAGCGGTCCGGTGTCTGTAGAGCTGTTTGGCAATATCTGTCATAATTAAAAGTGCATATGCTTTTAAAAAATTACCTGTTTATTGAGCAATTGACAGACTGTTTTCAAGAGTGCTGTATGGTTCATTTTGTATTGCTATCCACAGCTCTAGATCTTGCCAACAGTACTTTTTCTGTTAGTCATTATTTTTTAAAAGAAAATATTAGACTTTTGTTTTAATTTTAGGGCTTACAGTATTGCTCTTTCACATGTGTATATAAGTGCCATATAGTCTTTGACCTGGCAACTCCACTTATTTAAACAAATTTTTAAAAGATTTACTTATTTGTGCATATAGAACTGGGGTACAGGCCAGAGTTGCAGGAATAGTGAGAGGATTCACCAGAGGCAGAGTGGGAAGCAGAACAGGCCAACTGACGAAGTACATTGCTGAGGTCTGCTGCACCATATGGGTCATCTTTGAGGCAGGGATCGAACTCATGCTGAGGTGGCTTTAGTTTCTTAACGCTGTGCTTTAACCCGCTGTGCCACCAGGGAAGGTCCTAAACAAAATTTTTAATTAAATGTTGGGTTGTCATATTTAGGTTTCAGGTGTAGAGTACTAATATTCTGCAGCTATGCAGACATTATGCATCTGCAGATATTATGAGAGATAAGTATACAGACATGGACACTAGTCTCTACCCTTCACCATGCAGTGCAGCTTGCTTACGTGGTTTACCCACTGGTAAACACCATTCTATTCTTCAAGTTAAGGATTTGTTTTTGTTTTATTTGTTCTTTTTGCTTTGTTTCTTTATATCGTCACTCTATGAAATCATATGGACTTTGTCTTTCTCCCTCTGACTTATTTAACTTAGCATTTGTCCCTTAAGATCAACCCATGTAAACACAAATGACAGGATCTCATCTTGTTCATTTTTTTAAAGAGAGTATTTTTATTATTTTTTACTTTCTTAAAAAAAGATTTATTTATTTATGCATACAGAACTGCAGTACAGGCCAGAGGTGCAGGGACAGAGCGGGGAGCAGAACAGGCAGATTGACAAAGCACACTGCTGAGGGGAGCAGCAGGTGAGAAAGGAGAGGTCTGCCATGCCACGTGGGTCACCTCTGGGGCCCTGGGATCTAACTCACACTGAAGTAGCTGCAGTCCTGCATCCTCACTTGTTGCGCCACAAGGGAGGGCCAGGATCTCATCTTTTTTTCCTAAGTATTTCCTATTGTGTATATGCACCACATCTTCTTTATCTCCTCATCCATCATTGGGTATTTAGGTGGTTTCTGTAACTTGGCTGTTAAAAAAAGGCTACAGTAGGGCTCTCCCTGGTGGAACATTGGGTTAAAGCACTGCATCATGAAGCTATTGCAGCCGCTGCAGCATGAGTTTGATCCCCTGCCAGGGAGGTGACACACATGGTGTGGCAGATCTCTCCTGACCTGTCTGCTGCTCCTCTCAGCAGTGTATTTCACTCCAGCTGCCTGTTCTGCTCCTCACTCTGTCTCTGGGGAATCATCTCCCCCACACCGCTGGCCCACACCCCAGTTCCTGTATGTATTAGTAAATAAATCTTTTTTTTTTAAAGCTACAGTAATAAGCATACGTGTCCATAAATTTCCTCAAACAAGTAGGGTTTTAATGTTCCTCAGATAAATGTGCAGAAGTTGGAATGACTGGATCCCATGGTATTTCAGCTTTCAATTTATTAATGTATAAAGAATTAGACCCAATGAAGAATTAAAATTACTTATTTAGATAATATATTGTTACTCATTAATAATATATGCTCAGCCATTAAAAATAATTGGAAAACTCTATGCTTTGATATAGAACCATCTCTAAACTATATTTCACAGGGAGAAATAAGTGTAAAACACTGTGATTATATGCTACTTTGTATGTGTCTGTCTGTATTTAGTAGAGTATTTTCCTGAGAAAGAAAAAACTGATACAAGTGATGGCCTTGGGTTGGGGGATATCTGGGAGATTACTTTTACAACTTTTATGTATTTTGTACTATTTACACATGCTATTATTAAAAAAGAAAATACATTGTCATGCCCTAGAGGAGATTGCACTTTAGTCAGACTATAGAATTATACCTTTAGTAGGGAACTTAATGTAGTATACACAGACATTGATTCATAATGGTGCACACCTGGAGCTTTTTTAATGTTATATTGGAATGTTGCATCAATAACATAAAAAGAAAGCCTAGATAAGACATATAAGTATGGGTTAAATACTGACTCTATGGAAGATTGAACGCCCAGCTTGAGGTGTACACATACTTGCCTAAAACATACACGGTGCTGTAAACCAAAGTTATCTCAGTTAAAAAAGTACAACTTACATATATAGGAGAAAATATATTGTATGTATATATATTTAGAATTTATTATGTAAATTTCCCTCAAATTTACATATATAAAAGAAAAACGAACTGGAGCTTAAAAAGGACATTGAACCTGTAAAACTATCTGTAGGACACTGCAAAAAAAAAAAAAAGGTGAATTTTAAAATACGGCGATGCCAACTTCTCGTTGTGCAGTTAAGTTGATCTGATTTGTCCACTTGTCTTCAAGGTAGGAAGGCATGTCTTCAAGGCTGTCAGGAGGGCCAACCTGAGGTTGCAGTGTTCAACCTGGGGAGAGGGCTTCCAGGCTAACTCGCGGACGGACCCCATGTGATCACAGAGGCGCAGCGCCCCAGGGTTGATCTGTCCGAAAGCCTAGAAGTGCTCATCCATAAATGATGATAAAACTGCCTGGTACAGCAAGCTTGGGGCGAATAACCCAATAAACCACTAAGTGTGTGCAAACTGCTGCTGTCAAAGAAGCTGTTAGGTATCTCAAAGCTGGTAAACTGGAGCAAGAGGTGCTAATTAAAATGAGGCCAAAATGTATGTTTTTCCCTCTTAAATAACTGGGCAAGAATTGTAAAATTGGGAGAGTAGACCTTAAATGGGATCTCTGACCTTGGAGCGAATCATTTCACTCCCTAAATCCGTTTCCCCACTCGGGAAGTGGAGTGGGCTCTCCCTGGAGGTCCTGTGGCTCCTTCCAGTTGGACATCCCGTGACAGTGTGGCGTTAACAGTAATTCCCATCCCAGCTGAGATGAGTCACACTGCCTGAAAAGTTCAAATGTGAAGAGGAAGTCTCTGTGTATGAGAATGCTCCTGCTCTGGGGATTCTGAGCCTCTGGGGACAACGGGGACGCATTACCACCATCAAGAGGAGACACCAAGAAAGCACAGAGTGGGAAGTATCCGCTGTTTCTGTTTGTGCTCTCCCCGCCTCCATCCCTCCTTGGCTTTCATCTCACTGGGGTTATACTTTATGTCACGTGTCACTTGTCAGTCCTGCAGACTGATTAAAGTTTGTGTTGCCAGCAGCAGCCCAGTTCCTGGCCTAGGAGCAAGACGTGTATGAGACAGATTCAGGATCCCTTTAGGGTGGTATATACATTACTGTTGTGCCTCTTGTTATAACTACCACCATTCTGGATAAATGAAGCTCTAATCATTAGTACCTTATTTCATATTCAAAACCCACACTAAAAAAAATTTAAAATGGACTCCTTGGAATGTAGTTAAAAAGAAAAAGCTAAGTGTTTTTAGATAGTTTGGCTTGTATTACAGTGTATAATCACATTTTTCTAACATTCATCACCACCCCAATAGATAAGCCCTTTGGCATAGCAAATAGTATATCGTACTTCCCTGGCTCCCAGGCCTACGGGACTGTCCTGATGCTTCTTCTTTTTCAGTTGTTAATAATTGTATCTGAAAAGGAACTTAAAGATTGAGATAAATTATTTCTTTTCACAAGTGGGGATCTAAAGAAGATAAAGTATGGTGCTGGGTATTCAGAAGTGGCAGCAGGACAGAGCTGTAGGCGCTGGAGGAGCACCGTCTCCCTCACAGGGTACGCCTGCCTGGTAGGAAAGGGACGTGAGGGCAGGCTGGCAGGCTGTCTGACCTCAGGGTGCACCCCGGAGCCACCTGGCTAATCCATACCCAGGTCTTTTCCTTGTAGGTTGGATAAAGTAAGTTAAGGTGATAGATTCAATAGTCATGAAGATTCTGGATTGGGATACCTGTCTGTGTTCCTGTAGAACCATTCTAATAGCAATGAAGACCTGTTCACAAGGGTGAGACATTCTTTTCATGTGTGGTGAATAGTACCCAGAATAGGGTACATCATGCCTTCTTCAAAAATGGGGGAGAGTAGTAAAAAGTGTCCTAAAGTTTACTTATTGCAAACCAAACCATTCCCTGCAGAGTAGTGAAAATCCTTACTTGAACATCCTGCTTAAATATAAACTAAAAAGCAGCTTTGTTATAATTAGATGTGAAATACCTCAGATCCATGCGTTCTTGTAGCCGGAGGAATCCCCTACGTTTTGGAAATTAACTGCCCTTTCCTTTTTGGCCAAATACATGAGCCTCTTGAGAAAACAAATATAAGTTCCTGTTTTATTCACTTTCCAGTTTTACTTTATCTTCGCATCATGCTTGGCAGTTTACAAACGGGTAAGATTTCCAGTAAATTGTTTGGGGTCATATTTCTTAGATTGAGTCATTGCTGAAAAACTTGTTTATGAACAGGAAGGAGCCCATGAAAATGTCTACACGGTCAGCACGCCAGACTGTTAAGGAAGCTGGACCACTTTTTAGTTAAAAGAGAAAAGGATAGAAGGATGATTCTGAAATGCAGGGGATAGCAAATTTATGGTCTAGGGTTTTGTTGAATGATTTACAACTCAGTGTATTTGAGAATTTTTCTATTTTAAAAAACTGTTGGTCATTGGAGGTTGGGAAAATAATTCTCAGAGTTGTTAGGAAGAAAACTTAATTAGTTGTAACTCTTAGTACCTATTAGAAGTCACTGTTTTACTGGTTATTTTATAAGATTGAGCTAGACAAAATTTAACCCAGTGACATTTACCCATCACCTAGCAGCTGTAAGACCCTTTTAATCTTGTTCTAGAATATAGGTGCGATTTGATGCTTTTTGTTTTTTAAAGATTTTATTTAATTTTGTATACAAGAACTGGGCTACAGACCAGAGGTGTGGAGGATGAGAGGATTCACCAGAGACAGAGAAGGAACAGTACAGGCAGATGTACTGAAATACACTGCTGAGGGGAGCAGCGGGCGGTACAGGAGAGGTCTGCCACGCCATGTGGTCACCTCCCTGCCAGGGATCAAATTCACGATGTTGTGGCTGCGGATAGCTTCATAGTACTGTGCTTTAACCTGTTGTGCCACCAGGGAGGGCCCAGTTTGATATTTTTAATTAGCTACTTCACAATTATTGTAGCACTTTATTTTTTAATTATTCAAGAGTTAGCAAATCAGTCCAGTAGAATGAAAAGTACTTGAGTGAGGACAGACTATAAAGAATGACCTGTCAGCTGCCGCCTCTAAATGTTCACTGAGAAAGTAATTGGCATTGGGTTGTGCATCTTCTTGTAATGAAACAGCAGGAGACAAAGTAAAGAGAAGTAAATAGCTGGATAAATATTTATGAAATATAATACTCATCAACAAAATGTATTTTGAAAATACATCTGCTTGGTATCACTACTTTGTTTAGTAAGGTCTGTGACTGGAGAGCCCAGAGCCTTGTGAATTAAAGAAAAATCTTTTTGTTTTACCAATTCTACATAATTCAAGCATGTCCTCAATTGTTTTTGTACGCTCCTATAAGCCCTAATTTGGTTTATGCTCTAACAGTAGGCTGTGATTCATGTTCCATCTGGTTTTGCTCAAAACTATTTGAGCACCTTCTAATGGAAAAAAATTAAGTCAGATTTAGGTTTTTGATGAATAATATAACCATCTGGGCATAAAATAAAGAATAAAATATATAGAAGAAAAACATTACCAAGTGTATCTTAACTCTGTTATTAATTAATGTTTGCAGGGAAAGATCCCAGGGGAGTGAATGTTAAAAGGAAATATATTATTTTCTTAATAGAAAGACATGATTTTTTTTGAGTAACTTGAGACCTTGTCTGAATCTTTATACTATAAAATCTTAAGTGAAGATCAGTTTTCATTTTCTTTTTACAAAGCTAGTAACTGTGCATTGAACACTGTATAGGTGAAAAGTATTTTTAGAAGGAAACCTCCCACCACCTTCCTGGTTTTTCAGGACAAAACAGGTGGGTGAGGAGAGGAAGAAAAGAGGGGTTGGGGGTGAGAGGAGGTACCTGCCTCATTAAAATATTGGCCTGTTTGGACCTCCTTCCTGATGGCGCACTGGGCTAAAGCATAGCACTTCGGAAGCTAAGCTGCTTCAACACAAATTCAATCCCCAGCCAGGGGGCTGACCCTCGTGGCACAGCAGACCTCTCCTTTCTTGCCCTTTGCTCCCCTCAGCAGTGTATTTTAGTCAATCTTCCTGTTCTGCTCCCCACTCTGTCTCTGGTAAATCTCTCATCCTCTGTACCTCTGCCCTATACTCCAGTTCTGTGTGCATAAATAAATAAATCTAAAAGAAAATTTTGCTTGTATAATTAGAAACCATTTTATTTTTCATTTAAAATTCTTCTCAAAAGGCTGTTTACTAAATAACTTTGAGACCAAAATGACAATATCTTTGGTTTATTTCTGATTTTGGTGTGTGTGGGGGGGATGGTCACCTAGCATGACAAATGCTGGTTTGTTTGAGCCATTAAAATTGGCATAAAACTTGCAAAAGACATACTTAGCATAAATTCTGTGTTCAAGACTTTTTTTCGTTGTTTATCCTGGTACAAAGATGTTTGTTTTAAAGTACTATGAGTTAATAGTCCAACTTCAGACTCCATAAAATGTGTGACAGATTACCCAGATGGCAAAAGATGATATATACATTTTAAATAGGAATGTTTCCATGAGCCCAGATGGTGACTTAACATGAATTATCGAATATTTGTGTTTCTTATTAAATCATCATCTTTTGTCTAAGCCAAGCGTAGCAACATAATTTGCAACACTCAGGAATCACTAGAGGACAACCACAATTCCGACATTGAAGGCAGGCGGCATTTGCTCCCTGTGGCTTGTGAAAGCTCACAAGCAGCCTCTGTGTTGCCCTAGGGAACATTTTTGCTAGTCATGAGGAAATAAATACCTGTTGGAATGCTGTACAAATACATCAACCCTCTGCTTTCCTGTCCCTCCCCAAACTCAGATCTCCTCACCATTCTGCATGGGAACTTTCCTCCATGGGGACTCTGAGGGAGTAAGGCAGCTGTCTTTCCTCAGCGTCCTGGACTTATGCAGGAAAGAAGTTTCAGTTCTTCTTAAGCACTTCCTTCCCCGCCATCACATGTCATGTGCTCGCTTGGTGCTGGCTCCACCCGGACTGCTTCCTCTTCATGGTACACAAGTTTTGCAGAGATGGGTCATTTGTGGACGAAGTCATGTGCCTGGTCACAGGGCTCCTTACAGGAAATGCCGCTCACTCACTGCCTGTGAGGTTTGCACGGAGCACAGTCCTTGCACCCGTGGGCTCCCCACCAGAGAGTGGACAAAATTCTGCTGTTCTCATTTTCAAAATAAAGCTTTGAATCATTCATTCATGTAGTGCCATCTCTGCACGCTGTTTAGTTTATGTGAAAGTCTGAGAGTGGGACATATTAAGTCCATGACAAGAAATCCTTGTCACTGCATCCCACCTTTGATCATTGTCTTTTTAAAAGGAATTGGGAGTAGTTAAAACTCAGCTTAAAAAAAAAAAAAAACAAACCTTTTCTTATGGGGACCTCTCATAGTGAAAATGAACATTAGATAAATATAAACTTAAAAATAGAGAGGACAACCTCTGAGAAACAGCCTTGGTCATTAGGAGCTCCTTGAACGCTGCCCGGCCTGCACTAAGCGCAATTAGGTGCTGCTGCTTGGAAGATCTTTTGGTCCCATTCCTAGTGGAGACAGTGTCCGGCTGAGGGAGCCATCCACCTCCCAGGGACCAGCAGTGTTTCCGATCAGATGGTAGAGGCCGGAGCTGGCAGAGGACCACGATGCTATAGAGCAGACACAGGTGCTGCTGAATGTCTTTGCTGACAAGGACCCATCAAGATGTCTTTTCCTGATTGTGGTTCCTGAAAAATAATTGGAGCTGTGTGTTGAAGGGTAGGCATCTCAGGAATTGGGCAGCAATGAATGGGTCTTAGGTGTACATAAATTTATTCCTAACGGCGTATGTCGTTTTATTTACAGCACATCTTGCACATACCTAGTAGCCAGTTTTAGTACTTCCCTGAAGAGGAACTGAGTAGCTTCATTTCTGGGTATTTCAGGCTCCCACTAGAGTTAGATTAACATCTTCTTTTGTGCCCATTGGCCTGGAATTTGGTCTAGTTTATAGCATAGGGAAAGACCCATCACTTTTAGTGCACTTTTAGTGCACTTACTAGTATTTGCATATACTGTGCATTTACAGTTCCTCTCATGTCTCAACCCATCAGCATCTGCCTGATAGGGGCAGGGTTCCACTAATGTGTAGCCATATCTGAACCTACTCAAGACAGTTCATCTGGCAGGGATCAAAGGGGGTAAAAATAAAGAATAGTTACAATCCTTGGTGTGACTGCAACAGATAATTGTAGAGAACATTAGAAATGTCCCTCCAACCCATAGGACTGAGGTCTAGGAATACTTTGAAAGGATCAGAATTGTGAGCAGGCATTTCCAACATTTGCTTCAGTGCTTTCTCAGTTTTTTGTTTTCTTTTTTTTTTTTAATAAAAAGTTCAAAAATGGAGACTGGTTTTTACCCTGGCATCTCTAAACTTTAAAGAAGTCCCAAGCCTAGGTAGTCTAGGGGAGGTGAGGGAGAACTGTGACACAGTGATTCCCCTGGTGCAAGGACAATATTTTGGTGTTTCCTTTATTAACCCTTTGAAGACCTCAGTGTACTTTCTGCATCAGTTTTTGAAAGGGACCATCATTTTTTCTTTAGAAATAGAAATTAGAGTTCAAGTGTGTGATCATGCATTCCTTTAATTTTTAGTGTTAACATTTAGTAGTTGGAAATACATTAAACACCTCTGTAAGATCAGGGTCAGAAGCTTGAGCAGGAGAATAGTCTAGATAGGATACCCTGATGCACCAAGATGTCGCCTAACCAAATTACAATTTGGTTTACGGTTTCTCTATACCTTGGACCTTTCTCTTTCACATGACCTTTGGATAAACATCTTTTAAATGAGGGAAAAATTTTTTTTCACAAGTGAAGTCATTCTCAGGCTTTATTTTAATGGGGACTCCCCTGAAAAGACAGGCATGGAAGAGCTACCATTACTGTTTTGTTGTACATGGTCAGGAAAGTGATCCAGGTGACATGTGCATAGTCCATCCTTCTGTGAACCCGCCAATTTCACACCACCAAAATGTCAGGGCAAAGTATGTGCATGACAATGGATTTTATAATTTGGCCAGTGATCAGATTTTATATTTTTAGTGTAGTCTATTGGTTGAAAAACCTTGAATCCAAGATTAAGACTATCCAGTTACCTATCTTCCCTGTTCAGCTAATTTCTGTATACTAGACCTCAGTCTTCTCATCTGTAAAATAGGAGTGTGCTTTTTATATGGTAGTTTTGAGGATTAACTTGTCTATGTAAAGACCTTAGAACAATGTCTGGCAGGTAGAAGAAACTGAAGAGACTGGCTTCATTAAACACAGGTTTACTTGAGCCAACTCTAAAGAGCTGCAGGTGCTATTTTAACAGTACCTATTGGATGTGCTTTATGCTCTATGTTATACTGTTCAAGGCTAGAATAACTCCTGAACAGGGCTTTATTACATATGAGATTCCAGCATCAGTTGTCAAAATTGATTAAGGTTAGAGGTGGCCTCTACTATCTGGCAAGTGTGCTGCCTCTAACCTGAGTGGCCAGCTCCTCCTCTGATGGGTAAAAATAGCTTGACTGCTCACTGAAGCAACAGTCATGCTCTTTTGTCCTTGGAGGCTGATAGTGGTGGATCTCTAGACATGCAGGGCAGCCTGGTGCTGCCAGCAGTCAGCTGAGCCGAAATACAAAGCTTGACGTTTGTGCGCAATGTCTACTGGCTTCAGGCCCCACACTCTTCCTCCCTATATCTTGATCTTGCCAGTTGCAAGCTCATTTTATTACTTTCATATTGATGATCAGGAAGAAACTGATACACATTTCCTACCTGTTGAGACTTTTTAAAAGCTAAAGTTAACAAGTCAGAAAATTTGTTTTTCACATATTTGTGGTTAAGGAAGTCTGGAAATGGTACTTATCCCTAACCTTGTTAATATAACTCAAAATAGCCAGTCCCTGGTAAGATTTTCCCTATTGTCTTAACACTTAGTACTTTTTCCATCTTTCTGAGGAGCCATTTTTTTTGTTTTGTTTTATTTATTTATTTTTAAAAGTTTTATTTATGCATACAGAACTGGGGTACAGGCTAGAGGTACAGGGGCGGTGGGAAGCTTCACCAGGGACAGAGTGGGGAGCAGAACAGGCAGATCGACGAAGTACACTGCTGAGGGGAGCAGCAGTCGGGTCAGGAGAGGTCTGCCGCGCCATGTGGGTCACCTCCGGGGCAGGGATGGAACTCATGTTGAAGTGGCTTTAGCTTCTTAGTGGTGTGCTTTAACCCGCTGTGCCACCAGGGAGGGAGAGCCCTTTCTGTTTTATTTTAAACGAGGTCTATTTATGACTTCTCAGGAATAAAACTGGTGATCACTATTCTTTTCCCAGCTCTCTTGGTTGGCAGTTGACAACCCTTTGGTTCCCCCACGTCACAAGATTATCATTAGCCAGCACGTTTTTTATAGATAAGTGAGCCATTGAGACAGTAGTAATGATGGGGACAAATAATACAGTATAGTAAAGACCAAGAATGGTGGTATTCTTTCATAACTACCAGACTGACAATTTAATTGGATCTCTGCCCTCTACCTTCTGTCCCCCTGTTGCCAACCCACCCACCCACCCATCCTGCTCTCTGGTAAAGTGGGTTAAACAAGTTTAGGAAAAAGTCCATGTATTTAGTCCATGTTCTCCAAACCCAGTTTTCTCTAATACCAGTAACTTGGAATACTTGGTCTGATTTTTATATTCCATTAAACAATGCAAGAAATGTACTGTGCAGCATTCATCACTCTTTAGTGAACTCTATCACCGCCCAATCATTAATTATTCAAGTAATAAATGATCAGAATGGATGGTTGTTTGTCGGTTGTTATTGGTGAATAGATTCATTGAATGGAATTAACTATGCCTTTCCAGAACACTGGATCTGTGTTCTCATTCAGATTTTGTTTGTAATCTCCCTTCCCATTCCCCTCCACCACAGTGGCATAATATGAATGATGTGGTATCTGCCATTAAAAAACCATCTTATCCATGCTCTCCCTTCCTCCTTTTTGTTTTAAACACAGGACATGGATTTGATTGACATACTTTGACCAATCTCCCTAATGAACCAATCTCCCTAATGGGGGAGCAGCAGGACATGGATTTGATTGACATACTTTGGAGGCAAGATATAGATCTCGCAGTAAGTCGAGAAGTATTTGATTTTAGTCAGCGACGGAAGGAGCATGAGCTGGAAAAACAGAAAAAACTTGAGAAGGAAAGACAAGAACAACTCCAGAAGGAGCAAGAGAAAGCCTTTTTTGCTCAGTTACAGCTAGATGAAGAAACAGGTGAATTTCTCCCAATTCAGCCAGCGCAACATATCCAGTCAGAAACCAGTGTATCTGCCAACTACTCCCAGGTACAGAGAACACAGCTCTTGGGAAAGTGCATGAAGAGAGCATTGCTCTTGGGAAAGGGTTTAAGGAAAGCATTGCCCCAGAAATTAAAATATTGGGGCCTGGGTTTCAACTGTACCTTTCATTAACTATGTCTTCACCACCTAATCAAGTCTAATCACCAACTTCGACTTCCCGATGAGGTCAATATCTGAAGTGCTATAGATTATTAGAAGGATTAGGAGGACATTAACTGAGTGAAAGAGCATTGTAAGCTAATGAACCATCCTGTAAGGACCAAACAGAATAAACTAGCGACAGGAATGCTAGCCACAGGTCAGGCCCTGTTCTAAAGCACTTGACATAGACTGATAGTTAATCAACAATGAGCCTGAGGAGCCAGTATCCTCCTTTCATATACTGATGAACACTTGATGCCCAAAGAGGTTAGAAACTTGCCCAGAAATTGGGGGAGAGGGGGTTTCAAGATTAGAACTCAGGTTGTTAGGTTCAGTTCTGTGTGCTGAACTGTTCACTAACCTAATTTGTACCTGAGTAAACCATGTTTAGATTTTAGCTAATAGTCATATAACATTGTTCATTAGTGTGGCAAATGTACTGTATATTTTAACAATGGAGGAAACTGGACCTGTGTAAAAGAATTCTCTATACTTGCATTTTTCTACAAATGTTTAAAGCTGTTCTGTGTATTTAAGAAGTTAAGGGAGACAGATATTTTAAATTAAAACTTTAAAAATGTGATCCTGAACCTAATAAAATGCATTTTGATTTCTTTTAAAAATGGTAAATTTAGGCATAAACCTAGCCAGCAGAAAACCATCCAAGCCATATAAGCAGAATAATGGTAAACTTTAAAAAAAACTTTAAATGGATATTTGCAGAATACTTTTTTAAAAAGCAATTTAATGTATAATCTAGAAATCTTTAAAAAGATTTTTTAAATGACCACAGTTGTATGAGAGGAGCCGTTAATTACCATTTAACTTTCAAACTTCAGAAAAAAATAAAATTGACAAGCAAAAAACAAAAACTGATGAAATGTTTGATTTAACTAGATAACAAACATGTCATGAATACTGAACAATTTCTTCTTCCTTTGTGTCTTTCCCTTTCATCCAGGTTGCCCACATTCCCAAATCAGATGCTTTATACTTTGATGACTGCATGCAGCTTTTGGCCGAGACATTCCCTTTTGTAGATGACAATGAGGTATAACCTTCGGTTAATAGCAAAACTCTGCAACTGCATCTAATATATCCTCTAATCTACTTCTTTAATGTTGCTCCACTTTTTGAAAAGAATGAAAAAAATTTTAGGAAATTTTGTCAAGAAAATGTAAGTCTAATAGATAACTTTGCAGCTAAGAAATAAACTTCCAATCACACACACTACAAAACCAAAATCCTTTACTTACTGCATAGTGCAAAGCATGAGTCAGGGTAACTATGGAAACAAGAGAACACATTTGTTCTAGGTAACTAGAAATAAATTTCAGTGACTTAAGAACAAGCTGGGTAATAAACCAAGACTTGTTCAACTAACAATTTTAATAAATCTCTTGTGATTAAATCACTATCCTAGTCATTACAGAAATACAAATTAATCCTAAACATTGTTTTTAATCATTTTAAAGTTTACTTTCACATGCATAGGAGAAAGCAATTACACCAGTAAATGAATAAATCTGGAATCATTTGAGTAAGAAAAGATGTTTCATTTTTATAGAGGTGGGGATCACAGTGGTTATAATTAGAGAAATACAGAACCACTGCTCATTCAATTTAAGATATTACAAATGGTCCCTCAGAATGTACTCATCAACTCTTGCCTTATATAGACGAATGCCTTATCCATTTCAGGTTTCTTCAACGAGGTTTCAGTCACTTGTTCTGGATATTCCCAGCCACACTGAGAACCCAGTCTTCACTGTTCCTAATCAAGCTCAGTCACCTGAAACTGGTGTCAGTCAGTCAGCCGTCACTGATTTAGACAGTATGCAGCAGGACATTGAGCAAGTTTGGGAGGAGCTATTATCCATTCCAGAATTGCAGGTAACTAAAATCTAGTGTAATACCAAAGACGCTACTTCCTACTCAGTGTCTTTACATTAGTCATTCTACTTACTGTTTATAAGCCACTTTTAAATTGGTCGGAGAACTGCCCATGCTCACCTAACTACAACTTAGGTAAAAGGACTGAATGTGTTGATAGATCAAGTTGTAAACCCGAGGAAGTCTGATCTAGGAACCCTAAAATTAATACATCTTCTTAGACATAAATCTCTGTGGGAAATGGGAATTATCTCTGAATTATAGAAGATATTGAAGATATTAGAATTGGGATGGGAAGAGCTTACCTTCACATACAGATTATCAGATAATCAAGTATTTAGCTTTGATTTATATAGCATAAACTTCTTTTTCATGCAGTGTCTCAATATTCAGAATGACAAGCTGGTCCCAGAGAACAGTGCGGTTCCAAGTCCAGAAACCCAGCTGACAGACATTGACAACAATTACCATTTCTACTCATCATCAATCCCCTCACTGGAAAAAGAAGTAGGTAACTGCAGTTCACATTTCCTAAATGCTTTTGAAGATTCCTTTAATAGCATTCTCTCCACAGAAGATCCCACCCAGTTGCCAGTGGACTCGTTAAATTCAAATGTCACAGCAAACAGATTTTGGTGATGAATTTTATTCTGCTTTCATAGCAGAGCCCAGCAACAGTGTGCCCTTCTCTGCTGCTTTAAGCCAGTCAATCGCTGAACTTCTGAATGGGCCCATTGATGTTTCTGATCTGTCCCTTTGTAAAGCTTTCAACCAAAGCCACCCTGAAAGTGCAGCAGAATTCAATGATTCTGACTCTGGCATTTCACTGAACACAAGTCCCAGCATGGCCTCACCAGAACACTCAGTGGAATCTTCTGTCTGTGGAGACACACCACTGGGCTTCAGTGATTCTGAAATGGAAGAGACAGAGTGTGTCCCCCGAAGTGTCCGGCAGAATGGCCCCCAAACACAGCCAGTACAGTCTCCTGGGGATACAGTTCAACCCTCGTCACAACCTCAGGGGCAGAGAGCTCCGGTGTGTGATGTCCAGTGTGAGAACACGCCCAAGAAAGAATTGCCAGGAAGTCCTGGTCATCGGAAAACCCCATTCACAAAAGACAAGCATTCAGGCCGCTTGGAGGCTCATCTCACAAGAGATGAGCTAAGAGCAAAAGCTCTCCATATCCCATTCCCTGTAGAAAAAATCATTAACCTCCCTGTTGATGACTTCAATGAAATGATGTCCAAGGAGCAGTTCAATGAGGCTCAACTTGCATTAATTCGAGATATACGAAGGAGGGGTAAGAATAAAGTGGCTGCGCAGAATTGCAGAAAAAGAAAACTGGAAAATATAGTAGAACTGGAGGAAGATTTGGATCATTTAAAAGATGAAAAAGAAAAATTGCTTAAAGAAAAAGGAGAAAATGACAAAAGCCTCCATCTATTGAAAAAACAACTAAGCACCTTGTATCTCAAAGTCTTCAGCATGCTACGAGATGAAGATGGAAGACCATACTCTCCTAGTGAGTACTCCCTGCAGCAGACGAGAGATGGCAACGTATTCCTTGTTCCCAAAAGTAAGAAGCCAGATGTTAAGAAAAGTTAGATTTTGGATGACCTTTCCTGAAGTAGTTTGTTTTTTTTGTACTGTTTATACTAAAAGCTCCTACTGTGATGTGAAATGCAGAAATATACTTTATAAGTAATTCTATGCAAAATTAGTCAGAACTAGAGTAGAATATAAAGCTTTCAAAAGCATTAAAATAAGTTATCAGTATGCTGAATCAGTAGTTTCACTGTAACTGCAAAGTTAATTTCTCAGAACACCATTTGGGCTAGTTTCTATATAAGTGTAAATACTACAAAAACTTCTTATTTATACTGTTCTTATCTCATTTGTTACATTCATAGATTTATATATGACATCTGGCTAAAAGCAAATTGTTGCAAAACTAACCACTATGTACTTTTTTTTAATAAATATTGTCTGAATAAAAAAAATGGCATTTTTTATATTAAATTGTTTAGCTCTGGCCAAAAAAAAAAAAAAAATAGTTGAAAGCTGATACTAATAAAGAAATATTATGACTATTTTTTGGAGTTCAAGTTTATTCACAGTACCCCATGACAATAACATACTTAGAACATTTAGGTGTTCTGTATTTTCAGGATGTTTTCATTGAAAATATGAAAAGGATTTTACACTGAACTTCTGGTGCTAGAGATCTAGAGAAGATAAGTGATATTTCATATCAAGATACCTCTTCAGTATCTCAGCAGGTACTTCTCAACCAAGGGAAGTGTTATACCTTGATGTGGAAGGTAATACATTGACCACTTATTCACATCAGGAGATGTGCTACTTTGTGTGATGCATTATTTAGAGGATAAAATGGAAATCCCACTCCTCCTGGAACTAGAGGACATACCACATGATGCCAGAAAGTGAAGGATTGGGAAAGACAATAAAAAAGGCAAGGAACTGAAGTTTTAAAGAACTGTGTTATCAAGAGATGGGAAAGACTGGTTAGAAGGTCTAGGTAAGGAAATTAGTTCATGCTTAGACACTGAAAGATTAAACATGTAAAATCAATCTGTCTGCTTGCTCACTAACTCATTCACAGCAACAATGCACTGTTTTTTTCCCATCTAAGCAGATGTTTATTTCACTTGTGTAGAAAAGCAGATTCATCTGAAGGTTAAGCATACTAGCACTAGATGCTAATCATTGTGTTCTGTCAGTTCATTAGAGGCAAAACAGTGGAGTCCACACAGTCAGACCAGTTAGGCTTCCTACTGCCATTTTCCTAGAATGACCTCCAATAACTCAAAGCACTTTAGGGCTGCTTCCTCACCTGCAAAGGGAGGATAAGTTAATACTCAAAAAATATATATATACAGTGCCTTGTTCACCGTAAGCAATTTATAATGGGTTGTTCTCACAAACCTCTTGTTAGGAAGTCTTCAGTGGCAGCTGAAAGAAATCAGCCCAGTTAGCTTAAGAGAATTTGATTCAGAAGACTGAAAGGCTCAAGGGTATGAGTGATTTCAAGGATTAATGATCCAGAGATTGAAATGTTAAGATTCTGCTGTTAACCTTTCTCATGTGTTGATAGCTAGTGTAGTGGTGGTGATGAAATCACTGGGAGACACCTTGCTTCTAACTTAGCCAGAGATCTCAAATCTTAAGATGAAATTTTGGGTGAGTGTTGCAGGTGGGTTCTAGTGAAAATGTTAACAGGGGCCCTCCCTGGTAGCACAGTGGGTTAAAGCACAGCACTAAGAAGCTAAAGCCACTTCAGCATGAGTTCGATCCCCGCTCTAGAGGTGACCCACGTGGCACAGCAGACCTCTCCTGACCCACCCACTGCTCCCCTCAACAGTGAACTTTTGTCAGTCGGTCTTTTCTGCTCCCCACTCTGTCTCTGGTGAATCCACTCACTGCCCCCGCACCTCTAGCCTGTACCCCAGTTCTATATGCATAAATAATCTTAAAAAATGTTAACAGCATCCCCATAAGAAGCAACTGGAATTCATTGAGGGGAAGAATGCTGGAGAGATCAGAATTCTACACAGCAGATGCCTTCAATCACACATACTCTTAAATCTTCCAGTCCCCAAACATTACTTTGAATTGCTAAACACACTGCATTAGGTAGAATTAGTTATTAAATATAACATTCCCTTACAGCTGAATTAAAAATCCCAAGTTTTCATCTTTCTTGATCTGGACTTGAGATAGCCTTTAGTATGTTGTCAGATGAAATGGACGCCCAACTGTAATTTTTTTTAAAAAAGATTATGCATATAGAACTGGGGTACAGGCCAGAGGTGCAGGGGCAGTGAGAGGATTCACCAGAGACGAGTGGGGAGCAGAACAGGCAGATCGTCGAGGTACACTGCTGAGGAGAGCAGCAGGTGGGTCAGGAGAGGTCTGCCACTCCATGTGGATCACCTCTGCGGCGGGGATAGAACTCATGGGGAAGTGGCTTTAGCTTCTTAGTGCTGTGCTTTAACCCACTGTACCACCAGGGAGGCCCCTACTTTCTCATTTTAAATGGTTGTGCCTATACACTTCCCAAACTCATTTTTGCTTTAAAGTGTGAACATATACAATGTAATATGTAACAGACCAATTTTACTTATCAGTTCATGTTTCTTTTTGAGAACTGAGAATAATGTAGAAAACATTAAGAGAAAACCTCAACATAAGCTGCATTGTGTCACCCATTAAGTTGTGGTATATTTCAGGATACTGATAGTTACCTGTAATTACCAATACTTTTAAATTATCAACCAGACACTAGGTTAAGCTCTTCAAGCCCAGTCACTTTTAGCCTCCAAATTTATATAAAGGCAGGTATTACATGCACTTTACTAGAGGAATTAGGAAAAAGCAGTACTCAATCCGATGAAATGGGTCAGAATTTTGATTGGGAGCAACTTTCACTTACACTGAAAGTTGACATTGATTATAGGCAACAAACCACAACGTACTCAACAGTACCTGGCAGTTTAAGTCATTTTATCAAGTGACTTGCCAGGTATCTCAAAATAGCATTTATGCATCACTTCAAAGTCCACATTAAACATTTTAATTACTAAATCACACTTTTGAAAATTAGTGTCAACATGGTTAAGCACTTTATGTAACAGAAAAACATTCTAAGGACATTGTCAAGCCCAAAGTGGAGCAGGCATTAAGAAACCTCAGTAACTAGCCCAAGCTCTTAAAACTACTGGTATGTAAAATCTTGGTATATAAATAATAAAAAAACCTAGTTGGTTTTCTAAGTTATTTAAAAAAGCAACTATCAGTTGTTTCAAATGCAGTTTTCTGAACATTTCTGTTGAATGTAATATTCTTTAATCAAAATTCTGTGCCTTTCATCTGATAGAATTTCTGGATTTTTTGAGTGCAAGGTTTGTAACTACATATTACTAATATTTAGGTATACATGAGAATGAGGCCAGAGGATTCACTAGACAGACTAGGGAGGACAAGACTGACTGATACACAATGCCGAGGGCAGCTGGTGACATGAGGTCTTTTGTCTTGTGGGTCAACTCCCTGGCTGCGGATCACAGGTGTTGCAGTGGCTGCCTTTGGTACTGACACCCCTTGTACCACCTACACTTATGTATATAAGTACTGGGATGTAAACTCCAGTGCCAGTGGGAAAAACAGGCAAGTCTACTGAAATACATTGCTGAAGGGAACAGCGGTTTAGAAATTTGCTGTACCATGTGGATCAGCTCTTTGGCTGGGGATCAAACTCATGCTACAGTGGCTGAAGATAACCTGATACCACTGAAGTTTTAACCTCTGCACCACGAAGGAGGTGCCTCTTGGATACTTTATCTTCCCAGGCAATTTCTCATGTGTCACCCAAACATTTCATGTATAGTCCCAGACAATCCCTATGAGGCATGCACAGCCCCATTTTTCCACTTTTACTGGTCTCAAAGGCTCATTGCATGTTTCCTGTTGATCTTACCAATATCCATCTAGAGTATGAATCACAAACACCACGAAGCAACAAAGTAACACACACATTTCTAAAAATATTTTAATGAAAAAGTTATCTTTCTGTAAACATTGCATTATGCTACAAATCAAACATTTGAAACCATTACAGACCACCTCTTAAAAATTGGAAAACATTGAAATTTTAGAATTTTGATAATCCTTAGATTAGCCCTGGCATATTTGCATGCTTATTTGCTACGTTGTGACATTACTAGTACTCCATTAAAAATGTTTCAAATTGTGTATTGTAGTCTCATATACCATAAAACCAAGCCTACTTCGGTAGTTCTTTAACATTACTACCAAATATCCTGTAGCTTTACTAAGCAAGTCTAGTGTGGGAAGCAGTAACCTATGACAAAATCAGTTCAAGTTTGCATCATTTTGCCCCTTAAGAACTCTTCATTTAGTGGCGCTGACTTGAGAGAACATAGTATTGTCAGAAACGACAGTGAACTATTTAAGTAAAAATCACTTTATTTTATAAAGAATTAAGATGAACTGGAAAGAACAATGCCTTTAAAAGAAAGTTTTTCCTCTTAGGAAATTCACTAATACCATGTCAACGTTTATTAAAAGGCTGTTACCTTTTTTCACTTTGTTGTGTAGTAATCCAGCCCTGATTTAGGTACAGAAACGAACCAACCAGCCATTTTTCTAGAGTAAGCTCTGGCCAACTGCCTACTGTTTATGTAGCAAATTGATGGTTTAGAAACATCTTAAGTATGTCTTCCCTTTTCCCCTTCCCAAGTGTTTTAAATGTGAAGAATCAAATCAGCCTTAAAACAAAACCTTCCGGTGCAATAGCCCTTTATCAACCATCAATGATTGACCAACAGACCTTTTACTCAACTAGAAGCTTTTCAAAAGGAGGGATTAGAACCCTACTTTTTCAAACCTAGAGGTTAGACTAAAACCCTCAACCCTCCCACAAATGTATTTTGCTGTGAGAACGTGAGACCATTTTATACCTGTATAATTTTGCACATTCATTCCAAAATGCTTTTACCAAGAGTAAGGACTGGCAGTTTGAGTGTCTGCTTCATGTTATATTATAAAAGATGTTCTTAAGATGTGAACTGTCCTGTCAAAATGGACTTTACCCTAAAGACACCAACAATAGTGTACATCTGACTCAAGAGAACACCTCATGGTTTCTGCAGGGGTTATTTCAAAAACTGTGTTAGATGTAGTTCCAAGGTTTTCAATTGAACAATTTTTGCCATCTACCTGTTATGTTTTAAATATAAATTGGTAAGGAAGCAAATGGTGTCGTCAGATTTTACTGTGAACTACAAACCTTACCCAGCCAGAAACCTTCGTATTTAAGATGGTAGGAAAGACATTCCTCATTTAGGCAAGTAGGGTTCTCATTCAACCTGCAAATCAAAAAGATTACTCTTACCTTGCTTTACAAAAAATCACTCTTTAATTAGTGAAAAATTCAAATTCAAGCCTTACCTAATGCTTATTGCCCTTCCTTGCAGGTCTAAATGCTAGACCTAGTGTCTGTGGCAACTATCTCATTGAAGTTCCAAAAGGCGAAGCTCCTTCCTGCTACTTTCTTCGATATTTCAGTTGTAAAAAGCAGATTTAACTAGCTTTTGAAAAGTTGCTCACTATCATCATAGAATCTTATGCCTTCACTTCTCTGTAGTTGAAGCTCTTGCTGCTGCCTTGTCATTCTTTATGCTGACTTGTCCACACTCAAAAGGCTGCTGAAGTCCTGTCTTAGTGAGTCTCCTTTGATCCACACTGTGCTTAAAGAGCACATCTTAGGTCCTTTAAAGCTGGTTAAACGCTCTCCTCATGGCTTACTTTTCCACACTGTTCACAAAAACTAAGCTAATACAACTTATAAACAGGTCACATACACAGATTTCACCTGCTTATAGGTTGCGAACATCAACTTACTGAAAATGTTTTCACTATTATACTAATTCCAGAACATAGAAAGTTTGTTAACAGTACAATTAACTCCATGTCATTAAAGGATACTGTCAAGGTTGTGTCCAACAATTTCACAAACATAGAAACAAGATATGTTGATCTCCCCCATTCCTTCAACCTTTATTGTATGAATGAAAGAACTTGAGACAATTTAGCTCAATTTTAATAAAATGTTTCCCAAGCATTACTTTGACCAGGTACCCAGGTTTAAATTATGAACATTGACAGTGTCCATTTATATACCACACTTGAATTTGAAGGACTTAACCAGTTTCTAAAAGCCTATTTTCTACGCTGCTTATTCACATATGTCCATTAACAAATGGAATGTTGTCTGTTACATTTATTCATTTGTGAGTGTTTTCTGGAAAACTGCAGTATCTGTGAAGACCGATTTCCATGCTGGCATTGCATGCATCCAAGTATTAATAATGCACAGAATTAGAACAAGAGAGCATATTCAAACACTAGCGCGCCCCATTCCCCTTTTTATTGCTTGTTTTGCTTAGTACTCCTTAGAACAAATGTAAGAACCTCCAATTCAATGTTCAACTGCCAAAGAAAGGATAACAGCAGGGCACATACTTAAGAGCTCGAATGAATATTGTAAGCACTAGCTGGCGCAAAAACAGTTGACAGTGGTAGTTGTGTGTGTGTGTGTGTCTGTGTGACCTTATGATCTACAACTTCTCAGTCAGGGCCCTTCCAGACAAATTTATACCAACATGATTTAGAGTCAAGCATACACATGGGAGTATCAGTATGTTCTTTGGGAATTTAAGAACTCAAAATCATCCAAATGTGAATTCAGGTCTTTGGGAAGTGAGTATTTTGTACTAAGCAACTGTGCTACATTTCTACTGTAATAAATCATTTGGGATGATTTTACCTTAGACTATCCTTGGTTTTATCCAGTAAAAGGTAGAGGGTACAAACAGGAAAGCATGCCAGCCAGTTAAGGGTTCAACAATGCATGATTTTTATTCTCTTACTCTGAGAGCTTGTATCAAAAAAATATATTAAACCAAGGAAAATAACTGAAGACTTATGGGCCTCTTGTGCTTTAAAAAAGAAAAAAAAAGGTAGCCACTAATTTGCTCAGATATAGCAGCTTAGTGGTTCTGTATTTTGAAAAAGTTTTTAAAGAATGGATTTTAAAGTAGGAGGCAAGGGAAAACATCTACTACCCTTTCCAGAATTTAAACAGGGCAGCAGACATTCTTTACACTCAAAACTATGGCAGCAGTTCACATGTGACCAAGGCAAATGTAAAGTGGAGATGTTCCAAACACAGCTAGGACTCTCAGCAAAGCTAACACACTAAAATCATATGATTACATTTTGAAAGAAAATGCACAAAAACCAAATAGAAATTTTGAGAGTTTTCATTTGAAGGTAAATCTTAATGCTATTAAATTCACAAGTATGCTAATTTAAATACCCAATTCTATTTATCTAAAACACATTGCAAACATACAAATATCTATTCTCTCCACATGTCAGTGCCCATTCATTTCATGGTTTGGAAATGGGGAGAATAGATTCCCCTTGAACTGCAAGTCAGCAGGTGTTTCTTTACAGTTAACTTTAGCAAAATTCATACAAAAGAGTAATTAACAATGATCTTCTTTACTTGTTAACTCACAAGGAAACACCTTCAAAACTGCATTTTGTTAAAGTTTCTGTACTAAAATGTAGAAAAACTGAACTACACAAATATTGAAAAGTTAAAAATTCCTTAATTTTTTATTCCTGGTACCACTACCACAATTTACAGGGCAATATACCTGATGTAATGAAAAGAAAAAGAAAAAGACAAAGCTACAACAGATAAAAGACCTCAGGAATGTACATCTAATTGACACTACATTGCATTAATCAATAGCTGCACTTTTTGCAAACTGTGGCTATGACAGTCCTGAACAAGAAGGGTTTCCTGTTTAAGCTGCAGTAACTTTTCTGACTATGGATCATCGTTCCTTCTGTGGCAGATTTTTACAGTTCCTCTAATGGATTTGGGACGACTGTCTCAAAGTAACCTGCAGCTTTCCTGACAACTCCTCGCTCTCTCTCCTGCTAAGAACTGTAGCCTGTTGAATAATACAGGATAAAAAAATTATTACACTCAGTGAACAGCACCACATATCTTTATCATTATGATAGAAATTTAAAGATACCTACCCTTTTCTGCTGAATTTTTAGAACCTTCTGCTACCATAGCCACCACTTCCACCACCAGATCCATAACCACCTGTAAATAAATATTTTCAAGTTTTTAACAGAAATGCATAGGTTTACAAATTTGAAAAGTCGTGAAGTAATTTCAAAGGAAAAAAATATATTTACCACCATAGGGACTGCCCGAGCTTCTTCCACCAAAACTGCCCCCCTTCATGGGTCCATAATTTGATTGCTGTTGTCCACTATAATTCCCAAAATCATTGTAGTTCCCACCACCACCATAGTTACCTGAAATTACAAATGATTTTATTTGTGGCTGACCTACAGAATAATTTAGTTTGTTCTAATTTTTAACAATCATGCCACTAATACACAGACCTTCGAAAATTTTTATAGAACTACCAGAAGCAAAGACCTACCAATAGAGTTCAGGCATAACTAAAGTCAACATAAGATTTATCTTGACAGTTGTCACATTTTATTATGTGCTACTGCCTTAGTACACGGTCCCTCTTTTATGCCACTAATACCTATCATAATCACGCTTGATTCACTAGAATGCTAACACAATTTAACTTCAAAAACAGCAAGGTTGATTTTCGACAATTCTCAATTGTCAAAATCTACTTACAGCTATTGACACAGAAACCTCAGATGGCACAATTCATTTCAAGATAGCTGCAAATTCAATTTATAATTTCACTCTGTCAAGCTTAAAAGTACCTAACTGTAAAGTAAAATTCTGGCAATAACAAATATATATCTCAAAATCATGTAGAACAAGTTAAATAGGTAACAAAAAATTTCAATTTAACTACCCTCCAATCTGATCCTTTCGTATTAATTCTGAACACAATTTTGATTATATGCCCCACCTGAACATTTTTATAATAAAACTGCTATCGTTTTTAACATTGAAAACGAGTAAAAGCTTACCACCGCCAAAATTTCCTCCTTCATTGTAGCCATCATATCCTCCTCCTCCACCACCATATCCACCACCTTGGTTTCCATATCCTGGTCCACCACCACCATAACCTCCTCTACTACTATACCCAGGCCCACCACCATAGTTGCCACCTAAAAAAAAAAAAAAAATCAGATGACAAACCATAAACATATATAGCTACAGAATTCTAGTTCATGTTACATTTAAATGACTAAAACTTAACCAATGAGTTGATTCAACACTCAAGCCTAATTTAACAACTGGAAACAGAACAGCAAAAATCTTGGCAAGAATCAAGATCAGTTGCTTAAATATCCTTTTATATTGAAATGTCATTAAAAAATAAACACAGTAAGGAAAACAGTAAACATATTATCTAGACATAAATAATTCAAATTGAAGTTCAAATGCTAAGCACAATGTTAGTAACCAAAAAAGAGCTAACACTGTATGTTCAAAGAAAAATAGTATATGGTATTTGTTTTGACAAATTAGAAAAGCATACTTAAATGAAATTAAGTACAGAAACAACCAAAAGTATATATATTAAAAAAACAAAACCTTACCATCACCTCCAAATCCATTATATCCACCATCACCTCCTCCATAACTACCTCTGCTGCCACCACCTCCACCACCATAACCTCCTGAGGAAAAACAATGTATGCATTAAAAATACAGTCAACTCACCAATAAATTTTAGAAAGACACAAAATGAGAAGATAACCAGCTTACCTCTTCCACCAAAGTTCCCACCACGGCCAAAGTTCCCTCCACCACCTCCAAAGTTTCCTCCACGACCCATAAAGTTGCCAGATCCACCTCCACGACCTTGAACACAGACATAAGGAGTATCTTTAAGAACCTTACAAACACCACTCACATGGACCGCAATTTGCATATATGGTATTACTCACCTCTCTGTGATCCAGCAGACTGCATTTCTTGTTTAGAAAGGGCCTTTTTCACTTCACAATTATGCCCATTAATAGTGTGGTATTTCTGAACTAAAAAAATTTTTTTTAATCAAACAAACAAACAAACAAGTTATGTGATGTTTGGGGAAAAACATGTAAATGATATCCTTTATCACTAAAGAACCCATTAAACATCAAGAAGATAATGACTTTTCAGTGGGGATGAGGGAATATTCTGGGATGTTAATAGCAGTTCTCTAAAGGCTGGTTATACAAGTATAGCGACTTCATGAATGCGAATCTATACAAATTTTATATGCTATCATTCATGGTATAGAGTGTAATTTAGTAAATTTAGTGCATAACAGTTGTCTCTATTCAAATTCCAATTGCTACTTACCAACAATTTTATCAACTGTGTCATGATCATCAAAAGTCACAAAAGCAAATCCCCTCTTTTTTCCACTCTGCCTGTCTTCCATAACTTCTATGGTTTCAATCTTGCCATACTTCTCAAAGTAGTCTCTCAAATTATATTCCTCTGTATCTTCTTTAATACCACCAACAAAAATTTTCTTCACTGTTAAGTGGGCACCAGGCTTTACAGAATCCTATCAAAAAAAGAAAAAAAAAAGTCAAAAAAACAACTTTTGTAAAAACTCCACACCTTGTACAACACGGTGGTATTAAAATACCTCTCTAGAAACAGCTCTCTTTGGTTCCACTACACGCCCATCAACTTTGTGTGGCCGAGCACACATCGCTGCATCCACCTCTTCAACACAAGAGTAAGTCACAAAACCAAAGCCCCTGGAACGTTTTGTTTGGGGGTCTCTCATCACCTACAAAATAAAGTTTATAAAGAGTTGAAATACTTCCTTAGGGCCTTTACCGTTTCTAAAGATCCTCTCTGTTCCTTTAGTTACTTACCACACAATCTGTAAGTGTGCCCCATTTCTCAAAATGTTCTCTTAAACTATCATCTGTAGTTTCAAAGCTCAGACCACCAATGAACAGTTTTCTCAACTGCTCTGGTTCCTTTGGATCATGACCCTGAAACAAACCAATAAACTTTAGTTATCTTTCCAAGATTAACTGCTAAAGGGGGTGGGGGAAGCACCCACACATCTGCTATAAATAATTAACAATATCAAATTCCTGTACAATTAAACATTGCCCACCTAAATATTTTAATACAACACACACATCACTGGATTAAAGTTGATACAAAGCAAATCTATAAACAATCTTTCAAATGACAATTGTCACTTCAACTAAACTGAGGATCTGGAGGATTCCAGGAGAACAACCAAAAACAAGTATCTGAAGTCTGTTTTAGAAGTCACTACTGAAAAACCATTTTCTAAGAAACAAACAAAAAATGCTATTTAAGTAGTCCACACTATTTTCCACGTCTTTCCTCCTGAGTCCATACCCCAACATTTTTAAAGCACAATCTATCCAGTACAAGAGTTATGACTCCCAAATTAAAAAACAACAAAAAAAAAAACCCTCACTGGCTTCAAGCAATCAAGATACTAAGTCTTTACATAGTAAAGGCATTCCCCTCCCCACCTAAAACCTATGGAAAAAACTCACCAATTTCCCTCTCTGTAACCGTTTTTATTTTACCTGTTATAAGCTGCAAACATTTATATCACAGCAAAAATTTCAACACATTTTAGAAGTCCACAAGCCCAAGCTGCACTTAAGTATAATATATATAGCTTTAAATATACAGAACACAGTAAACCAGAAATTGCATTAGTAAAGAAATTAAGATGAGGCCTAAGTGGTTTACAACTTAATTCGCTCTTTGATGATATAAACTGGCATTTGATACTACGATTGAGATTTTGCTTGTCCTAAATCATTAAATTAAGAGGTTACATTTGTCTTCCTGAAAGTAGAAATTAAAGTATTTAATGTGAGAATTGTTAGGAGCTGGGGGGAAAAAGTCAAATTAATGGCCTAAACCTTTATTTCACTTAGTTTTGTTTTTCCACCCTGTTAAATATAACTAATTGACAATACAAACGACAAGAAAATCTATAACCAACATAAAATCATCTCAAACACACGAAAAACTCAACTATGGTTCCAATTCTCTAAAACACAAGTCTAAAAAACTACAACCAGGCCGACCCATCAGACTAAGAAAAATGGTGGTTAAAAAAAAAATCTGTCCCCATTGTACAGCGAACTCTGATAGTGAGCACGCTTCACCCACATGGCTCGAGAATATGTAAAATTACTTGTACTTTCAGGAGGCACATCAGAAAGTATTCTAAAGCAGCAAACTAACACTTTTTCCTATTTTCAACTGAGTGCTGCCAAAACCCGTACAGAAAAAAATCCTCGTTGTCTTAAAAGGTCTGAGGCCTAGAAACGCGCCGGCAGAACTTGAGCGAAAACACTACGCCCCAAGCTTCGAGGCAATTTGCGGCATTTTCTGCCGAACCGCCTCCTCTCTCTCGCTTCCAATCCCGCGCTCTCTTTCCCCGCGGCGAAGCGGCGGCCATTGCGGGCCAATGCGCCATTTCGTAACGCGGCAGCGGATCAATGTCAATGTGGCCGCCGCCCGCCTGCTCGCTCGCCCGGATGTGCCTGCTCGTCCCCTCCCCTCCCCCACCACCTCCTCCCAACCGCTCCCGCCGAGGCCCGCCATGCCGCCCTCGGCCTCGCATCTGAGGCCGCGCGGCCGGCGGGCCGGCATCCCTTCCGAGGTTCTCGCCAGCCAAGCCGCCTCTGCTAGGGGCTACCTGTGCAGCCAAAGAGGAGGATGAGGCGGGCGAGGGGCTCCAAGGAGGCCTCTGAGGCCCGTTCCCCTCCCCCTCCCACCGCCCGCCTCAACGCAGAGCGCGGGACAGCCGACCCAGTCCACCCGGCCTCCCCACTCCCACCGAGCCAAGCCCCCCACGCCGGCCACTACCCATCAACCCCCCGCTCTCCCCCTAATACCTCCTCCCCCCGGCGGCGGCGGCGACGGCCGGAGTCGGGCTGGGGGCGACCGGGCGGCGGTTTTACCTCCATTTTGAGACCGGACTCGCCTCTTCCAACTCGAGTTCAATATGGGACCGAGAGGAAGAGGCGGGGCCAATCGTCACGTGACGCGCTTTCCGCGCGCCTCCGTTCTGGTGGAGGAGGGGCGGGCGTGGAGGGGGCGTGGTCAACTGGGCGCGAAGAGCTACTGGACGAGCGGGTTGGCGGGCGGAGGGCGGGGGCGTGGCAGGCCGCGGGAGCGCGCGCGCCCCGCCAACTTCCAGTGCGGCGCCGCCCTTGCTGCCGTTCGCGCCCGGGCGACTGCAGGGACGTCAGCTAGCGCTCCGCCAATGGCGCGCGCCCACGTCGGGAGAACGGCTCGTGACCGCGCGTCACCGGAGAAAGGGCCTTTCCCTTTCTTCTCGCGCTTCTTTCCCCTCCTCCACGGAGGTCTCTCGGTCTCCATTTCCGAATTTGTTCCTACGGTGTCTGAGTAAAATCACACTTTTCTGCCTTTTACGTAAAGATTGCACGGGAATCTCTGCCCATCGGCATCTCGCCGGTTTCTAATTGCCAGGGCCCAGTTTCTGTGGCTGTGACACCCACCTGTGAGGGCCGAACTGAAAATCTACGACACTATCAGGTTATGGGCACCTTGAAAAGGGCCCGAAACCCGGCTGACACACTTTGAAATTTTCCCTTTAATGAAATGAGGCAGGATTAGTCCAGGTCAGTTCATTAGGTAGTCAGCGATCTCAAAAAACTCTTGGTACTTCCGATTACTGTGAAAAGAGTTAAAACTGCTCTCCCATGGGCGGAATGTAAGGAATTAAGTAATTTACAAGGTTTTTAAAAGTAGGGGCCAGATAAACTACCCATTTGCTAGTGATTTTTACTTTAATGTTTCCTATTGTGAAAATATGATGAATGAGATGATTAAAGTCTTGCGAGCTTATCTTTTGTGGGCCTAGGCAAGTGATTTTAAATCATTTGAACTCACTGAACTTTGCTTTTTCTCTTGAAAATAGCTGAGATTAGCTGAACTCTACCATGCATGACAGCCATAAATTAATAACCCGTGCGTCCACGTTTAAACAAAGGTACTGAAAAAAGTGACCACAATTGATTGACAAATTTCCTTCCCTTATTGTTAATAAGACATTCCTTATTAAGACATTTAATGTAGCAGTCATTTAGAATTGATCAGACCCTCACTTGGAAAGTTTACAAGTTTAACAATTCTACTGTAAATTGTGTGAAAAGCTGTTAATAGAACTTGGAGTTTGGGGGAAAAATTTATTAATGTTTATCTGGACTTGTCCAAGTGGAACAGGCATTTTGTTTCGCAGACATAAACAAAAGGTGCTCAGTTGCAGGGCAGTCACCAGGCTTTAATGGAATTTGGATGAAATACCTCCAAATGAGCCTCCTCCTGTTGCTGGGATTCCACCTAAGCCAGCTATTATGTTTGCTACTTATCAGTATTCCCAATAGCCAATAATAGTACTTGAAATAATTAGGGAAATTTATATCCTAGTGTCCAGTCAATGCCTCAAGACTTTGTAACTTTGATTACTATGATATAGTGGTAGGTAACTTGATAAATTCTGCATATGTAGAAAAACACAGTTAAAGACCTTAGGAAGATGATATTCATATCAAAGTACCCTGTGAAACACCATAAATGTGACCACTTCACTTTCAGGCATGTTTCTCAACCAAGTTATTTCTAATTAATAACTTCTGTTAGTTTTGAATTATATTTAATTCTTATATTTAAGAAACAATGCAAGTATACTGATCACTTCATAGAGAATAAGGTATGTCAGTCCATTTATTCAAGTCTTTGTCTTTCAGTGAAATTTGGATGCAGATGTGCTGTTCATCCAGAAGGTATGTGTGATTTTATTTTCTCCCCACCGGCATCCCTTATGGCCTCTTGTCCCTTTCCCAATCTCAGTATCTCTGAGCCCTTATTAAGTCTATTAATGACAGCTTGTTTTTGTAATTGTTTTACTTTGTCGAATTGCTCATTATATATATGTCCAGTGTTTTTTTTTTAAAATTCTAACTTGCTTTACTATAAATAATTCCCTTACATGCCCTCCCTTTTTCTGTAAATGGCTGCATTTTATCTTTCCTTACGACTGATTAGTATTTTCTAGTGTGGCTATACCATATCATCTTTATCCAGTTACCTATTGTTGGATAGCTAGGCTCCTTCTGTGTCATAGCTATTGTAAATAGTGTTGAAATAAACATTATAGAGTATATAGGTTTGTGTTGATGTTTTATGTTATTTGGATCTATGTGCAGGAGTGGAATTGCTGGGTCATATGTTCTTTTCTCTTTTATCTTTTGAAGATGAATGCAAATCACTTTCCTTAATGGCTGCAAGAGTTTACATTCCCACTAATAGTATAATAGAATTCCTCTTTCTCTGAATCCTCTCTTGTGCTTCTTTTTAATATGCGCTGTTCTCAAAGATGTAAGATGGTATCTCACTGTGAATTTAATCTGCATCTCTCTTGTTAGAAGTGATGATGTACATTTTTCATCTATCTACTCACCGTCTGCATATCTTTGGAGAATTACCTATCATATCTGCTGCCCACTTATTAATTAGGTTATTTATTTATCTGTTGAGGTGTATAATTTTTTATTTATCTGATATTAAGTACTTGTCAATTACACATTGTATGACTATTTTCTCTTACTCACTAAGATGTCTTTTGAATCTTCTTATATCCCCCCCCACCTATACAAAAGCTATTTTTCTTTAATTAGCACCAATCATTTATTTTTGCTTTTATTTCTCTAGTCATAGTGGTCAAGTCTCCAAAAATCTTTATTCTTGATGTTATGGAACATATAGTACCGATGTTTTTTTCTATACATTTTGTTATTCCAGATCTTATATCTAAATCTTTTATCCACTTGGAAATTTTATGTATAGAATTAGGATATGATCAACTTCATTATTCTATGTGTAGCCTCACAGTTTTCCCAGCACACTTTATTATATAGACTCCCCCAATTGTATGGTCCAGCCTGCTTTATCATAGAATAGTTACTGATACTTATGAGATAAATACTTATGTTTATCTCTTGGCATTATCTTGGAAGATTTTTTTGTTATATCATGTTCATTACCTTTTTATTTGTTAAATAATAAGTGAAAAGCAATTAATAAAACATTTTGGGTCCCCTTTAGTGCTTTGTACGACTTACTGCATAATTGTGAGCCTAGTGCCAAATGAAAATGCAGAGCTCCTTGTTCAAAAATAAAGTGACATCTGAACATTAAGCTAAGTCAGCATTCTCCTGAGTACAGCATCCTGTGTGACTGTGAAGATCACATAAACCTGGGCCTGGTACCTGTCTAGAGCAGGCTCTCAGGCTCTCCTTAGCAGTAAATTCATTTGTTTGTGATTTACCTCCAGCCACTCAGGAGTAAGTGTTCATAATTAAGTTTATGCCCCAGGTTATGGAACTTCCTGCTCTGAGTCACATATGATTGTCTGTCAAATTAATTACCCTATTTTCAGTGGTAATCCTTCTTAGTTAAGACAACTTTAGCAAAATACCATAGATTGGGTGAATTTAAAAATAAACATTATTTCTAACAGTTGTAAATGCTAGAAAGTCTATCAGGGTGCCAGCATGTTTGGGTTCTATAGAGAGCCTCTTCCTCCTTGCAGATAGCTGTCTTTTTGCTCTGTCCTCACATTGAAGAGAGGCAGGGTGATGTGAAGGAGGTTCCTCTTTGTCCTTTATAAAGACACTAATACCATAAGGGATGTGCCCCTTCCAATGGCTTGATTACCTCCTAAAGATCCTATCTCATACATCATGGATTATGTTTCAGTAAGTGAATGCGGAACATGGAAGGGGAAGAGGGTACACACATGCAATCCTTAAGCATTCCCTAAATCACAGGTTGATATTACTACTAATACTACTTTTTTACTTCTCCTTTGTCAACATCTAGAAGTAAACTAATGGGAAACCAGATCCTCTGGCAGCAGCTTTCAAATTATGCAAATAAAATTCTTTCTAGGGAAGACAGGGAGATAGGTGCTTCTGTCTACCCCTTCTACATGAAATATGGGGGGATAGCCAGTTAAGAACTTTTTCTTTGTTTTGTTACATTTTATAGGACTTCTAGTTGCTTGCTGATAATAGGTTTTAGGGAGTAAGAATAGAAATAAGAATACTTTTGGAAGATTATTGTAATAATCCAGTTTGAAAATTGTTGGGAGCACAAAGGAAATCACCTTGTACCCCTCTGGGCTCTTCCAGGCTGACAAATAAACAGGCATCAGATAGATTGAGAAGAGAAAAGGTCAGGGCCTCCCTGGTGGCACAGGGGTTAAAGTCAGTTTTATCAAGCTATTAGCAGCCACTGCAGCATGAGTTCAATCCCCAGCCAGGGAGCTGACCTACAAATGTAGCAGACCTCTCCAGTCTCACCTGCTGCTTCCCTCAGCAGTATATTTCAGTGAATTCTCTCACACACACCCCAGGCCCACCCCCTGTACTTCTGGCCTACATCCCAGTTTTTGTATGCATAAATAAATTATAAAAACTTAAAAAAAAAAAAAGAAAAGAGAAGAAAAAAGAAGCTTTTTTGACCTTATGTAACGTGTATACATATTCCTGTATACATAAAACTAACTCATCTACTTGGCTTCAGACTATGATTTTAAACAACTTAGCTAAGGAATATTGGAAGGAAGAAAGGGGAAGGTTGTGAAGTTTACCAAGGAAGCCACACTAGATAAAGATATACAGATTAAGTTTTGCCTTTTCCATTGAAAAGAGATAAGGAGGTAAGGACTTTCCTATGTAGTGAACGAGAAAACTTCTTTACACAGGTATACTCACCTTCAAAGGGGCAAAGTCACAGCCCTGCCCATGAAATTAACCTTTAGCTAAAAAGACTTGTTTTGGGACCAGACTTTTGTTTTCTACAATATGAAGGTAGTATAGACCTGAGGGATAACTGAGGAGATGGTGAGAAATGGGATTTAAACTGGTTTGATTCAGGAGGTGTTTTGATAGGATAGTCAACACATAGGGCATGAGAGAGAGATTCAAGTATGAGTAATGGAAAGATAGAGTTAATTAGTCTAATTTCTGATCTCTTCTTTAAATGGTTGGAGAGAAAGACTGCTTTCAATATGGTTGCTGAATTGAAGGAAGGAAATCTGCCTTTTTATTACCATGAGGGCAAAGCCAGTCCAAGAATGAAGCCACCTGGGAGGAAAGTAGAGCCAAAAAAATCACAAATACAATATCAAGTTCTACTGGCATTATTTTTACTTCTTAGTCTAGCTAGACTCAAGCTAGGATCTGCCCTGGATGTCTCGGTTATTTGTGTCTGTTTTATCCTTACTCAAGCAAGCTGATTGTGTCTGTTATTTGGAGCAAAGGAGTCCTAATATATCACTGGAATAGAGCAAAGCTATATATCTTTTCAGAGAACCATCAAGTGAACCAACAAGACAGTGAGGGCTTTATTCCTTCTGAGAATATGAGGAACCTTGTTCATCCTCTGCTCCAGGTCCTGATATATCTTGAAAAGGAACAGGATGAGAGTCCACCAGACTCTACAGGGTCCTTTCTTAACACTACTTCTTTATTTTTGCCAAGACAGAAAGAGTACTTGAAATCCCAGAGCAGAAAATAGTAGAGTTGAAGGAAGACAAGGGAGTGGAATCATCCCCTTCCCAAACCCTTCCCAAGTCTCCTCACATCTTCCTTACCACTTCACACTTCTGTGTCTCTGCTGTCAGTACCTCAGTGAGGAGGTCACCTGCCCTGCCATCTTCTGAGGGGTCCATCCAAGTCCAAAGCTGCATGGAAACTCTGGTAAAGTAATGACAGGTAGGAGAATGACCATCTCCAAGGCTATTTTACTTGATTCAGCCTTACACAGGGTTTCATGAACATATCTGAAATCCTTTGCAAATAAAGCAAAGTATAAGTAATTTGATGGGTAAAATAGATTATTAAAAACACAGATGCTATTAAAAATTGTAGCTTTAAACATTTTTAAATTGGTTATTTCCTCCTCTACTCTTCTGTATAAATTTAGAATCATGTTTTTCAGATTACAAAAACACATTCCATAAAATTTGTTGTAAATTTTTAAGTATAAGAATTGATTTCTTTATAATAAGAAGATTCCCATCCTAGAACATAAACTATGGATGAAATCTCATTTAAGAAACAGATATTTTCATAGGAAAGAGGTGGCAGAGCAGGAGAATTTTAAAATGCAAGAGAAAGGAAAATTGATGAGTGAAGTAAAGATCTTGGGAGAGTTGGAACAGATGGGCTCAAGAGCACAGAGGGTGGGATTAATCTAGACTGGAAAGGCAGCTGTACACTCAGTGAACCAATATAGTCCCAGATAAGATTATGGACATTAAGGAAGTGCCTGCCTGATGGTCTCTAGCCTCCCTAGGTTTTAGGAATAATGTTATCTACTTAGATGTCTGTGGTAGAGAGGGGGTGAACTTCTGAATAACAGTTGTGAAAGAACTGATTATGGCCTACTGATAACCCAGTTTGAGGACTAGAAACAAAAAGCCAGGGTTGTGTGTTCTCTTTGGTTGTGTTCTTTTCTCCAAAAGATCTCAGTAGACTGACAGTAAGAGTGAAGATGTTAAGAGTTTGGTCCAGGATTTGGGTGTGGAGTGGGATGGAACCAAGGGAGTTGAGAGCATTGATAAGAGTGGTTGAAGTCATGGATTATCAGGATTAAATAATGAAGTAAAGATGGTGAAGGACTGGGAGAAAATTCAGCAATCAAAGTGCCAGATACTGAAATAGAAATTAACTGGATAAAAGAGCTAGAGGGATCAAAGGTTGTGTGGAATATGTGAGCATACAATGTCACAGGCAGAGGAGTCCCCTGTAAGGACAAAGTCCATGGAGCTGTGTGATGGAATTAAAGAGGAGATTATGCGTCCTGGGGGTCAAAGGGTTAGGAAATGTGAAATCAGAGTATTAGTTTAGTTGGCTAAGAACACTGGATTTAAACTTGATATCCACAGGTATTGGAATAGACAAGAAAACTATGCTAGGTGCCACATCAATAAACCTAGGGAAGTGAGAAAACATCTTGGCAAGAAATAAAATGAACAGAAAAAATATGACTTTTGAAAGGATTTTATGCTGCCTGGGTATTTGAAAGAAGATAGAAGGTAGATTTTTGAATCTGCAGAACCATCTTCTAATACTTTGTAGCTATGGAAATAGTGAGTTTTTTTCTTCAAAGTGTTAAATGAGATAACATTAATTGATATAATCCAAATGAGTATACTTATAAATGAGTAGGTACAAACAGTACCTACATGGCTTCTGTACTCAATTGGAGGGACTTTGAAAGCCCTTAGGTCTTCAAAGGAGACCACAACCTAGAACTGGTACTGAGTTCTGGCCAATTAATTCATATCCCACCCAGCATATGTGCACTGAAATAAATTAGAGTTCCAGGGGTCAGAACCAGAGATGCTGAGGGGGAACTTTCAGCTCCAGTTCTGGGAGCAAGGGATAGTTTTGAGTGTATCTGAAAGGAATCTCAGTATGAAATGGAAGCCAAATGTTAGGAAGAAGCTAGGCAGGTAAAGTAAGAGGAGGAGATTTGAGTACTAGAAAGGAAATAGACTTAATTTTGGTCGGCCATTTTCCCAGCTCAGGATACATCTGTATGTACATAAGAAAATAGAATGAAAAGAAGTAGGATAAGAAACAACAGAAGGGGCTTCAGAGGTAGGCCCCAGTCTTGCTTAATAGGCATATTCCCCTAGCATTTTATTTATTCGTTTGTTAATATTGTGGCAAAATATGTATAACATAAAATATCCCACTGTAATATTCACAATGTTATATAATCATCATCATTTCCAAGATTTTTCTATTGCTTTAGAAACTCTGTATCCACTAAGCACTAATTCCCTGTTCTCCTCCCAGCCCTGATAACTCCTAATCTACTTTCCGTCTGTATGAATTTTGTCTGTCATTTTCAAAAGATGAATTTTGTTGGCTATGGGATGGGAACTGACTTAAGAAATGCAAAAGGAACAAGACTTAGCTTTTTTCTTCCGGGTAATTATAACTGGTGTATAATGTTTTATAAGCCGTTATTGTGACTTGTTGTTGTGACTTGTTGTGCTTTTCTCAATACACAGTCCTTAGCTCCAGTTGGCAGAGGTATTGAACTAGTTGGCAGAAATGGGAAATAAGGATTAGGAAAGGATGCAGAAAGAGAAGGCTACATGATGTTCACTTTCTGAACACAACCTGGTATCACGCATGATAGTAGTCTTTCAAACTGAGTTTTATTTTAAGAAGGGATTTTTTTTTCCAAATTCTTTGAGTAATCATTAGCTGAATCAGGAAGAACCAGCTCATTAAATTCTGTGGTTTAAAGAAGACACTCTTCTGTTTATATTAGCAAAGCTATACATTTTGTTACTCAGTAACAAAAGAATAGTTTAGGTTAAGGTTGCCTATAATTAACAGAAATTCTTCAAGAAATAAAGCTAGTTAAATAAGGTTGAAGTTTCTCTGTTATCTCCCAAAAGTTGTTTTTTTTTTTTTAAGTTGTCAGACACAGTCTGGCCTGATATTCCATGGTATAGAGACTTAGACTCATATTATGTTACTGTCTGCTATGCTTCATGCCAGAAATTAAATCTATAGGGTAGCCAGGAGGCAGGACTAAAATTGCATTTTTCTGTAAATTGCACACATGCTGTATTTTCATATCCCATTGGGCAACACTTGGTTGTATGGCCATAATAAATGGGAAGGGAGCTAGGAAATAGGAGCTCTGTCATTACGGAAGAAGGAACATACAGATATTAGGAAATTATTAGTATTTTCTACACAGAAAGAGAAGTAGTTTGAAGTACAGACTTCAAGAGGGAAGGCAATACGGAGTGGAAAACCCTGAGGAAGGACTCTAGACAGCCCAAAGAGAAACCAGTTCAAGGGTCTTGAGTAGGTTTGTTCTGAGTACATTGAAAGGCTGGAAAGTGTTTTGTTAGCTGAGAAAGTATCAAAGAAATGTTCTCTGCTTTATAATTTCAGCTAAGACTAGTCCTGTCCTTTCTTCACCACAAACTATGTGGGGATGGTTTTTTCCTTCAGAAAGTAAGTCCCAGGAGGGAAGGGTTCCTGTTGGATAGCTCTCTTTTACGCTTCCTGAAGAGCTTGGATGTGGGACTAAGGGGAGTAGAAAATGTAGCAGCCAGAACCTCTAAAATGGGACTGGACCTCAGGCCTGCTGAGGGGTCAGCTGTTTTAGGTAGCAGCAGGGGGAGGTGTGTACTTTGGGACATGTTCAGCCCTGTCACCTTCTATTTTAGAGGGGACTCTGCTTTACTCTGGACTCCAATTCACACAACACGGACACAAGGCCACATAATATAGTGAGTTATAGCTAGGATTTGGGAGCCAAATTCTCCATATTTGGACCCCAGTACTATTCCCTTACTACCTTTGTAACTTGGGACAAGTTACTTAACCACCCTTGTATGAAAGGAGATTAAGAATACTAGTACTTTCCTCTGGGCCCTCCCTGGTGGTGCATCAGGTTAAAGCACAGCACTACGAGGCTGTCACAGCCACTGAAGCACAAGTTTGATCCCTGGCCAGGGAGGTGACCCACATGGTGCGGCAGACCTCTTCTGTCTCACTGGTTGCTCCCCTCAGCAGTGTACTTCCTCATTCTGCCTGTTCTGCTCCCCTCTCTGTCTCTGGTGAATTCTCTCACTCTCTGCACTTCTGACCTGTGCATTAAATAAATAAATCTTTAAAAAAGAAAGAAAGGATACTAGTATTTTCCTCATAATGTATTTACAAAGTTCTTTTTTTTTTTTTAAAGATTTGTTTATGCATATGGAACTGGGGTAACAGGCCAGAGGTGCAGAGGGTAAGAGGATTCACTTGAGACAGAGTGGGGAGCAGAACAGGCAGATGGAGTGAAATACACTGCTGAGGGAAGCAGCGAATGGGTCAGGAGAGGTCTGCCACGCCATGTGGGGCACCGCCCTGGCCCGGGATCAAACTAGTGCTGCTGTGGCTGTAATAGCTTCAAAGTGCTGTGCTTTAACCCATTATGCCACCAGGGAGGGCCCTTTATAAGATTCTTATGAGGATTAGATCAGTTACAACATACAGAAAAATTTTTAATTTTAGCTATTTTGTATTAATATTTGTATGGCTTGTAGAACAGTAAGGAGAAAACAGTGAAGAAAGGGCCTGAAAGAAGTCTATTTAGATTCAGAAAATAGGTGGTTTTTGATTTGTCATAGGTGTACATAGTGATAAGCTGTAATCCTTTTGAAAGTTAATAGATGAATATGTTTTCAGTTCATGCAATGAAAATAACCTTAAAACCATAGAAAATGACAGACAAACTGAGGTGAAGTCTGAGTTTATAAATTCTTTTTACAGATGAGCAATTCTTAAATTCAAACAATGTTATTTTTTGTTTGTATGATAGATCTATGCTTCTGGTTGATCCCTTGCAGCAATTATGATAATTACAAAACTGTTAGTGGAAAGCTAAGTACAGTTTAGATTGTTCTTAGACGTAAATACATGAGAACAAAGCAGGACCAGCAGCAAGAAATCTGACAAAATAGGAGAGACAATATAAAGAATCGTAGGATAAAGCTGATAGAACCCTTGAATGTCTTATTTTTTCCTTCTTTCAAGACACAAGCAAATTATCTCTATTTGGTAAGACTATGTTGAATTTACAGTGATGGTACATCTCTGACCTTGTTTACATCCTGCAGCTTATCATAAGTTGTGCTAAGTAGCATATGCTGTGTGTTTACTACAAGCTTATAATATCAACTGTTCAGTTCAAATACTACCATTACCTCTAAAAGCTGCAGTATAATATTTTAAACACTATCTAATAGATATACTAGTAAAGCTAGATTAATTCTTTTCTATTTATATCTCAGATTTTTTTCAATTTTTATTATTTTAATTACCTACATGCAATAATTATATTGCTACTGTACTTTTTTTTCTAGCAGGTTAATTATGTCTTGGTGAAATGTTCCTTAAATCAGATGATATCATATGAGCCATATGAGAAGAATAATTATAATATTCTAATATGCAGCGATTTAAATTTAAAGCAGTTTTAATGCATTCTGGAAATAAAATTTATATATGACTTCATTAATATTGCTTTAAATTTAACCTCATTTTAAGCATTAACTATTACTTGAAGGTATAAGACAATTTTTAAAAAAGGAGAAAGCAGCATTACTAAATAATAAAAATGTTTTGGGAGGAGAAGAAAGAAAGATTCAAATGCACCTAAGCAGTGACCCAAGTGTCCTAATAAAAGATCATTTAGCATTAGACACCTTAAAATGTCATAACATGTTCAGAACACTTATTTTCTTATATCTGAGGAAAGACTGGCAAATTTTGATCCCCAATTTTAAATAATTGGTGGTTTTGAATTTTTCTTCTCTTTTTAGCTAAAAAAAAAATGACCTTCGTTTTGCAATACTGAAATTACACATTCCATAGTCTAACGCTTATTAATCAGTAACAAAGACAAAATAGTCACATATTGATATAACTGCTAAAGTTAGGATTGTATCAGATAGTTTGTCTATGTTTCTAAAATGTAGAAAACAGTCTGTCCTTCACTGACTCCTGCTGTGTACGGAAGGGAAGAATAGTGCTACATGGCTTGGCTGATGGGGTGAGTGAGCACAGACTGCCTGCCCCGCCTGCGAGAACTCACTGTTCTACTGCCTCAGGCTTCCTGGAAGACTCCACAGACCCCTGGGTCTCCATTCTACCTCTGAGGAAACACTTGGGGTCAATTAAATGCAGGCTAGGTACTCATATCACATGTTTCAGGTAAACTAACAGCATAAACCTTGTAAACCAAGATTTTAGATAATTCCTTAAACCCATTGAAGTGCTACTTTCTCTTCACCGCATATAGATCAAGTCAGCCCTATAGGCAATCCTTGAGGTGTATCCCCAGTGATTGTTAGTGCTTCCCTCAGTCCCACCACCTCTTTGAATCTTTCTCCCTCCCATTTCCCTCTTAATCTAAGAAACCCATTTTGTTTTTTAGTGTTCACTAGTTTTATGAGTATTTTACTTAGTTGAACTGTCCACCATGTAAATGTCCATTATTTGTCTTTGGCATTCTCATTTGCTTTACTATGCATAGTTCCTTCAAACTCCTTCATTTTGTTGTAAAAAATTACCGTTTGGCTTGCCTTATGGCTGAAAAGTATTCTATTGTATGATTATAGTATATCACCTTAATCCAGTCCTCTTGACTACTTATATTATTTCCATATCCTAGCTATTGTAAATAATGGTGCAATAAGCATTGCAGAAAACATAAGTTATCTGACTTGATTAACTCAGCTTTTTTTTACAAGTAAAGAGTAGGCCTGAAATAAAAATATATATAGAGAAAAATGTAGGTGAAACACTACATGACATACATCACAATAACATCTTTAAAGACATCACCCAAAGCAAATATAGTGAAGGAAAAGATAAATAGCTGGGGCTACATCTAATTAAAGAGCTTCTGTATGGCAAAAGAGACATTAACCAAAACAAAGAGACACCTCATTGACTGGGAGAAAATTTTCTGCACACAATACTAATGATAAGGGACTGATCACCAAGGTCTACAAAAGCTAATGAAACTCAACAAAAACCAAGTGAACAACCCCATCAAAAAATGGGCAGAAGAAGTGGCCCTCCCTGGTGGCGCAGCTGGTTAAAGCACAGCACTGAGAATCTGAAGCCACTT
>NW_004567103.1:41478295-41525112 GCF_000260355.1 Condylura cristata
GGAAAGAAAAGAAAAAAAACAGTGTTTTACTTTTAGGAGAAAAGTAAGGGATAAAGAAAAGCAAAAGCTATTCTAATAAAATAAAAATAAAAATCAACAGGCAACTATAAACCAGAGACATTCTGCAAGGGGGAAAGGGAACGTGTATCAAAACAGGGATGGAAAGAGCACAAGAGACTATGGTGACGGTACACAGGTGAAGTGCTGGTAGGAATTCCACATGGATGACAACTGAGATGAAAAGCATACATTATACAAAAATGAAAAAGGATGTAAAAAATATATAAAATTAATATACATATCTATAAATAATTTAAAAAAATAAGTGAACAGCAGCGAGCGATCTCAAATTAGTTCAAATAAATGAGGAGGGGACATATGTTAATAAAGGCCTGACAAAATCAAATATAGTCAGGCTTCATGGGAGATAAGAGTGTTAAGAGCACAGCTATCAGGAGCCAAGGAATCCACATTCTTCCTTTTTTTTTTTTTCTCACTAGGGCCATGTGGCATTTCCTCTTCCTTCCTCTTAGACATCTACTAATTTTTCAAGTGGCTGATATTAATGCTCATCTTCCCAAAATGGCAGATAATTCTCAGGTCTATATGACCTTTTATCATAACTACCTTCAGGCTTTAGAAATTTTTGAGAAGGACAATAAAAGAGACACAGAAACTATTTGATACAAGAAAGCCAGTGGATAGACCAGTTTCACCTCATTCAACATCCGTTAAGTGTATCTTGTTCATCAACAACAAAGAAAATGAAAAATTAAAAGCAAAACAGGCAAACCAGGGGCCTCCTGGTGGCACAGGGGTTAAGTGTCAGCACTATGAAGCTGTTGGCAGCCACTGCAGCATGAGTTTGATCCCTGGACAGTGAGCTGACCCACATGGTGCAGCAGACCTCTCCTTTCTGGCCTGCTGCTCCCCCAGCAATGTATTTCAGTCAGTTTGCCTCTTCTGTTTTCTGCTCTGTGTGTCTCTGGTGAATTGACTCACACACACACCCCACTCACCTCTGGCCTACATAGGAACTCTTGTATGCATAAATGAATCTTTAAAAAATGTACAAACAGGGATATCAGTTCCATTTGAAGTAATACTATTACTACATTTATATTCAGATGTTCTCTTAGTATGATACTCAGTTGGCAAGAACTTAAACAATTTATAGGAGCAATGTTGCAATGCAGATGGAACTGGAGAAGAGAATATTGTTTTCTTATCCTGTGTACCTGTCTCTTTGTATGTCTTTTCCCTCTTTATTATATTTTCATCTAAACAAATTTCTAATTGTAGCCCTACATTTTCTGGAGAAGATTATAAATTGAAACATTTCAAAATATTTAGACAATTCAAAGACAAAAACGTAGAATTATGCAAAATTAAAAAAAAGCAAAAACCTTCATTAGCAGTAACTTTAGCATTTCAGAATTGGAAGGGTTGCTATAGGTTACTTAGTTCAATTCTGTACTTTTTTTTTTTTAAGATTTATTTATTTAGATATACAGAATTGGGGTACAGCCAGAGGTGCAGGGGTAGTGAAAGGATTCACCAGAGACAGAGTGGGGAGCAGAACAGACAGATTGATGAAGTATACTGCTGAGGTGGGTCAGGAGAGGTCTTCCACACCATGTGGATCATCTCCAGGGCCAGGGATAGAACTCTCACTGAAGTGACTGCGGCTAGCTTGCAGTGCTGTGTCCCAACCCACTGCACCACCAGTGTTCTGTACTTTTATGAATAGTAAAGGGAAATACAGTCAAAGGGAAGTGAGTCTCACAAGACTCACACAGCTTGCTGGAGAGGGAGCCATATTGAACTTCCTGTCACTGTACTTCTAAATGCACAAATTTCTCAAAAATACCATTTAGCATACAGCTCAAGTTACTAAAGGGATAAAACTGTGGGACTAAATATCCTCCATCCCCATACTCATATTTTAAAGTCATAATTTCTAATGTTGGGGACTTTGGTAGGTAATTAGGTCCTGAGGATAAAGCACTCATAAGTGGGCTTAGTGCCCTCATATTAAAAGATGCCAGAAGAGGCCCTCCCTGGTGGCGCAGCGGGTTAAAGCACAGCACTGAGAAACTAAAGCCACTTCCGCATGAGTTCGATTCCCACCTACCCGGGAAGTGACCACATGGCGTGGCAGACCTCTCCTGGCCTGCCCGCTGCTCCCCTCAGCAGTGTACTTTGTAGATCTGCCTGTTCTGCTCCCCACTCTGTCTCTGGTGAAGCCTCTCACTGCCCCTGAGCCTCTGGCCTGTACCCCAGTTCTGTATGCACAAATAAAATCTTTAAGAAAAAAAAAAAAAAGATGCCAGAAGATCATCTATCCATGTCTACCATGTGAGGAGACAGCAAGAAGGCAGTCATCTACAAACCAGTAGAAAGTTCTCATGGGCAACAGATCTGCCTGAATTTTGAATTTGAACTTCCAATCAAACAGAATGAACTGAAGTCTAATAAGGTTATTTAAAAATTTTCTCTTGATATTTGATAATTTTAACAAATCTACACCAGATTAACATGTAACCATAAATGTGTTCTTTACTTTGTAAGTACCACAGTTCCTTTGATTTACTATAATTCACTTTATAATAATGAAGTTCCATCTGTACTCAAACCCATTCAAAAAAAGAAAGGTTTTACACTTCAGATATAATAAGATATTTGTTTCCTCTCATTTTTTCATAATGGAATTTTATTCAAATGTAATTTAGAACATTAGGGCTGGAACAAATCTTATAAACGATATAGTCCAACTTCCTCATTAATTTACATCATATTTTATTGTTCTAATTATTGATACAATAGTCTACTGATTTAGCAAAGAGAAATAAGAAAAATCTAAGACTACCTAAAATGAAGTACTTTTTGAAGAAGAAATAAAACTCAAGTAAGGCCTCCCTCATGTTTATTAGTGAAGCTTTATTTATTTATGCATAATTATTACCTTAATGTTTATACAAGGACAGTTTAAATTGAATTAGCTGAATCATAATGTTCACAGATATGAGATAAGAAGGCAACCATGTTTGTGGTTTCTATTATAGCAAATAAAATCAATTCTAAGGTAATTCTTTTATATTCATCGAATCTCAAATATACACAGATATTGATAGATCATTGGCATTAAGATTTTACTCTCATATACAAATCTGAAAAGCTTACATAAATCTTATAATGGCCAAAGGCAAATTACTTAGTTCCTCTGAATATTCAGAGTTTTAAACATTATGTTATTTGATAACAAAAAACTTTTACTACGTTATATTAATACTTGCAGTTCTCTATTGGACGAAATACTGTGTCAGCAAGAAGGAATATGCATTGTGAAGTTCTCAAGCTAAATTTTCATGTCAAAGTGTTCAGTTTTGTTCATGTTTTAGTGACTGTACTCACCTTTGAGAACTGAAGCAGTCTTTCAGGGTTCATGGACAGATACCAGACTGTTTTTAGTTGCCAAGAACATCACATTCTAGCCAATACATTTTTTCACTTGGTAGTAGAAGCCAAATCCAAGGTGTCGTTAAAGTGTGTGTTAATGGGTGAAACACATTTTTTTAAGTTTTCATGAAGTCAGATTCCTAAATATTTTTTAAAATGATTTATGTATGTTATTTATGCATACAAAGCTGGGGTACAGGCCAGAGGTTAGGGGCAGTGAGAAGATTCACCAGAGTGGGGAGCAGAACAGGCCTACTGATGAAGTACACTGCTGAGGGGAGCAGCAGGCAAGACAGGAGAGGTCTACTGTGCCATGTGGATCACCTCCAGGGCTGGGGATCTAACTTGCACTGAAGTGACTGTGGCTAACTTGCAGTGCTGTATCCCAATCTTTTGTGCCACCAGGGAGGGCCCAGATTCCTAAATATTAGTGAAAAAAATTCACACACACACATATATACATACATATATATTGCCCACTAGTTGCCAAAACTAGAGCCCACTGTTTCCATAAATCATTTTATTGGCCATTTGTAGGTTTACTATTTTCACTTTGGAGACTAAGACACTATGGATAAGAGAGTTTGTCTAGAAACGTATGACTAATATGAGCAAGATGAGAAGAAACACTAGATCTGATAAAGGCAGAGGTAATGTGAGATAAACAGCTTACTCTGAAAGCACACACCATGTCTTTCTCTGTGGCTCTACCACACCAACATTTGTAGCTTTAGCAATAGTAGCTCTGAGCCGCCATGCAGGATGAAGGTAACTACCATCCCATAGAAGCTTTAATTTTCTGAAATACCATAAATGTCCAGTGTATTTTATGTAAAATACCATAGAAAAATATATGGTTAATATTGAATTTCCTTTATTAGCAGTTTCGAAGTAAAATTTTCCATATGGAGTTGGCATAACTCACAGTGCAGGAGGGTATGGGGCATCTTCTACCGGAGATGTTTTCTCCCCCAGTGACCTTGACTAAACCTTTCAGGCTTCTTTTTGTCTTTCAGGCCTTTCCCCATTTGGTTCTTTGAATTAGCAAACCATTTATATCTTCAGACTCAGAATTGATTTTCAGTAGAGACATTTTTTCCTCCCAAAGTGCTATGAAATGTAGATGCTAATTGTGTTTTGCTCATCTAATTAGATGTGTGAGTTAAGGGTTATAAAATAAACCACTAACTACTTTCTTACAAGATACAATAAATCTCTCAGATTAAAGAGTAAAATGGCAACAATTTTAATCAAAATGCTATACAGTATCATGTCATACCAGAAGAATGAATTACTTCCACGGGCTGTCCCTGAGAAATTAGAATGAGAGGTTGACTAAATCCTCCATCCTCCCATCTCCTCATCCATAAGAGGAAAAAAAAAAGGTATTCTGTAATACATAATTTAAAGTTTAGCTATAATTATCACCTGGTAAATCTCTCACCATTTAATTCTTAACATCTAAATAGCTATTCTGCTTTGGCAATTCTTTGCTCATATAAACTATTGAATGTCAGTGACCAATACCTTGGCTAGATTACACTGCTAGGGTAACAGAACAAAAAATTACTGCACAACAGACAAAGCCTTTAAGCTTTCATAAAAATTGATGCAGACACTCACCTCCAAATGCCAATATGTCATTTGCAGACAACATCAGTACTGACAATTTCCCTAGAAATTCATGGGGAAGTCTCCAGGCTTAAACAGAGCTAAGCCAGTCAGCTGTCCTCAACTACCTTGAATTGCATCAATGTATGTAATTTTGTGATTTTTTTTTTTTTTTTTTTTTTTTAGTTCAAGCCCCATTCTGGACCACACTCTTGCTTCCAGGGGCCCTTCAACTTTTGTCCAAACAGCCTGGAACACACATCAGAGCCTGTAACTATCTCTTTCCTCTATCTCTCCTACCTAAAGGTACACAACTCCTTTGGTTTAGGAGCCTTAGATAACCGGACAGGAACATTCACATGAATACTCCAGAGAACCCTGTCAGTGTTGATCTGAGCAATAGCTGGAAAGAGAAGATCAGGGCAGCCTGTAGGCAGTGATGCCTCCATGGATATTCTTGTCTCAGATTTCTCTTGGACCTGATTTTCTGGATGAGCTACAGTGGACTTACTCCATCGTCCAAGAGGCCAGGGCTTATAATGGAAAGTGGTTGTTGAGCACAAGATCTGAAAAGTATTACTCTTTTTGGGTTTGAGTAGGAGTTTTACCAATGGCCCATTTCCTTCTGGGAGCTGCAATTTGAATTCCCTGATAAATTTATACGGTTGCCGGGCCCTCCCTGTTGGCGCAGCGGGTTAAAGCACTGCACTGAGAAGCTAAGGCCACTTCCGCCTGAGTTTGATTCCCGCCTGCCCTGGAGGTGACCACATGGCGCAGCAGACCTCTCCTGACCCACCCGCTGCTCCCCTCAGCAGTGTACTTCGTAGATCTGCCTGTTCTGCTCCCCACTCTGTCTCTGGTGATCGCCGCCCCTGAGCCTCTGGCCTGTACCCCAGTTCTATGTGCATGAATAATTAAATCTTTAAAAAACTTTTTTTCCCACACAGTTATAAAATAACAATATATTCATGAGCGACTAGTAGCATTTCCTGCAGGTGGTAGTTTTCAAGTGAGCTCCAAGTATCTGAGACCAGAACCAGACCTCCCTCCCCTACCCATTGCCCCTTATCCTGGTTTTTCAGTGCTAGATTATCTATCTCTGTGGTTTCCCTTCTGTTCAATAATTCATATTTTCCAGGTTAAACAAAGAAATTCAATAAGTTGATTTCACATATGTCTATATGTCTGGCAGCTTCCCCTTCACTCTAACCCAGGACAAATTTCGAGAATTCCCAGGCACCTTTGTAACTTTTCAGGGTAATCTATTTTTGAGTCTTTATCCAGTTCTCACAGTTGGTTTTACTTTTGACCTAATGGTCTCCCTACTAAAGCATAACTTTTTCTTAAAAAAAAAAAAAAAAGTGCACTTGTTTTGCCTTAGGAACTTCCTTTGAGACTGCTGGTTAAGGGTTCAATCAAAATGACAGAAAATTAAATTCTTTTTGAGGTTTCAAAGATTCTGCTCTCCAACTTGCTTTGAGATTGTATCATCTGACCCACCACATGAAAGAATATAATGAGAGAGAACCTGAATCTGGTGTCGTGGGAAAGAAAGAAGAGAACATGACCTTTAAACACACAATGAATCTGTGCAACAGTAAACTCTGCCGAATTTGATGTCTTAGGCTTGTATTAGTCATCAAAATATCTCCCCTTGAGGATTAAGTTGGGTGCAAGCAAGAAAGGAAATTAGGAGAAAGGAGAAAAGACCTCAACTTTCCTAAGAAAGCAGAACACAGTGAGATTTGGGTGAGATTGGATGCTCACATGTGATGCTACTTGGGGTAAAATTGGAAGGACAAGCTTGGGTAAGCTAGTGTAGATTCCTGCATATCAAGAAACCTGAAGAAGGGGACCTCTGATAGAAAGGGGTGCTGAGAGGGAGAAAATGGGGCACCAAGGGCAAGTGCAATGGAGGTTTTTACAGTCATTGTCTTTGGTTTAAGTAATACTTAGCAGTGTAATATCTGCTTTCCTGGCTTTTGAGTCACTATAAAATATAATCATAAAATATGATTTAATCATAAAATTATTCAGGAATCAAAATAGGTTAAATTACATTTTATTCTATTTGCTATCTTAAACACTTTTTAAGTGTCAGGATAGTGGGATGCTTGAAGGTAAAATTTTCTCTTTTTTTCCTAAAGATTTATTTATTTATGCTTACAAGAACTGGGGTACTGGCCAGAGGTGCAGGGGTAAGAGGACTCATCAGAGACAGAGTGGGGAGCAGAACAGGAGAATTCACTGAAATACACTGCTCTGTGGAGCCGTGAGTGGGTCAGGAGAAGTCTGCTTTGCCATGTGAGTGGGAGGGTCCCTGCCTGGGGATTGAACTCCTGCAGTGGCTGTGGAGAGATTCATAGTGCTGTCCTTTAACCCCTTGCACCACTAGAGAGGACCCTGAAGGTAAAATTTTCAAAGGAGAAATGTAAATGATCTGGAGGGTGAAGAAGCATTTGATACCTACGTGACCCTTCAAGATATTGATCAATCAAAAAATAATTTATTGAATTAATCAGGAGAGTATATGGACATACTTCCCAGTAACTCTTGCCTCAATAATTCTTGGCTAATGATCAGTTCTTTCTTTTTTTAGTATATGTTCACAAGTCATTATTTAACCAATTGTGCTGTTGATTTTTGTTTAGGAATAGTATTAAAGTTATATATATTTAGTATTGATCCCCCTTTAATTTTGTTCTCTTCATATTTTCTACATCTGCCTGCTTTGAATCTTTTTATTTAAAGATTTGATTTAAAGTAACTGAGATATTATTTTCTTTTATTCACTTAGAAATTTTCTGATGGATACACACTTTTGAAGTTAAATTCAGAGAAGTTGAATCTATTTTAAAAGTGATATTGTTTTGAAAGTGGAATGGTATTTTTTTGAAAGCTAAAAATGTTTTGAAATTGCTAATATATAAACCCCAAAAATGTTCCTAGAAATATCTGTTGTGCTAAAGCATGATTTTTCCAAGTTAAAAAAAGTTTTCATAGTAATAGAAAATGAAGATGTGTCAAAAATTTCATCATATCATTACTCAATAATGGTCCCAGTAGGATATTAACATCCACTCAAAAGAAGAATCTTTTTATCATAAATACAAATGCTATCATGGTCAGAGTTATATACATACAATTAGAGATGTTCAACTGGATTTGTGAATAGATAGACCAGTTAATATCTTACTGATCTTTATTTGCTTAAGATACATAGAAGAGGGGCTTTTGTCACTTGCAATCAAAAAGTTCTAGCAATTTATACACTACATAATCTTAATAATCATCATTTTAAAATATTTGGCTTTTTATGCAAAAACCTAATTTAACTCAAGGGTAAAAATGTTCTTACATTTATTTTCCATGATATTCTCCCTTCTTCCCTTTCATTCTCCTTCCCTGTTTATTCTCACTAACCAAATTGATTGATTCATTATTTACCTCTCACTATATGCTAGGTGCTGAGCATAAAATAATGAGTAAGAAAAAGACTGTCTCTGCCCGCTTGGAGCTTATGGGCTCTTGAACTTCCTTTTTCTTGTGTGATATGGTTTTCCAGTATAGCATTGATATAGCATTCTTTCATCTTCTGTTTTGAGTCATGAATGGAAATCCTTCTTTATGCAGATCATATTAATATACTAATACTATTTTGAAACTTATGATACTGAGAAAATTATAATAGTGATTCTAGATATTCAAAATTTAAGTCGATTAATAACTACAAGCCTTTGAAATTGATGAATACTGTAAATACTTATGACACCCTACAACCTGTTGACTTGTTTGCTTCTGAAACACACATGCCTTAAATTCCCCTCACTTTTAGACTAGACATCAAAATATTTTCTACATATTAATAAGTACAATAGTAATAAAATCAATGCACAGAAAAATGCCTTGGGTATAGTACAACTGGTGAATGAAAGCAAAGCAAATGCTGTTTGTGGAAGAAAATTTTTGTATTCGCCCCCTAATGTATCATCCTCTCTAAATGTTTTGACTGAAGTAGAAGGTGATGAAAACTTATTTTTAGAATGATATACAACAGCATGTAGGTAAGGTGTTGATAAACATATTTGAAAGAGTAGATTTTGGAATAGAAGCCACTATAGTAAAGTTCTTTTCTCAGAAGGGACCACTTTTTTTTCCATACTGGAATACAGGGGAAACTGGGACTCTTGGAAAGCAATACTGAATTCAGACCCTCTGCAAAGTATCTGACACATGTAGGGATTCCATAAATGTGTGTAGGTATGTAGAAATGTGAACTGGCTGGGCCTCTAGCCAGGTCACAGTCTGAGAAGGTGGACTTCTAGGACTGGCTTTGCTCCAATTTGTGTGCTAGGCCCTACTTCTGCTTTTGTTTGGATAAGCTTGATGTACTGCAAGTATTTCATTGTGGGTTCCTAGCAAGTGTGAAGAAATGCACCCTCCCCCCCCCAATAATATAGCAATATTAAAGAAAGAGAGAGAAACAAAACCAAATGGTTAGAGTCGCAAAAGGGAAAAAAAGACATGGTTATTTGAGAAGAAACATCCTAAGAGGAGAGAAACCTGGGGATTATAAGAAGTGACAAAGGCTGGACTTTCTATCATTTCCTTCATTTACCTTTCTGTCCATATGTGAATGCCATGCTCCCAGGGCATTTCCTAACAAGGCGTTTGTCCCCTGACTGGAGTCAACCCTTCTGGTCCTGGGCTTTCTGAAGAAACACTACAGGGAGCTACCTTGATTCTGTACTAGACTCCCTCAATTCAGAAGGCCCATAGCACTTCAAAGTTGGGAGCAGATGGACACCTGGCCTGCTTCTGTAAAAATTCCTCACTCAACCAGGCTAACCTGGTTGTGAGGGAGAGAATGGGAGGGAGTGGAGAGACAAGAGAAAGAGATAAGGGAAAGCTGAGGGAGGGAAAGTGGGAGTTAGATAATGTCTGTGTACTCTGACTTTGTTATTTTCGCAAGATCAAATTTTAAAGAAGTAACTTATATGTCCCTGTATAATTCTATTTAATGCTAAAACAGACAAAGTGTATTTAAAACACATGGTAGGGATATCATAAGATGGATATCAAAGTTTATTTAAATGGAGGGAAAGTTGTTGGTAATTATGAAATTCCTACTGTGTATTTTTATAAAGATCTGTCATTGAATCATGAAGTATGTCAAAAGAAAAAGAATATACTAACCCATAATAGAGTTAATAAGCCCACCAAGACTTAAAACCCCACCTAATTATAGTCACAGCCTCCCCCAGCAATGTCTTAACTAGTAATCCTTTCTACTGGCTCCCCTCCCCCAACGGAGAATGAGAAGCTGCCACATGCACTCCTTCCACTCCCCAGAGGTAGATTACCTTACCTTACCTGCCATAATTATTTTTTTCATCAATGACTTCCTTGTCTTACCTTTAAAAACTTCCTTTTCTGTTGTCCATTTGAGCTCTTTTCTATCTGCTAGAGATGCTGTCTGATCCAGGAAATGTTTGATAAGTCAATTCGATCTTTTAAATACACTCTTGGATTATTATTTAGTAGCTAGGAGTAGGAAAATAGGATTGCTAAATTATCTTGCTATGAGCTTTCTAACTGCCCTTGGAGCATGAAGGTAGAGGGTACCTTGCAGAGGAAGGCAGAGGCTTTAGAGACTTTTGTCCACAGGCCCTCATTACCGGCATCTCAAACTAATTCAGAGATGGCCATTGTAGGAATATTTACATTAGTGAAAGGAGCAAACCTTCAGTCAAATCCACCTACCCCACAGCACATCCAAATAAATGTGAGGATCTCACTGGCTTAATTAGGAGATTTTTCAGTCAAGTGGCATCCCATCTAGCAAGTGGAAGGGTACTGCCTGAAGTTTTACAAAATGGAAGTGTTTATAATCAGAAAGAGAGTGAGGCAAGAAAAGAAGGATTATTTCAGGCTAAGCTACCTTCCTTTAGAGGAAGGAGGTCTTATCAGGCCGATAACCTCACTAGGGCCGACCAGGAAATTCCAGATTGATTGGTTTACAATTCCACTTAGGGGAGATACTGACACTGCAATTAGGTTAGGCATTAAGTCTTGGTGGGGCTTGGCCTGGATGACTCCATTATGATACTGTTGTTTCTTTTCTCTCTCTCTCTTTTTAATATATATTTTTAAAGATATATTTATTTATACATACAAGAACTTGGGTACAGGTCAGAGGTGTGTGTGTTGGGGCGGGTGGTGGTGGTGAGAGGATTTACCAGAGACGGAGTGGGCATTAGAACAGGCAGATGTACTGAAATACACTGCTGAGGGGAGCAGTGGGCAGGACTGTGCCATGTGGATCAGCTCCCTGTTCCCCAGGAATCAAACCCTTGCTGCAGTGGCTGCGGATAGCTTCATAGTGCTGTACTTTAACTGGTTGCATCACCCGAGAGGGCCCTTTTTTCTCTCTTTGTTTAGACATTTCAAATTAACTTTTTAAACATTTATTTTTATTTATTTATGTATACAAGAACTGGGATGTAGGCCAGAGGTGAGAGGTTTCATCAGAGTAAGGAGCAGAACAGGAATATTGACTGACATACACTGCTGCGGGGAGCAGTGGGTGAGACAGGAGAGGTCTGCTATGCATGAGGCCAGGGATCAAACTCATACAGTGGCTGGTGACAGCTTCCTAGTGTTGAGACTTTAACCCCTGTGCCATCAGGAAGTATCTCAAATTAGTTTTACTTGGAGACCTCCTTGTTCAATATTTTCCAGCATACCCTTAGAACAGATCTGTTTTATCTTGTGTTTGTAGGGAATGTCTGTGCAAAGCATAGCTTTCGGAAAAGATTTTATGACTATGAAGAAGTTTGAAACCTATGCTTCTGTTGAATATTTCTTTTCCTCCCAAGTAAAATACATAGTGAATATTATAATTTGAAGAGCTATGAATCATTTTATTATTTAATATCATTTGTTTTAAGAGAGTACAGTAATTTTATTATTTATTGACAAGCAGTTAGATTACACACCACTAGCTTTCAATAAATCTACATCAAATGACAGTTAAAACTACTTTAAAATGTTTTAAATATATTAAAAGAAAGAAAAAAATCCTTGGTTGTGAGCTTGAAATTTAGTAAATTTAGACTTTATTGGATTAGTCAGTTAGATAATCCAAAAATGGATCTGTTCCAGAAAAATGCCACTCCTTTATACTTTATATGCCAGGGAGCAGTGTTATTATTCCTTTAAATTCTTGTTAATGTTTTTGTCCCTGTTGGGTTATGGCATTAGAATATTGTATTGATTCATTCTTTTTGACGCCGCAACTTATCCCCCCTCACCAACTTGTAGAATTGCCCCAGAATTGCTCTTGGAGGATTATGGCGATTAACTGTGAATCACAAAGTGCCGGGGATTGGAGCGTGGGATCACTTTAGCGGAGTCAACACCCCAGCCCCTTTTCCTGTGCTTTCTCAGGCCAGATTTCAGGTCAATCTGAGCTATTTTTTACTTTCCTCTCTTATCCCGCGAGGCTAGCTGGCTTAAGGGTGCCAAGAGTTAGTTGGGCTGAGGCTGGGGAGGGAAAGAACTCATTTCAAGTTTACCCTCTACACCCTGTGTTTCACTGTTAACCAGAGAGCTGTGCATTGGCCAGCTGTGCATTGGCCAGAGTTCTTTTGATTTCCCGTTTCTTCTTCTAAATATCTTTCCCAGGGCCTTTGGGGAAGAGAAGAGACTGATGATGGAGTCAGACACTTTGGGCTCCTTGACTGAATAGCGTGAACATCACTCCAGTCAGGGCCTCCATGAGAGACTGGCTGGCTTTGACTGCAGTACCTATCCTGACCTTTCCCTCCACCAGGCTCTGAGGCAGGACGTTTTTCTAATGTATACAAAGGCACCTTTCAGGCTTGTTTTTTTGACCTGATACCAAATCCTGCTTTAGCCTCAACAGTGATGATCCCAGGAGGTCCACAGATTTTGACCCTATGGCCTAGTTCCTAGACTGAAAAACAATCACAAGAGTTATTTTGAAAGGAGAAAATAAATCAGTCCTCATGTCAAGTGAATAAAGCTCCCCCTCTTCTCAGCGAATGAGTTATTTGTTGGGAGACTTCTCTACATCTCTCCCCTCATTCTCTTATCCTCTACTAATTTGCCAGACTTGTCTGAATGCGTTTTAATTGAAGTAGCAGACCCAGTTTGAATTCTTTACCAAGGGCCCCTCAGGCTCCTGCAAAGCCTGCTCTACCAGTTTGACAAACATGCCAAAGCTTGCTTGAACCCCAGCAACGGATTTCCCACTAGGCAAAGTAAGGAGTAGGGAAAGAAGTAGAGGTCAAGGGAAGGAGAATTTAAGGACCGTGACATTGCCTGCTTGGGCCCTTTTTTGATGTGCATTTTGGTGGATAATTTTGGTACAAAAATTGCCACCCACTGGTTTGTCTTTTTTCCTTCCTTATCTTGGATCACAAATACTTTGTGAGTTAGGCTCACAAAGGCCTAGGTGTAGCGCTCACCAAAAATACTTAGGAAACATTTTGACAAAACATTTTTTTTCCTGCTCAAGAAGTGGTGGCCAAAAGTGAACTTAGGTGTGAAATTAAAACCAACAAAAAAAGGTTTCACTTGGCTTTAAACTAAGTAAACTGTTAAAAGAATACAGCTTCTACAGTATGATGCAGTTCTACAGTTGGAATTAGTATAGTGTTGTATCAATGAGGATATCATGAGGAATATTCCCTCATAAACTCTTACTAACATAGGTGTTAGGGAGGAAGGATAGCTCTTCCCTAACAAAATAAACATAGCTGGGCTTAATTTCTCCTCATCCATATTATTCAGTATTCTAATTACTTCATTTTTATAAACAAAAAATACTTCTGTGTGTGTGTAGCAGCCCGCACACTTACAAAAGGAGTTTGTGAGAGCTAAGAGCAGAGCGGCAGTACCTCCTCTCCCACATGTTTTCCTTGGCTCTCCTCCAATCTTCATCTTTTCTGGTTCCCTTGTGGCAGTAGGCGGAGCCATGTGCCCACGCTCTGCCCAAGGGGCTCTAAATGGAAGAGAGATAGCTTCTGGGAATTTCCTGCTTTCTGCAGCTTGGAATCCCAAAATGTGCACGTCTGAACAGGAGACAGGGAAGCTGCGCTCCCTAAAACCATGTGAAAGCCTGGCTTTCCTACCCAGCCTTTCATGTGAGAAAGACATTATTTCTGTGGCTTAACACAACAAAAATTTACTTCTTGATTATGCCATTTGTCCAGTGCTGGTCAGCAAGGGGACTGTGTACATCATGGGGCACAGACCCAAGCTGATAATGTTCCATCTCAGCCAGTGCTTCCACTACTGCTCATACGGGCAGAGGAAATGTAGAGAATTGTATACTCTTAAAGCTTCTACAAGGAAATGTCTTGTGTCATTTTGTTGACCGATGGAAGTCACATGGCCAGGTGTAACTAAAAAAGCTTAGCAAAGCACAGTTCTACTTTGTATCCCTAAGGGAGGAGAACCAGAATATGTGAACTGTCTTAATGACTATACTACTTTTAAAAAAAAAAAAAAGATTTATTTTATTTAATTGTACATACAAGAACTGGGGTGTGGGCCAGAGGTATGAGGGTGAGAGGATTCACCAGAGACACAGTGGGGAGCAGAGCAGGTGGATCTACTGAATATACTGCTGAGGGGAATAGCAGGTGAAACAGGAGAGGTCTGCTGCGCCATGTGGGTCAGCTCCCTGTCTGGGAACTGAACTCATGCTGCAGTGGCTAAGGATAGCTTGATAGCACTGAGAGTTTTAACCCCTGTGTCACCAGGGAGGCTCATGCATTACTTTTTATCTTGCTTAAGCCATTATTGTTATTTTGAGTTTTCACCCATGTGCTGCTGCACTGACTCCTGCCGGAGCAGAGATGTTCACATCAGTGATGCCATCGTAGTCTAAACTGAGTCCTACATGAGAGGCAGCCATGGGAGGCAGCTACTGAGGCTCTCCCTTGTCGTCTGTGGGATTTGCAGAGGTTGTTTTCACCCAGAAAATGTTCTGGAAGGTTAAAATCTCATTTTTCTTAGATTTCCATACCCCTGTCTCATTTATAGATATCCCCAAATGATTAAGATCTAGCACATTGAAGGCAAATATTTAAGGATTTCCTCCTGTAGTTTCCAATATCACCTCTGGCTTCTTCTGAGTCTAGGAAAAATTCCCTATTCTTTGGAAAGCGCATCTCTATTCTTTGCTCTGTTCTGCTTTGCTCCTATGTTCAAACCTTAGTCCTAAAGATTGGTCATCTTTCTCGGGACTCTGAATATGTCCTTAACTCCCTCAGTTGGTAAACATCTCCATTGACCCTACTACACCATCCAAATATTTGCACAAATTGGTGGTCTGTAACTATTGTCTATTTTCTTGCTGTCCACATTTTCTGAAGCTCCCGTAATAAGTCTTTTGCTACGCTACTCCACTGAAATGGCTCCCAAAAGCCATGGATGGCCTTTATCAAGAAGTACTTCTCTCACACTCTGAAGTTCCCTGGAAATGTGCTTTATTATATTCATGTAGTGGCACATGATAGTGGGTGAAGATGATCATAGACAGTAAAACACAGGAGAACCTTGTTAGCATTTGAATAGTTTAGGAATGTATTCAGCTCCGCCACAGGTAAAGTCAGGTGCCTGTATGCCCCTGCAGACACGGAAACCATCTGTGGCAGAAGGCTGACTGGTATTTATCTCTTTTAACCAGGCTTATTCTGCAACATGTGCAGTAGAGCTGTATCCCAGGGTATTATTCACTGTGTGTCGGTGTCACTTAGAAGGAGGAAAATTCTCTAGATTTTGAAAAGATGACATCTTTCCCATTACTGGTAACCTGGACCATATGCAGAATGCTCTTTCACCGTCTCATCTTTAAGCAGGAAAGCAGAGCTGTGTTAACTTTGAATATGAAGGACAAAAAGCAGCTTGGAGATACAAAGCAATAGTCTATGTTACAGGTTTAACACACTCATTTAATTTCATTGGAAAAAAATAATGAAACTGGTGAAAAGTATTTATGGAACCAGAGGAGAGCATATTTTGCTGGTTTTACTTTATGTTTGAAGTTTTGGGTATAGCTCTGCTCATAAATACTGAAATGCCTAGCATAAAGAACGCAGCCTGGGGCATACCCCATAAAACTTACAGTGCAGTTAAATGAGCAATTTCCACTGGAAATAAAACGGGCATGTTGAGTGGAATATGAATTAAACTGTGCATAAGACTCAGGCCAACCTGAGCTTTGAAGAGAGACCTGCTGGTTTCAGTAGCATCTGATGCAGTCCATGGATAGGTCAAGGCCAGTAAATAACAAAAAGTAACTATAGTTAGCATGAAGAGTAGGGCATTTCAAATGTGGTTAATGTAGTTCCCTATCATGTCTCCTAGAAAGACCCAGCAGAATGATGTCTGATTGCAAAGGATTAAATCTGACCCTCCATCATGCCCACACACTGAGCTTGCACAATGTTTGCTGATGCAGAATTTTAGACACGACCCTCAAACTTCATTTTCACCTTCTGTGAGTCCCTTCCTATGTCAAAGTCACCCAGGTATTATTAAATAAGAATTCTTAAAAGAAATTTTTGTCTGGGAAAGGAAAAGCCATGGAAACAACCAGCAGTTGGTATTTCAGACCACACTCTGTCCTAGGTCCTTTCTGGGGCCTTATTTGAAGACTAAAGGAAAGGATTGACTGATAGATACCCCAGGGGCAATACAGCTCAGGAGAGGATTTAGAATTTAGAACTCTGGAAGCCCATGAGGCACCACAGGTATAAGTTTGACTCAAAGAGGATTGTTTTATCAAGTACAGATAACGTTTCCCTCATTTGTAGTACAGGGTAAAGCAAATTCATTGACATAATACAGCATTTTTTTCTTTGAGGAATTAAGGTAAGGATGAGAGAAAGGGAACTTGAAAATTTTCTGTCTCTGACCGCCAGAGGGAACCTGGAGAAACCAGTTCCTTCTCTTCACTCTTCTTCCAAGGGCTCCACCTCCCCTGTCCCAGGAAATGAGGGCTGGAGGGCTGGGGGTGGGGGTGGGGAAGCACGTGATTCCAATGAGCTTCACCAATGAGCTTTACCAGCCGTTTAAAACTACACAAACCAAACTATGAAGCATTCCTTTTTTAAATTATGGTATTCCTTTGTAAGTTTTTTTTTCTGAATTTACCTTCTCTTTCCAAAATAATTGGTGCTTACGATTAGAAATTGTAAAAAGTACTCCATATACATATATATTTCCCAAATGAAACAATTTTTCCACGGTGGCATATATTTTGCATTTTTCACATAGCTTTTTTTTCTGTCCAGATCTAAATCTCAGCATCTCTTGCAAAATGACAAATTATGCCATGAGTCAAATACACTGTTGTCCAGCGGCTGTTTTTCCCTAAAAAGAAGCCAGGTCAGGTGCCTTTGGAAGGCTGACCGGCTGTTCCTCACACACCTGCGCTGTGGAACTGTCTAGAAGGGTAGTGTTCAGCTGTACAGGAGGAGGCAAAGGCAGGATCAGAGAACAAAAGCTGCTCTTTTGGAGCATATAATGCCAAGAGGTGGAAAACTAAAGTCAGTTACAAGGAATGAGGGTCTTGGAGTGAATTATTTGTAACAGCCAAAGGAGTATAGTGACTTTCCGGTGTGATCCTAATGTGTCGGGCATTTCTGAGGCTAGAGGCATAATAAAAAAAGGCACGTTGTTTAGGTTAACAGAGCACTATATAACCGGAGAAGTTTACAATGTTATATAGATCGCGATAATTTGTGACGAAAAAAGGACTCCCTCTAATTTATTGTCGTGTTCATAGTCAAAATCATTTCATCCGACAGCTACGGTTAGTTTGAAAACAGCTTCGTTAATTAGCAAGCTATGACGCAATAAATCGCTGCATCTGTAGAGCTCTGGCGCCAGCTAGTGGTAGGAAACGGAAACTGCGCTCATGTCAGAGACGGCGTCTGTTTGGTCGCTCCTAAGCCGTCGTCTTGCTATTTTTCCCCCCACCCCGGTCAGTAAAATGGGGGGGGGGGGGGGGGATGGTTGCAATGTGGCCTGAGAGGGGCAGACGGGATTATAGCGGAAAGCAGAGAAAAGTGGTGGGCAGGAGCGGAGAGAGGGAAGGCCAGAGAACAGCAGTCGTTCCTCCAAAGGATTTGAGATGCAGTCTTTTATTTGAATTATTCCTGCCATGTTGATGGAGCATCGCAATCTTTGCCAGTGAATGTTTAACCTTTTGTTTTTTATTTGTAGATATATTTGAATATATACTTAGCAACTAATAACACTGGAACTTCACAAACACAGCAATGCGGACAGACATATTGTAAGTCTAAATTTGTGTTCATTTTTAAGTGGCAAATATTTCTGCTGTGAACAGCCTACCTTCTGACTGCCACAACTCTAAGATAAATAACTCTCAAATGGTTAATAAAGCAGAAACCTCTTAAGGCGATATTTGTAGCTGGTACACGATAAAAAATATAAAGGTTCCAGGCAAAAGCCACCTTTTTAGGGATGTATGAAGTAGACTTAGGCTTGGAACTCGATTTATCCTGAAATTGAAGAAGGTAATGATAATTTGCTGGAAAATTGAAAACATACAGTATTTATTTTAGGAACAAAGAATCTTTGGCAGGCCATTTTTCTCATTTAATTAAGCCATAACTGATCTTACTAGGGTTATGGAGGAACTTCAAATGCTAATAAATAAAACTGAAGCTGAGACATTTCTTTCATTAAATGGTGGGAGATGTTTGTAACTGCATTACTTATTGCTAAAATCAATTATTAGTACTAATATTTGATGTTGAATTTATTCTGAAAACAAGCTAAAGCTTGTAAAGAAGAACTTTTCATTTTAAGTGTCATTCATAGATCTATACGTCACTTACATAGAATAAGGAACATGAGTACTGAAATTTTCTTGTAATAATATTTTTGGAAGGCAAATCTAATTTCAAAGGCCGTTTCCAAAGAAGAATTGTCACTCTCTTACCTGGCAGTCTAATTTGTTGGGGAAATATATTTAAAATCTTATGAATGTGAGACATTAGATGGTAAAATAACTGGTCATAGTTAATTTTTTGAAACTTACAGAAACTACTACTTTAAATACATTTTACACTGTACTAAAAGCCACATATTTCATCTTAATAATTCATCCAAACTTGTTATCAATCAAGTTCAAGTGTAGACATTTTTCTTTGATTTTAAGCATCTTGTAACCTTTGGTATATAATAAAGTCCTGATTTAAAACCTTAAATCTTCAGTTTAATTTATTTCCTTTGTGTCTCTTTTCTCTCTCATTTGCCATGGAAGCTGAATTTGTATAATTGAACGAGTTTCATATCAGTACCTGAAAATGGGGATGATTTTTTGGGGGGGAAAGTTTAACAGGATTATTTCAATGACAGCAAGTTAATTGAAACAAATGAATGATAGAGTTAAATTGCTGTAAAATTTCGAGAGTTACAGCAGGATAGAATAATTTATGTTCTTTTGAAATAGCTTTGTAACACATAAGCACTTATTTTTAAAAGCTACATTTGTGATTAGGCCTTTTTAAAAAAATTGTTTAATGGTTGTTTTAAAACACCTTGATGCCTACTATCATCCATGAATTAAATGCTTTGAAATATCATTCCATCATTATTTGAAATTTACTCATAAGATTTTAAGATTTATCATTTAACTTTTATTACTTTTAGATATTATAAAACTAGAAATTAATGCTACATTATCACTGAACATATTTGAAAGAAGGAAGTTAAGAAAAAAGGTATTTTCCTCTTTGAAGCTTTCTCTGATAACTTTGAAATAGGGATAGCAACAAACAACCGCTTTGTATCCAGCCTTTCACTAGAAATAGTTGGTATAATTTTTCATGAAAGAAATAAAAATAGAATATCATTTTTCTTGTGAGTATCTCTGAATGTGACAACATGAAAACAAAGTTTTAAGAAATATACTCTCATATCATTCTGATACTTACATGTCAAAAGACAAATGCACATATACAAATAATTAAATATTTGTTTGGCTTCGAGATCACACAGTTGCTAAATAGCACAATCTTTCCCTCACAGAGTGGTGCCGGAGCCCTCTGTAGACCTTCCCATTAGGAGACGTTGGCACAGTGTGAGGGGGGACGCATCTGCCAGCAAAGCAGTACAGATGGTTCCCCTCATTAGCCTGCAGAACTCCGAGCAGCCATCATGCAAGAGGCCTGGGAGCTCACTTGAACAAGATGTTAGGCTAGCCTCCTGTTCAGTGGCATTACAGTTTCTCCAAAATAATCTCCTCAGTGTGCTCTGTTGGGCTTAGGCTGGTCAACATGCTGCACTTGCGGAGATTAGAGATGGCAGCTCTGTGTCCAGTCTGCCAAAGGGCTTTATGCGGTTTTCGATTTGACAGAGTTCCACAGAAAGTCGGACTTGGAAAACTTACTCAAACTGCAGTGGCACTACAGAAACTCATTGTGGTAGGTTTGGAATTCCAGGCCATGCTCACCTTTGGGTATCGGTTATTACACTAAATACATTGACCATCTCATTTCTACAGTTCTTCTCAACCCACTGATTTATTGACGTAATAATATTTTAATTTTGTTTTGTTTACTCTTTGTTTATGAACCAACCTTAAAATCAGGGCACCAGGCCCTGGCAACCGGAAATGTTAGTTAAGTTTAGCAATGGAAACAGCAGGGGGAGCCCATACTGTTTTATGCTCTGCAGTTTCCCTAGCTGGATTTTATAATAATTATTATAGTTGTTGCTTTACATTTATAACAAAGATATCTATAATCTGTGGACATGTATATCACAGATGTTTACAATATAATCATCATGTGCTAGATTATTACCAATTTAAGTCAGAGGATCAATTTTTATTCTTCAATTATATGAAATTATCATAATACCCCAAAGAATAATTTATAGGTAAGCATTTGGCTGTAAGTTCTTTTTCTCTGTCTTTAATTTAGGGAAAATCCTGTTCTGAATTTTGTTATTTCTTAAAAAATGAAATCAGCTCAAGTTCCTGTCTAATATCTACTGCCATTCCCTGGCATTTACAGCTCTACTTATTTTCCTCTAAAATAAAGCAGAGAAGTGAAAAATACAACATTTTGGAGGTTGTGATAGTGAGGGGAGGCCTCACAACAGTCCCTTGGGTGTTCTAATATGACCTGAACTTAATTTTCAATTTTGAAGTTAATAAAATGCCAAAGCCCAGTGGCCTTTGATATTGTTTTCTTATGCTTGATGAGGTCCTTGGGTCAGTAGTTTTTCACTACCATAAAATAATTCGAAATATCTGAATTACTTTTTGCTCTCTAAATAAGCCTTTGTAATGTCTCTGGTCATACATTTTATATATTGAGGTCATCCTAGATTTCTGCTCTACTGGAGGGGAAGGAACTCTAGAGTAATACTCTCATACCTGAACTGGTGATTTTGCCCATAATATTTTGCCCAACCTCACTACGTAAGGTTGCATATTTATGTTAAGAAGAGTGTTGTAGTTTTTAAAATATGTAATAGTTTATTTTTACATCATTTGAGTGTTAGAATTTTAAACATTTTCTATAGAGTCATTTTTGTATTTCATAGGAAATAATTTAAAACCAAGCTTCAACCTTGCATTTGTCAAGGACATTGAATATGGCTACAACACATACGTATTTTTGAAGTTAAGAAATAAATTTTGGACATTGAATATGGCTACAACACATACATATTTTTGAAATTAAGAAATAAATAAATTTTGGACTAAAATTAAAGTCCTATAGGGTAAGGCTTAACATTTTGTGAGAGATCAGCAATTCTGTGGGCCCACATTTCTGACTCCCTTTGTATTGAAATTACCAAATGCAAACTCAGAGTGATCAGAAACTTTATATGGAACAGTAACATTCAAGCATTTGAAGAGTGACTTTGTGGGAATGGTGATAGGTTTGGAGTATGTAGTTGTGGGACATGGGGGAGATGCTTCAGGCAGAAAGATCATACATGAAGGGTGGCAACATTAGAGGTAAAATCTTTGTGTGCTTTCAGGGCATTGGGAGCTATCTGTGAAGTTTGGAGTGCAACTAGGCAGTTCGGGCTTTATTCTAAAAGCAGTGGAACCAGGGAGGGTTTTTGAGGTAGATGTAACACGAGTACAGTATCTAGGGAGATAGATTTGGTGAAAGGGTTTGAGGTCCTTGCAGATTTAATCAGATTGACTTAGTAAAGAAAAGAAGTTATAATTTAAAAGACACTGTTCACATAATTTTACAATATGATTTTAAAGAGCTTTATATTGTATTCCTTGAATAATATCGTCAACCCTAAAATCAGGTGACCAAGAGAAGAGCTATGTGTACGTATTTTCTATACGTGAACATTAATAATAACATCTTGCATTCAGGGAGCATACTTTATTATTCCAAATGCTAACATTTTATTTTCTTTTGATTTTTCATCAACCTGGCAAAATTAACAGATGCTTACATTATTAAGATCACAAGCCTCCTCCCTGTTCGCTATGATCTGCTTTTGATTGCATATATAAGTCTTTATTTCTAGATAAAACTGAAGCTTATGGTTGTTTCTGTTTTTCTGTGAGTAGTTGAGAAGAATATTTATTCTGTGTCTACTTTTTTTTTTTTAATTTATGCATGCAAGAACTGGGTGTAGGTCAGAGGTGCAGAGGCTGAAAGGATTCACTAGAGCCAGAGTGGAGAGCAGAACTGAAATCCACTGCTGAGGTGAGCACTGGTTGAGACAGGAGAGCTCTCTTGCACCATGTGGATTTGCTCCCTGGCAGGGGATTGAACTCAGGACACAGTGGCTTGACAGTGCTGAGACTTTAACCCCTGCACCACCAGGGAGGAAGACCTGGCTTCTTCTTTTAAATAAGCTTTGAATTTCATTTTGTGGGTGTCTTACACTGCAGTTCCATAGTTGACTTAATTATACTTTTTGGAGGGAAATAAATTAGAGTGTTAATCTGGTGATTTGTTGTTCAGTAATGTATTTTTCTAAATATGTGTGTAACTTATAGACATACTATATTAGCTGACATTGGTATTGTATTTTACTTGATCCAGAAAGATTGAGAAAAGGTACCATAAACATGAAAAAAGAGCAAATGGGAGTTGTAATTATAGACAAAAAAAAAAAAAGATTTAAAAAATTTTAGTATGACATGGTATTTAACACAATTTGAAGAACATACAATTTATATCAATACATTTAAAGGCTATATACTATACAATTAAAAGAACCAGAATACAGGAGATGTGGGGAAGGAGAAAAAGGGAGTTAGGAAGAGGGGAGCCCAATAAGACAATTGTTTCTCTAAACCACTTGACAAAGAGTGGGAACTTAGAATAGTTAACTGCTCAGTTTCCAAACTCTCTTAATGCTGTACATGTATTTATTTGTGGACCAATAATACCGCAATTTAAGCAACACATTATTTCTGGCTTATGTGGCCATAATTGTCATCTTTGACTTCCATGTCAATGTGTGCTTGCATCTAACTTTATATAAATATATAGTGCTCTTTAGACACTGTATTTGGCATTATTAACAATTTTTGGCTGGCTCAGACAGGGCAGGTTGATTATCATTAAAGTGTTATTTATTTCTATTTTATTAAGCCTCTTTTACATTCATGTTACAGGTTAATTTATACTTTTATTTCATGCACTACTTGGCTTTACTGATTAATATGCCCCATGGCATTCAATAAAGTCAGGCAGTGGAGGAAATAAGAGTGGTATTAATTTCTAACATTGCTATAAATTTGCCTTAATAAAACTAGCTCAATAACATTACAAAAGTAATACAATAGATGCTTCCAAATTGTTAACAAAGATGCAACTAAACAATTTTCCTTCCTGAATTTAACATAACCCTATTGCCTTTGAAGTGTTGAAATAAAACTTGCCATATTTCCCCCCCTCTTTAAAAGGTAATGTAAGTGTTGACATAATACTACAGTACAGTTTACTATTTGACTTATTCCAATGCATTATTGAGACTTTAGCTTACAAACTACAAATTAATGCCAGCCCACAGGCTCTCAGGAAGGGATGGGAAAATTTATTCATGTAAGATTTTTCATAAAGATTAAAATTGTATCTCCAGCACCAGGTATTTGTCCTTTTTACTATATTAGTACTCAGTCCCAATAATAAATATTATTACTGTGAAATCTGATAATGTGAAGGTGCTAGTGAAAATCCATGTGTTAGAATTAGCTTTTGTCAGTTAACCCTTCATCATACCCCAACTGCTCAATTAAGTAAAGTTGGAATAGGTTTTATAGAAACATAAAGACAAGGACACACTACCATCCATTGACTTTTGGGTCACAAAATTTTGATGATAAAGAATGTACTACATTATTAAGTAACTGAATTCATGTAAAAGAAGAGAACACTTTCTCTCCTCTTCATTTTTTTTTTTTTTACTGTACTCAGGCAGGCTTAAAAATGGTTGCAAAACAGAAGTTTGCCTTTGCCATTATCTGTAAAATATAAGTATACTTGTTTTTTGCTCTGAAGTTAGCTCTTTCTTAGCTTTTCTATTATTTCTGTAAGTTCTGCAATTTATAGATTGGAGAGAGATTAGATAAGAGAATCAACAAACAGAATTAAAAAAATCTTCCTTTGCATAAATGTTAGGAAATTTGTTCAACAGATATTTATTGATCAACCTCTGTGTCAGGCGGTGATCTGGTCCTAGACATAGAACTACTTGTCAGGTATGGCCCCTGTTTTCTTGGGAGACATAGATTGCTCTTTTATTCTTTCTGAGTGGTACAATTTTACTTTAGCTAGGAAGATATTTTGGAATAGAAGAAGATTCTTATTTTGGTCTGCTTTATTTATTTATTTTTTTAATGAATGAGAAATTTTAGATTTCTCAAATCTCCCTCAAATAATATACTGTGAATTAGGAGGCATCTTTGATTACAAGACAGTTCAAGAAACCATGGAAGAGTCATTTTTTTTCACCCACACTTCAGTCAAGAGCATATTTCTTGCTTTTATGAAATTAACTTAATGGAGTGATTTACCCCCAACCCCCAATTTAAATGATTTTGAGCCTGTTAAATAGGTGTCAGGTATGGCCTCTCTCTTGGCTTTTGTTTAAAATCACATCTTTAGGTAATTCAAATAAAAAGATGAGTCTTTTATTGTTGATGCATTTATGCTACCTCCAGCTTTGTGGAAAAATTAAAATTCCATCTTCGTTTCTGTTACCAAGCCCAAACTGATTGAGACTTTAAGAATAAGCATTTCTAAATGTTATTTTTAACAAATCAGTTTTTAGTAAAATATTATCTTCAAGGGAGTAATCTACATATTGGTTTTTATAATGATTCAGTAGCAGAACAACAATTTTGGAGAGACTTAGGGTTGTCTTATCTAAGTGTGTGTTTTAGCAAGTGAAGAACTGTCCTTCCAGCAACTAATTTACATTTGCAGCCTGGACGAGGGGCTCCATTGGGTCTATTCACTTACAAACATGCTGACGAAATGAATTCACCTACCACCCAGAGTCTGTACACCGGCATCCATCAGCTCCAGGAAGTCTGTTTTTTGGCTACTTTGGAAAAAGTGTTTGGAATATTTGACCCAAATTCATTAATTAGCTCATTAATTAATTTTGACATGCTGTAATGAATTTTATGAAGTAAATAGACACAAGGTAGTTTATTATATTTCAAGATGACTTTGACAGTTGTTTTTGATTGACCAATAGCTGATCAGTACACAAAGGAATTTAAAACATACAACTCTGGGCTACTAGGCTAAACTATAACTAATGGTTAGCATAATGATCAAATGAAGAACTGTACTTGGATAAAGATGGCAAAATCAGACTTTTGGTGAAATGACTTAGGCAGCAAATTGAAGTAACATATAAAGCTATATGCTTTATCTAACTGGAAATGAATATAGCACCATTTGTAACAACTCAGGATTTTGCAATATATGTACTATTACATGACTTGGGGCCTAGTCCATTCATTGTTAAATACAGATCGAGCAATGCCAAAAATGTTTTTCTGCAATACCTATTCTTTAAGTGCTTCTAGAATTTTTAAGTCTGGAAAGATGTATTTTAATGAGTTATTCATTGTAGAGCTTCCTGTGACTGTAACACTTAACAGAAGGGATCGATTACCGAGATATGTTAGTTTTGCAAATGTTGATGTTAAAATATGTGTAAAGCAAATAAAAATTATTGCTCTGGTGAGAAATAGAGAATATTAATGCAACTGTGAATCTCAGGTAGTCTCGATTTAAACCTTTAGCTAAATCAAATGACAAGAACTCAGCAAAACATGAATGTGAGATGAAGGGCACCGAAATAGTTCCCCTTCTGGCCTTATTTTTTGAAGAACTACATTATGGAATAACAACCCTTTGAGGATAAGGAAAATATTTTCTTTTTGAAAGGAGACATTGTACTCTATAGTATGACTGGTACTGTCTTTTGTGTCATTATTAATATATTTCCTGTTTAAGGAAATGACTTTTTTAAAACATGATAGTTTAAACTTTAAAATAAGTGCTATTGACTTATCTTACCAATGTCATTCTGGGCATGAAGAATAAAGTGTGGAAAATGTTTGTCACAATAACTCTATTGTCATGAAGTTCTCCCTTCTGAATAAAGTGGCTCACATTTGTTGTTTCTTTTGGGGGGGAGGGCATTGGGAGAGGGAAAATAAAACAGACAGATCCTTCACTTTTAGATTAATAGTTTAAAAATTGCAAATATATAACATACTATAATATAATTTAAAGATCAGGAATATCTTCCAAAGATCATGTCCTCACATTTATAAAGGCCATACAAGTGTCCTCACGCAGGTCTATTGAATTAGTTCTATTTCCCTTTTTCTGTTTTTATTGTCTTCAAAATCATCATTTGAAATTTAGCAACATCTGAATTGCAGTATTAAGCATCAAGAGTAAGAATAGCAAAGGTTATATTTTATGGCATTGGATTTTTCATGTTTATTTAAAGCATGTTCTACCAGTGAGTAACATAAATGCTTAATGTATATTTAACAAAAGATGTAGATTTCACGGTGAAATCTATGAGTGTAATCTATGTTTTCATCTAATTTACTTTAGATCAGATATTTTTCAGTTATAAAAATAAATAGAATTATTATGCAGTTCAAAGTATATATACAAGCATATGTTTCAGAGTACTTTTCCTTTGGGATATGTAAATATCTCTAGGTTGAGGGAGAGCATCTAGTATAAAAGCAAGAAGGTCCCAATGAATTTGAGTAGGTTAGTATGCAATAGATGAGCCTGGAAACTGACAAATTTCAGGGCTAAGGAACATACTGCTTCATAGAATGGCTCTGGGCAGGAGGCACAATGAGATTTCTATGTTAGGATAAATCTTCTGGTGAAAGTATAGGGAAAGAATTAGAGAGGGGACCACACTGAAGGGGTCCACACTGAAGGAGACCAGCTAGGCTCTTGGAGGACAGGAGAGAAAGATGACTCTGGTCAGTGGTAGGAATTTTGTGAGACAGAGACTGCTCAGAGTACTGAAGAAGCTGGGGGCAGAAAAGTCCCAGGAGAAGAGAACAGTTAACAGCATCAAATGGTGCACAGAAGAGAGGCTTGCTGGATTCAGTGACAAGAACACCCCTTGTGACTTGCTAGAACAGTGCCAGGTGAGTGGATCATGAAGAAGGCAGTAAGGCTGAATAGTGACCCTGGGACCCTGAGTGTGGAAAGGAAATACAGTGAGTGTAGGTTCTGATTTTTCTCCTCCTTGTATGCAGTTAATTTCCTTCTCTACTTCCAATCTCAAAGAAAGGAAAAGCAAACAAATGAATTCGGCAATGAATGAAAACCAGCACCTGGTGGAAACCTGACAATAACCAAAGATGCAGGGCCACACTGACCTTTATTTCAGAGCTGAGTGGAAGGTTTTGACATTTTTATACACCAGTTCAAGGCCCTCAGTGGGTGGCAGGGTTTTGCGTCAAATCTATGTCTGGCTGATTCTAAGACTCACAATCCAATTACTACTCTTTTCTACAATTGAGTCTTCATGCTTATTCTAGTTTTATCTCTTCCCAATCCTTCTTGCGATCATAAAACTAAGGAGTCCCAGGGCAAGTTAGGAATAAGTAAGCAGCTTCAGGGGCAGTGTAGGCTGGAACTTCAGGATAGTTCAGGGAGGCTCCAGAGATAAGGGTAGCAAATTACAAAGGGGACTCATCAAACCCCCCCCCCCCCCTCAGGACTACAGGCAACAGGACCACAGAACACTACCATAAGATAAAAGGACTCTAAGATAAGGGCTGGGACACAGAGATTTTGTTCCAGGCACAGAGATATTAAGGCAGCAGTGAGACCACTGAGAACTAACCAGTCACAAAGAGACTGGTGGAGCTTTAGAATAATGAGGGAAAGAGATATATGTTCCTTAAGGCATGACTCCGCCTCAGCTTCCTTGCCCCTCCCTGACCTGGTTCTACAGGCCTGCCCAGGAGTCCCACTTTATTTCTGTTCCTTTTCTCTTTAATAAACTCTTCTAAACAAATTCACCTTTTTCTGCTTGTTTTCCTAAGCATCTGTAAAGTTCCTGCTGAGGCTTCATGAGATACCAATTGTGGTGGCCTGGTGGCCTAGTGGCCGGGGCTCAAACCTGAAAACCTAAAATTACAGTATCACCAGTACATTTTTTTCTCATCAAAACATAACTGATAGATAAAGCTTAACGCATTCTCTTTCCTGATCCATTTTAAGAGTGACTATTGGATGCGCTTATTTTATATTTTTTATTGAGAACTCTACGAATGGAGAAGCCAGTACAATACGGTGCACAATTTGAGGAGGCATTGCTAGAGAACCAGAAGGTGCCTGTGGCTCTCCAGTCCCATTCCTCTTCCTTTCAGAGGCAATAGTTAGCCAACTCTTACATTATCGTTCTCTTGATTTTCTCTGTGGTTTTCCTATCTGAATTATGCAGTCTGGGCACTTTCTATGAGTGGAATTATGTGTATTTTTTTTCTTTTTGTGGGCCTTCCTTCACTGCTGAAAGTTACATTTTGAAATTGATCCATGTTGTGTGTGTGGCTTTAATGCATTTTCAATGCTGAATAATATTTCATCACAGGATTTTGCCATGTTCTAATATTCATGTCATGCTTTACTCCCAGTTTTAAGTTATTCTGGTCACTGCCCCTTTGTAAATTTAGTCATAGGTAGAAGCTCAAAAATGGAGTTTTAAATATTTGTGAAAAGTTTAAGGGGTTGGTTGCCTTTTTCATTTCCCTTGAAATGAAACCCCACAGGTGGTTCCTGTGGGATCCTTGATTGACTTACTCATGAGACCAAACCTGAGAACTGTAAGGAACATTTCTAAATTAAAATGTCTGAAGAGGCCAGGTGAACTGAAACAACAAAGCAGCACTGATTACCAAGTCTCCCATTTCCCCTGGCTCTTCCACTTCATTGTTGACTCTTAGCAAAATGCATCAGCTTGCATATTTTCCAACATCAGTCCTTTGATCAGCAAAGTAATTTCTTTTCCTTCCTCTGTACAAATCTTTTGATTATAGTAGCTCTTTCTTTGAAGAACAAATGTGGTCAAAATATTAACAACTTGAATAAATTTAGCAACTATTGAAAATAACTGATTTTGCATGGAATATAGTTATAACTCTCATTTTGTAGAGACTATTGAAATATAATACATCCAGTAATAAGATCATAGTGTATCAGATATTTATTAATAACATACAGAGCATATACACCTGGGGCACGGGATTCAGAGTATAGGTTTAGGCCTATCAGATTAAGGTCAGAGCTCTCTCTCTTATGGGTGTCAGGTGTCAAGGAGATTTCTCAATCTTTCAGACTCAGCTACCCTCAACTTTAACGTGAGCAGTGGTAGTACTTATTTCATAGGGCTGTTTGTGAGCATTCAGTAAAAAAAAAATGTGTAAGTACTAACCACAGAGCCAGCCTTAGTAAAACTCAATGTTATTGTTGATATATTTAGCCCATCAAAAGGGCAGAATAACCAGAGTATTTATTAACTATCTTGACAGCAACAGCTATCTATCTCTAGCCCTTTATTCAATATTTAATAGCTTCTCTACTGCAGTAGAAGCTGTAGATCATACAAAAATACTATTTTTCTTGTTAAGCAATTAGGAAATCAGAAGCTAGTTGCAACATGAACCAAATGTTTGAAGTTTCTTTACAAATTCTAATATTTAAAATATTCCATTATGTTTGGAAATGTAGGAAGGAATATAACTTTCCAGGAGTTGTATTTAGAAATTGATCTCACATTGAGTAATAACTACAAATCTGCCAGGAAGAAAGTTGAAGTCTTTTTATTCAGGGGCAGGAGCAAGTAAGAACTCTTTTGGGAGATATGAGGAATGGATGGTGTTGGGATGGAGAAAGGAGAAGTGTTTGGTCTAGTATTTTATAAGCAGCATCTTTATGACTCATGTATTTATTAAGTGGCAGGAAAATAAGGATTCCATCGCATTTGGATTGGCACATTAAATTATAAGGTAAAAATGAATTGGTATACTATCCAGTCTGGCAGATTATAAGAAAATGGCAACATTTTGGCTAAACGGACTTTCCATATATTCCTTCTCATAACAAATACATAAATAATAAAGCACTTGGGGTCCTCCCTGGTGGCACAATAGGTTAAAGCACAGCATTGTGAAGCTATCCCCAGCCAGGGAGGTGACCTACATGGCACAGCAGACCTCTCCTGTCTCACCCGCTGCTCCCCTCAGAAGTGTGTTTCAGTAGATTTGCCTGTTCTGCTCCCCACTCTGCTCTGGTGAATCCTCTCATGGCCCTGCACCTATGGTCTACACCCCAATTCTTGTATGCATAAATAAATAAATAAGTCTTAAAAGAAATAATAAAACGGACATTTCAAAGACTTAAAATTCATATTGAAAAAACAGTTGTGACGTTCCTTTAAGAGTCATTTCTTTCTTTCTTTCTTTCTTTTTTCTACAGACGTCTCTTTCCCCATTGATTCAGAGGATTTTATTTTCTAGATGGCTGTGGGGTTGCTCCGGAAATATTGGTGAGCCCCACAATCTCTTGAAGACTGCCCCTCATCAGTAGAGTCCACTAGATGGCGCCCAGACCTACGTTGCGTGTCGCCTCAGCTACGTTCAGACAGGGAAGGGCTGTGGATTTTCTAAGAATGGCTGGAAAGATCAAAAGGATTCATGAGCACAATTTCCCTACAATCGGTTCCAAACTGTAGGAAGCCCGGGCTCCTTCAAACTGTTACTGTAATGGGATCGCCAAATATGGGCAATGATGGCGTTTTTTGTTGTTGTTGTTTGTTTTTGATGGTGTGATTTTAAGTAGAGAAAACCTGTAATTCTACTGTGTGAGACTTAACCATAAGCAGGGAGACAGTCCTTTCTCTGCCTTTCACAGTCTATTCAAGGGCAAATAGCATGCTGGAGATTTAGAAGCTACACCTTGATGCCCAAGTGTTGATAAGCAAGGACACTGCTTTTTGTACGAAAGGGAAACAAAAACTGGAAGGTATCAAAAGGGAGAGATTATTTTAATATTAATCTTTCATTTGGGCACAAACTGAACACTTTGACAACTGAACGCTCGGCTTGATATACAAAATTGAGCCTATATGCTGATGTAGCTTTCCATAGTATGAATGAAGTATTTTGTGTTTCTTTTGAATAGCACTGGGTAATCTTCATTTTGCATATGAAATGCTGAAGGCTTTGTAATGTTATTTTATATTTTATTACTCTTCTAAAAAGGGGCTGATCGCTTCAATTCAAAGTAGTGGATAATGACTTTGGCAGCATTTCCCTGCCTTTTTCAAGTTTCTGGAAGCCCATTTCTCATCATTAGGCTGAAGATGCAGATCAGAAAGGATGAGCCTTATTCTGGAGCTTGTCACATCAATGTTGGTTCTTAGGTGATTAAAAAGAAGCAGCGGATCTTGAAGAAAACGTCTGACAAAAGGTAATGGAAGCCCAGGAACAGCTGAAAACCCGTGATAGATTAGGCATAACGGCCGGAAAACTCTCTCGACTAAGTACATGTGTGCATTTCAGTTCAGGGGCAAAAATAAGACTGGTCTTCTGAGGCTCTTAAAAAACCTGACCTGTGCTGGCCCCACAAAGTAAGGTTTATTTGAGGCTCCCTGAAGGTGATTAGACCCAGGAGGAGGTGTTTTTCTGCCGTTTAGTTTAGGAAACCGGCACCAGTCAAATGCTTAATGCAGCTGCTAGTTGACAGGTTTGAAGGTATGGCGCTTCTTTAAAATCGTCAGGCTCATTTTAATTTTGGTTAAAATAGATTTTGTTATTTTTAAGCTTCCTGTGGAATAAAGAGTGTTTTTAGTTCCTTTCCTTATTCGTGTCCAACACTCATATTCCCATCCCATTCTCTACTGTCATCATAATGGGAATTATGGAATTAAAAACTAGAATTAAATTGAATTAAAAAAATAAAATTAAAGCCTCCACATTGATAACTTGGTTTAGGACTATATAGTTGTTCAACAAACATTTTTTGGGAAAACCCATCATTTGGAGTGTGGAAATTATGTAGGAGTCACAGAGCTATTTCTTCAAAATTTTTTTTTCTGGTAATTTTGCTAGGCTTAAGTAGATGAGTGAGCACTCTATTCTGCTCTGCCTGGTGTGCAGTTGGCTTGTTTATTGTTTAGAAGGAAGGACGAAGACCTGCAATTTGCAAGTACTTTTTCTAAAATAAGGTATTTATTTCTATTCATTAAAATGTGGCATTTCTACTGTTAATATAAGAAAAAATGATAGCTGATGCGTTACTACTGAAAAATCTGGAAGTCACAAAAAGGATGACTGAGAAACATGGCTTACCATATCTAGAAGTAATATACTTTTCACCTCTGGGTGCCACTGTTCAACTGCTTCTTGTTTTTTATGGCTGTTTGAAAGCCGGGTGCTTCCTGTAGCTGTATTCTTAAAAGAATCTGTTAAAGAGACATTTCCTCCATCTCTAGTTATCTGCTAAATAACTTTTTGGCACTGGGATATAAATTAAACATGGTTGTGATTTGCCATTTTAATTACCAAATGATTACCAAACAACATTGAAAAGTGTTTATGTGGGCAATTGGCCAGGTTAAAAGTCTGATTTCATCTGTGGAAATGAATCTTACCCCTACATTTTGGTAAGGCATTTAACCAGAAAAAGTCATTAAAACACAAAGGTGTTTAGCTTAAGTTTGTGGTTATTTGTAGACATGCTTTTAATCTGCACAGACATTTCAATAGAAACCAGTTTTATAAAAGGGAAGAAATGGGTAGACTTTGGGAGGAATGAATGAAAATCTAATTTTAAGAATTTAGGCTTGTTAATTGAGATGTTATTTATCACATAATTTTAAAGCATAACTGCTTCTGTATTTTCATTAAAAAAACTCTTATAAATTTTTTATATATTCACAGGACTCTTACTTCTCAGATGTGATAAATAAAAATAATAATGATATTTGTAAATTTGTAAAATGTGTGAGTACTCTTTTCTATGTACATTTTAGGCAGTGAGTTAGTATTCTGTACCAAGAAACAAATGTGCATGTTCTGTTGGTTTTTAAGTCTCCAATTATTTATTTTTAACTTGGGGTTCATCTGAAATGCTGGAAGAAAGGGTTATAATGCCAAAGTTAATTTTGTTTTGTCATATACAAAGTGGTTAATCTAAAAATTATTGATTGATATTTTCCCTCTTTTAACTCTTTTAGGACTCAATATTTAAAGCAAAACTAATTTATCTAGGTGTTCTACAGCACAAAATTAATTCTACTGGGACTGGTGCAGGCTAAGCCTCATTATGGAGCAGTTCGTTCCTCTTGCTGAACTAGCCTAAGTCAGACTCTTACTGGGATATTTTTTCAAAATTATTCCTAACACAACTTTTGAGATGTTACAGGACTGACCTTCAGTATTACACATATTAGGTTATTTGGTGATGTCAGGGAATCATTAAAATGTGAGTGTTGGGCCTTCCTGGTGACACAGCTGGTTAAGCACAGCACAAAGAAACTAAAGCCACCTCAGCGTGAGTTCAATACCCGCCCCAGAAGAGATCCATATGTGGAGCCAGACCTCTCCTATTCAGCCCACTGCTCCCCTCAGCAGTGTACTTCCTTAATCTGCCCTCTCTGCTCCCTGCTCTGTCTCTGGTGAATCCTGTCACCACCCCTGGACCTCTGGTCTGTACCTCAGTTCTGTCTGAATAAATAAACAAACAAACAAATAAATAAATAAATCTTGACCAAAAAAATAAAAGTGAGTGTTTGTCTTACCCCTGTCAGTGCTGCCTGGGTTTTTAAGTTAGGCAACTGTGTTTGTGTATTGGCGAGATTATAGTTTTGCGATTCATATACCAAAGTTGACGTAGGCACCTAAAATATCCCTCTTTTCTAGTTACCATAAGCATATTGCTGACACATGCTTTTTTCAAACATATGCAAGTGGGGAATTTACTTCTTTGCTTGGGTGGTCAGATAGTTGTTTAGATGACTTAGCACATTTCATTGACTTTCTTTGGTTAAATATCTTGTGTGAATCAATTGACTATTTTGGTGATTTGATACATAGAGATCTGTAGTGTTAACTGTTACACATCAATTATTCGTTGTAGGTGCAAAAGTAGGTCAGTTTCATTTACATTCTCCCTTTTTTGTGTGTGATTTTCTTTTGATATCTGTGCAGAGTGTTACTGGGTAATGGATTTTTTAAATGTCAACTTTCATGCTGACTTTTTACCTATTGTGTAATGACTTCTGCGGATTTTCCATTGGAGAATTTCTTGCAATTTAAGGTTCTTTGCCCACTGAAATTTTGTGTTTAAGTGCTTTTCTATTCGAATAGTGACTACTATGTGTGTGTACACACATATATACATATATATATTCATGTATATGTATATATATATTTTGTTTTACTGTATTTATTGTTGTGGTGACTGGTAGGAAACGTTTATTTGTTAGTGGTGATGAGACACTATGTTGATTCACATACACAATGATAAACTTGAGTGTAGTTAGGTATCTTTATGATAGAAAAGCAAAAATTTAGTGTTTAGTTATTTGATCTATGTGCTAATAAACCTCTCAAGAACTGACAGATTTCCATTAAATTAGTAAATTGACTTGTCTCACAGAGATGGTCCACCAGAAGGTGTTGCAGTTATGTTATGAAACCTAATTCATTCATCTCAACTCATTTTATCTGAATGCAATAACAATTGCTAAATTTTCCTATTGTAAAAATAGCCTCATCAATTATTCTGGGTTATCATTAAGTCATACTAAATAACAGGATTAATAAATAAACATTTAGGTAATTCAGTTGGACTTGATAAGGATTAAATTGGGAAAAAATCTATGTCCTGTTGTTTAAAATAAAGTAAGTTTTTTTAAAAATGATTTTGTTTAATATAAACTGTTGCCCTGTGAACCTGAATACTTAATCTATAATGTGTTTCTGTTATAATCCATTGGAAAGGGCATTTAAGCCATGTAGCTTCTCCATCTCTCCTCCATAGCCTTGTTAGTTTAGATACACTAAAAACAATAAAGCTTTATACTTTGTGTACATTTAATAGGCATTCATTTTTTTAAATCAACAATTTAAATATGATCTTCATATAGCTACAGATCTATTTCAGTTAAAATCCTTTCACAACAAATAGTAGGGTCCAGGAAACTTGGGGAGGGTTGTGGTGTTCTACAAGAGATTGTGCTTAGAGGGAGGGAACATTTTACAGCTTTTCCCCTTGCATTTTCCCACTGCCCATATCAGTATTACCAATGAACAGTGAGGGCAAAACTAAAAAAATGAATACCCCTCCCCAGTTTTCAACTTATTTTATATTTCAGTTGGAAAATCCCCACTGAATGGGTTAAAAAAAATTAACTGTATCCTGGGAACATGCCGTTCAGGATTTTGGAATGGGAACTTCAAACGCGCTTGGTAAAGGAGTCAAATGCGTAAGTGGAAACTTTGAGGAAACTGGCAGAGAGAAACTGGAAATCAGGCCGTCATTTACGTTTTACTCCACCACCCTGAGCTTGTATGAGTACAAAGCCAGGAGCTGGCAGGGCGGTGAGTCAGAATTCTCCTCTCAGGAACTGAGTGGAGAGAGATTCCCAGCATCTGTTTCCTCAACTATCACCCAGAGGATACTGGTGGTAAATCACAAGGAATAAAAATAGCCTTAGAAGTCTGGTTCCAAACAAATGAGATATCGCACGCTTGATGGTGCTTTGGACTCTCTTCTCTCAAAATTCATTAGCTAATTGATAGATCTATTAATAGTTTATATTAATGAGTTATGTTGCTTAAGTTGTTCACAAAAATGTTGAGCAATATCTTGACAGTTTTTATGGATCTGAATGAACAGTTACCTAAATTCTTAAAATATGAACGATGTAGTGGTATGAAGTTTTGTCTATAATCAGTAATTACAAATGCTAAGTTTTGTTTTAGACACAAAAGGGTGTATCTGAAAAACAGAACTGATCCCTGCCATCTTCTTACCACAGTGTCAATTGCTAGTAGACAGATAAGATTTCTTTCTCTGATTTTGATGGAAAGAAATTGTGTGAATAGTATCTTATACTTAAACTGAACTTCAGATATTTTAACGTTATATTTCACATATTAGGAAGTATTTCTTAGATCTTGTTAGAATTTTTATAATTTGATGATAAGTTATAGTTTCAGATTTTCAACAAAACAGCAGCTTTAATAGATGAGATTAGCAAGTCGTGAAAAGTTCAAAGCATTTAATGGAATTGATCTACTAAATTAGCATTGACAATTTTTAGTGGCGATCTTAAAGATAGATTATTATCATGAAAAAATTAGTCTAATTAAGCCTTTACATTTGGAGGATGCCCAGTCTGACCTTGTTTTACTCAATGTGAAGAGTAAGAAGGTCTCTGGGCTTATTTAAATTTGGTACTAAATCAGTAGATTTGGGGGTAAAAAGTAAAGAAGTAAAAAGAAACCCCAAAGTGCTTTATGTTGACAACTGGTTATTAGAATGGTTATGTGTTACAGATAAAAATGTTGGCCAAAAACCCAAAATGTTGAACAAAATAATATTCAGTAAAAGGATAAGAAGAACAAACAAGAGTTGGGTTGTTTTTTCTTACTACAGCTTTATCTTACTGAGTATACTGAATGTGTTAGGTACAAAGATCATGTATTTTGGAACTGAAAGAATTATATTGGATTTCATTCTGGGTTCTATTTAGCACTAAAAAAAAAATAATGGCAACTTGCAGCATGTGTTAATATGTAAAGTTAATATGGGTGACATAGTCATAGAACAGTACACTGCTATTGTAGTGTCTGTTGGCAGTTAGATTTCTATCCAAAATTTTTAATTCTTTATCTCTCTCTCTTTTTTTTTTAAAGATTTATTTATTTATTTGTATAAAACTGGGATACAGGCCAGAGATGCGGAGGGTGAGAGGCTTCACCAGAGACAGAGCGGGAAGCAGAACAGGCAGATCTATGAAGTACACTGCTGAGGGGAGCAGTGGGCAGGTCAGGAGAGGTCTGCCACGTCATGTGGATCTCCTCCGGGGCAGGCGGGAATCGAACTCATGCAGAAGTAGCTTTAGCTTCTTAGTGCAGTGCTTTAACCCGCTGGGCCACCAGGGAGGGCCAATTCTTTATCTCTTTTAATTCAGTATGTTTAAGCATGTTTTAAGTAAGTTTAATTCTGAAATTTGTTTCTATTTATTTCATTTTTTAAAATTTCACTTTTAGTTGTGATTCTATCTTGACGTCTCTGTTGTTACAGTTTGATATCACAAAACACCATTTGTCACCTAAATTTGCACACTTTTGTGGGTTATCCTGAGGAACGTTAGAAGATTAGCTTATTCATTCTTCAGGAATTATTGAAAGTCTCTTCTTGCTGACCAGGTTGTAGTTGGCTAATAAACAGTTTTCTGTTCCTAGTCATGTTTTTGTAAACATGTCTTATAGGACATTTTCACAAACTTTCCCAAAGATTTCATCAGTTTATTTTCTGTGACTTACCAAGCCTACCACTTTGCTATGTAAGAAGATAATTGTATATTACCAAGATAGAACAAGTTCTTTGTGAGGTCTTATTGGTATTCATTCTAAACTACAAACACCCACAAGTGTTACAGTTACTTGATCCATTTTTCAGTCTCTAGGCATCTACTTAGTTCTCTGAATGTTATACCAAAGTAGAGACAATTTTGTACCATTCATTATTGTAAAAATATACACAATAGAATATTACTCAGCAATCAAAAAAGATGAATATTACTCAGCAATCAAAAAAGATTCATGTTGCCTTTTGCAGCAACATGAATGGAGCTGGAAGGGATTATGTTTAGTAAAATAAGCCAGAAAGAAAAAGAAAAATATCAGATGGTTTCACTCATAGTAGGATTGTAAGGGATCGGGGAAAAAAAAAAACAATTGTAATAAAGTGGAAATGAAAAACAATGAACAACTATAAACCAGAGACATTTTATAGGGGTGGAAAGGGGATAGGATCAAAATTGAGGTGGGGACAGTGCATGGGACTATGGTGATGGCACATGGGTGAATTGGTGGTGGGAAGTCCACAGGGAATACAACTGCGATGAAAAATACATAAAATGAAGAATGATTTAAAATATAAATATATTTAAATTTTATGGGATAAATGGGAAAAATCAGAGTTGGGCTATCAGAGAAGTAGACAAGTACATCCTGACCACAGTCTGTCACGTGTGAGTGTTAGTTCCTTCATAGTCCCTCACTAAGCCTGGCATGATGCAAACTTTCATTAGGTCACCCCCGGCAAGGTGTCCCTATTTATTGGTCATTGATATTATTATAGTGAAATAGTACATGATAGATAACAAAATGATGATGGAAAAAAAACCAACCCACCACCTATAATTCCTCTACTAGCATTCTTAACATAATACCAATTTCTGAGGAATATGTGTGTGTGTATAAAATGTGTATATTAAACATAGATATTATTTAGCCACTTGCTTTTTTCATTTTTCTAAGGTAATACATATCACATGTTCATACAAACGCAATTTTTTCAATAGCAAATCTCAGTTGTGTTCTTTTTATTGTTAAATAACACTTTTTTAATTCCCTGAGTAAAAAAAAAAAAACCTTCACACATACCTCTCCTGTGGCATTATCTCTTTTTAAATTTAAATAGATTGCTTATTCTCTTAGTAACTGTATTGTCTGAGAAAAACCTGTTCATAAATCTCTTGGTGATTTATCCTTAGTTCCCTAAATTTTAGCTGCATAGTAAATATTTACTGAATAAAGAAAAAAATGAACTTTTTAATGGGGATTGAAATCCTGAACTGTGTGTTTTGATCTTAGTTCTCTGATTTATTTGGTAACTCAGTTTATCCAGGGGTAGAAGGAAAATAAAGCAATTTCTTACTTATTTTTGTATGAAGAAGGTAATGAACCACACATTAAAAAAAGAATCTCTTAATTTAAACCTTGTGTGGATGAAGTTAGATCTGCTGCGCTGCAAAGTTTATTACTTTTTTAGTAAGAAAAGTACATATCTGTAAACTTCATTATTTAGATGCTGTCCTTCTAACCTATACATGTAAATAGGATTTTAAAAAAAAGATTATTTATGCACACAGAACTGGGGTACAGGCCATAGGTGCAGGAGCGGTGAGAGGCTTCACCAGTGACAGAGTGGGGAGCAGAATAGGCAGACTGACGAAGTACACTACTGAGGGGAGCAGTGGACCAGTCAGGAAAGGTCTGCCATGCCATGTGATCACCTCGGGGGCTGGGGGATTGAACTCATGCTGAAGTGGCTTTAGCTTCTTAGTGCTGTGCTTTAACCCACTGTGCCACCAGGGAGGGCCGAAATAGGATTTTAATTGAGAATTTCATCAAATTGGGATCATAACAAATTACCACTTATGATTGCTTTTTCTTATTAATGTAAACATTTTATGACAATAAATTTATGCTTAATAGCCAATGTTGATAGTCTTCTACTATAGTGATATACCATAGTTTATTTAATCTATTCCTCCTTACTGGGTACTTAAGTTGTTATCTATCTCATACATTGCAAACAGCATTGTATCAAATACCCTGATTCTTATATCTTTGGGCACTTGTCATGAAAATATCATTTTTAAAATATCAAAGATTAGGTAAATTTATAGTGTCTTTTCATTCCAAAATTAAAAGAAATGTAGCTTATTTGAATTTCTTCACTGTATAAAATGGCCTAAGATTTAAATAGAAAAAAAAAACAACTACTAAATTGGGGCATATTACCTAGTTGATGATAATGGAATTACTTTCTCACATTCATTCTGTAAGACTTGTAGACTTGGCTTGGCCTCTGTTGATTTTCATGTAAATGAACGAAATACGAATTAAAATGTTCACATTTCCTAGAAGAAGTTGTTATATAGCTAAATCTTTTTGTATTTCATAAGACTATAAAGATATAGGCAGATTGATTTCCTGATTGACTCCAGTTTCCATTTTTGTTAAGTAGGAAGACTAGCTGTTATACTTTTTACAGAGTGATGAGAGCAACAACTATTGGCACATTAACCAAATCACCATGAATGGTTTTGCAAATAAAGGCATTGTCACAGCAATGTTCTTAATTAGAAAACATGATACACCTTGCATCTATACTTGGAACTTCTTTTGTTATTCTTGACAAAAGCACTTCTGTTTGCCTCAGATGTTGCTTTAATGCTAAGCAATGCTTATGACTCCTTTACTAGGTCAAACCCATTTACTAGGTAGAACTTTTTATAAGAAGAGAGATGACAAAGTGAAGTGAGCCCTGAATGTGAAGTAGGAAGACAGTACTTTTAGCTCTTCTTGAATTCTTATACTGGACTAAGTCAAATAACCTCCGCGGCCTAAATTTCTTAATCTATATTTAAAAAGTCTTGGGCATCCCAGGTGGCAACCAGTTAAAGTGTAGCACTTCTGGCCTGGGGTAGGGTGGGGTAGGGGAGTAAAGGGGGGTAAGAGGGCTGACCCACACGCGCAGCAAACCTCTCCTGTCTTGCCCCCTGCTCCCCTCAGCAGTGGACTTCCTAGATCTGCCTGTTCTGTTCCCCACTCTGTCTCTGGTGAAGCCTCTCACTGTCCCTACACCTCTGGCCTGTACCCCAGTTCTGTATGCATAAATAAATAAATCTTGAAAAAAACGTTTATATTTATCAAGAGTTAAATAAGAGATAGATTCTTCCTGATCACTTTCCCCAATTGCATAAAATACATGTTTTTTTTTTTTAATTTAATACTCACAAAACAAATGAGGCAAATGCCACAGTTACCCTGTTTTGTAGTGGAAACAGGAAACTATAGAAGATAGTCTACATGGTCAACTTCACTCAGTAGAATGTGATGGAATGTAAACTCTGTCTAATTTCAGAGTGTGAACCTAACTAACCATAACCATAGATTGCATTCTCTCTCTCTCTCTCTTTTTTCTTTTAAAATGAGGGGTGGGGCTACATGATCTTTACAATCCCTTTCTATAATTGTATGAAACTCTAGCTTTATCAAGTACCTCTGTGAAAAGTGAAAAATAAACTGGTCTCCCATGCACATCACTAAACATTCAGGTATCTGCATATCTGCATTTTGAAACTTTTTAATCTAGATTCTTTCCATTCAGTGCACCCAGACTTTGTGCTGGCATGGATTCCTTGTTTTGACTCCATTTAGGTCTAAGTGAAAAAAAAAAAAAAACAAAACCAGAAATTACAGGAGATGTCCACCCAAAAATATCCTAGTTAAATCTCTTAAAAGAAGAAAACAACACTCACTACTAGGTAAGATCTTTGAAATTCAAGATCACAGCACTGAGCCATTTGGTGGCATTTTCTTTCTTTCTTTCTTTTTTTTTTTTGAAAGATTTATTTATTTGTACATACAGAACTGGGGTATAGGCCAGAGGCTTAGGGGTGGCGAGAGGCTTCACCAGAGACAGAGTGGGGAACAGAACAGGCAGATGGAGGAAGTACACTGCTGAGGGGAGCAGTGGGCGGGTCAGGAGAGGTCTGCTGCACCATGTGGTCACCTCCGGGGCAGGCGGGAATCGAATTCATGAGGTGGGAATCGAATTCATGCTGAAGTGGCTTTAGCTTCTCAGTGCAGTGCTTTAACCCACTGCCCCGCCAGGGAGGGCCATTGGTGGCATTTTCACACTGGATTTTGAAAGAAATTCAGTGATCTGATTTAGCATAGAGGAAGCATTAGGCATTTTGGGAATGGGTAATAAAAGAAAAAGTTGCTACTATTTTTGCTTAAAATAAATCACTGTTAATTGGAGATTGTGGGATTTTACAATTGAGACTTAGAAGAATAGAGGGATCATTATTTTTATTTTCAATAAATCAATGCTGTTAATTGAGATCTGGTCCTATTCAAAAGCTGAGAGAAATAGGAGACTACTATTTAGTTTTGTCATGTAATACCAAATAATCATAATTAAGTGGTTAAGTTTGGTTGATTAGACTTTCCCCCAAAAAACCTGCTAAGATGAAATAGTCCAGGTTGTGATGTAGAATTAAAATAATAATAATAATAAAACGAAATTAGTAAAACTATTGTGTTAGCAGAAATAGATCTATGAACACTTCCTGAATTGTCACATAGCAATTTGCGATATTAAAGTAAAAGTGGCTGATCTGGTTGCTCATGACTTATATTTGCTAGCTGTTACATAGTTGTGTAGATATTGATGTTTACTGTTCCAGTACACCACAGTGTGATCTGTAAAACTGATACCAAAAAGGGAAGAGTACAGAGGCAAGAAAGAAGACTCACGAAGAACTGTTAGGAAGGTGAAAGATATCCAAGACTTTGGCCAAAGAGTCAAGGTAAACTCAGTTCTGACAAAAAGGCATGTGGGATCTTTGGGGCCCTGTAGAAAAGACAGGGCCTGTCCTTTATAGGTCTCATTAGGAAGATGTTCTTGCACTAAGTAGTATTTTATGCGAATTTATCTACTTTAGAAAGAGACTACATGAACTTTACTTGAGCAGTGAATTGATGGCTCCAGAGAGCCAGGGCTTCCGTAGATGAATTGTGGTGGGGTGAAGGAATCACAGAGTTGAGCTTGGGTTTGCTGGACTCAAATGCCTATGCTGCTGATTCCTGGTAAGACTCTTAACCAACCTGTGCTCATTTTATTCTTATATAAACAAAGAATTTGACCTTGAATCCTCCAGCAGTGATCTCTGAAGTCATTCCCCAATTTTGGATATCCTGGTCTCAGATAGTCAGAATATCCAGGGATTTTGGTGATTTTGTTTGTTATGGATGACTACAAACACAATGCCTAAAGAAATAACTGTCCTGAGCTTATATTTTGTTACTGTGATGCTCAAGGGCGGTAGAGAAGGATGAGAAGAGCTAATGATATGAATGAATTTTTTTCCAAGATAAATTTGTACATTTTATTCTTAAACTGCTGTTGTGTATGTATAAGCAGCACACATTCCCTTGTCAACCAATTTGTGTTTTAGAACTTCAGTGGAAAGAAAGGCAATCAATTGGCATTGAAATTGATTACATGTTCCAATAAAAAGGAGCTGCTTTTTTTGTTCTTGATCTGGTTCTAGAGCGATCAAGAAATAAAGTTATGCTAGCATAATCATTAGGAATTTCCTATCAATAAACTCAATATTTGATTCCATGAAATATGATTATTAGTCATTTACCTTTAAGCTTTACATTTGCACCACTGGAGTTGAGGTATTTATAATCCTCAGAAAATAAAATCCTTTCTAAAACAAAAAGATAAATTATTTATGGAAACTAGTGCCACACCTAACATTTGAGAAATTTGGAAAACAAATTTCCAGGTAAGCAAGTATTTCTTTACTTGCTTATGTAAAAATGCCTTTGAACTGATATGCATCCAGAAATGCTTCTTTTTTTTTTTTTTTCTCTTTTTTTTTTTCAGAAATGCTTCTTAAGGAATATTTTGGCTTTGCCTACTGGTTCTCCTTGCTCCATTTGCACTATAGAAGAATGGCCAGAATCTTGTTGAAGCTCCTCAATTGTTCCCCTAAGGACTGATTTGTTTCAGTTTGACTATCATTATCATTTGACTATTACAGTCTATGGATCCCATTAAATTACAAATGAGAAATATTTGTGCTTCAGGGTAGCACCTTTAAGTACCTTTTGCCCATCTCCTCAGTTTCAAGTAGGCATTGGCAGCCCTTTTCTATGAAGGGCCAGATAGAAAGTGTTTTGGATTTTACAGTCAGTAGTTTCTTATAACTATTCAGTTTGTTGTTGAGTTGTACAATAACTACCATAGATTAAATATGTAAACAAATAAATGTGGCTGTGTTCTAATAAATTTTTTATATGTGGAGACTGATATTTGATTCATATAATTTACATGTGCTACAAAACATAATTCTTTTTCTGATCTTTTTCAACTACTAAAAGCAAAGAGAATCCTATGTTACTGAAAATTCCTATTATTTGTCATAGAAAATGTAGAAAGGTCCTAGATGAATTTAATTGATAGGCGATAGACCTAGGATTAGATATTTTCCATTAAAAAATGGAAATACCAATCCTACCTGTGGGCCATATGAAAATAGATGGTTAAAAAGATTTGTCCAGTAGGCTTTAATTTGCATACTGCTTAGGAAATTGAAGTTTTGAAAAGTGTTTGAAAGACATGACTGTTGATTTGGGGCTGAAATCGTTCTCAGTTCTAGCTAGGGGATTGAGAACAGCAGTGATATGCTGAAAGTTCCAGGTCTGGCCCACAAAGCTCTTGCTGTGTGCTTCTCTTGTCTGTTGAGTAGGCACATTCTGAAAATGGAAGGAGGCTGGTTATCATTTTTGCTTTATGTGAGTGAGAAATAAACCTGTATTCACAAATTTTCCTATTTTCGGTATGAAGCCAGTAAGTTTTTCAGAGGTTTCTAATTCAGCACCAGTATTATCTTAATTAACACATCACTACTTCTTCCATATGTTTTTGCTTTGATTCTTTACTAAATCGGACTCTCAAAATTTGTATATTTTCATTGGTTTTTTTTTTTGGTCTCCTCATTTTTGGTGTCTTCACTTCTTTCTCACATTCACTTGGTGGATAATACAGTAGGTTACTTTCTGTGATTTTATCAATTACGGTTCGATGGCCATTCGCTTTCACTGAGAATTGTTACAAAACCCACAGCGCTACTGGGACCCCAATGTGAAGCCCACCAGAGAAATTCCCTTGGAACACAAGGTCAAGACAGGCTTATCTTTTCCTAAGGAATGTACTATGTTTTCTTATTAACAAAGAGAATATCGTTGAATGTGCCCAATTGTGTTCCCTTTTCCCTTTTCCCTCTGGTTGCCAAGAAGCTCAGAGCCAAATTTTGGCTCAACATTAATAGCTTTGTAGACCCTGTGGCCTACATATCTGCATTCCTAGTTTCCTTCTGGTCTTGACCTTCCATTCTGCTATGTGTTTTCCTTGTTCCTGATATTTTGGTTATTTTTATTTTTCAATTTTATTGCTTGTTTTCTTGTAAGTTTCCTTAGACCCTTGTGGAACAAGGTGGGGTAAATAAAATGGCTTCAGTCTATTAATAGGTGCCACCAAAAACATTCCTTGAACACCAAGTTAGTGACCTGGGAATGGGGACTTCAGCTTAATTTTTTAGGTTCTCATCTTAGTCATTATGTCTCATGGTTTGATGGAGGGATGGCTCAGCAATTATGAAAGAAATGTCTTCAGACATTTCTTCATTCTACTTTAAAGGAAAGAGATCCTATGTGATCAGAAGTCCCTATTATTTCCCATAGAAAATGTAGAAAGTTCTTTAGTAAATTCAACTGATAGGTGATACAGTAGGATCAACTATCCATAATGTATAAAAGCAACAAAGAATGAAGATGAAGAACATACAGTGACCTATTGCAAATCCATATAAAAAAGATAAATTCAGCAGAGAAATTATCAAAAGATACAAATAGGCTATTTTTATGGATATACTAGAAAATCTAACAAATATATGCATATGAACAAAGGCTGAAGCTTATTAGTAATCAGAATAGCAAATTTTAACAAGTTATCATTTCATATTCATCCAACTGGCAAAAATTTAAAAAGGTAAATAATAGTAAGTATTGTCAAGGATGTGGGCCAATGAAATGGCCCATGTGTGGGAGTTTAGACCATACACTCAGTCCAGAAGTCATGCTGTAAGATTAGTCATAGTTCATGAATGTTTTTATGGTCCCTTGTAGCTATATGTTCTGATATATAACTAGAAGTCTACTAGGGGCTACACAAGACAGTTCATCATATCTTTTGATACTGGACATTTGCGATATCTTATGTGTGTATCTCAAAGGGTATGAATGAATAAAATGTGACTGCTGCATACTTTTCAATAGTTAGGAGCAATATAGGTTTATAGTATCATCTTGTGATTTAAAGTATTCAGTTAAATATACATGAATGATATCTTTGGCATAATAACATTTCCATAAACTTGAAACAGTCAAAAGGAATATAGCACAACATAATTTAAAGTCAATCAGACCAAGTGTCAGCCCCATGGACTATGTGTATACAGGTGGAAAGGACTTGGAGGGATCAGACTTTTTTTTTTTTTTT
>NW_004567103.1:41525332-41539731 GCF_000260355.1 Condylura cristata
GCTGCGCCACCAGGGAGGGCCCCAGACTTTTTTTTTTTAACAGAAGTTTAAAAAGGAAGAGCATATCATCCTCTGGGTACTGTAATGTTGTCTTCATATTTCTTAAGATATTGATTCTAGCATGATAATTCATTGGTGATGGCAGTGAATTGAGACTCACCTGGTTTTGATCTTACAACAGCTTTGAATTTACCAGTATTTTGTAGCACCTTGGAAGTAAAACTTTATTTTTAAAAATTTGTCTCAGTAAAGGAGACGCCTCTAATTTTATTATTCACTTATTGCAGGGCATGGTGTTTCAGAGCATGAACTCTGGCACCAGCACCTGGCATTGCCGTTACTTATCTCTGTAACCTGAGGTAAGTTACTTAATCTGCCACAACTATCTACTCAGCTGAAAGATGGGAAAAATGGTGGTTTTTACCATTAACATAGGTTTTTTTCTGAGGATTTAAGTTGCATTTTAAAGCACTTAGGATGATGCTTGGTAAGTAGTTTTACACAAGTACTGATTAAGTAATATTGGAGTACCTAATGAAAATATTAAAAATAAAAATGGAGTCACCAAGTTTGGATAAAAACCAGAGCAGGAAGTCTGTAGAGAATTGGGACCAGCATGCCCAGTTTCCTGAGCATGGTTAATCAGGTTCAGACCAATCCACTTCTGAGAAGAAAATAAAACCAACTTCCAGGCAAAGACCAGCCAGGATTATAATTCTACAAATCACTACTTTACAGGCTTTTCATCAATCAGAACTGCATTGACTAAAAACCTCACTTGCGTCAAATGAACCTGATTGTGGATCATCCTGCTTTTTTAGTGTAAACATTTTCCACCCCAGAAAATTGGCACAGGTGCCACAATTGCTTCTTTTGAAAAAAAGATATATTTTTATTCATTCATGCATATAAGAATTAGGGTGAAAGCCAGAGGTGCAGGGGTTGAGAGGATTGACCAGAGGCAGAGTGGGGAGCAGAACAGGTGGACATACTGAAATACACTGCTGAGGGGAGCAGCTGGTGAGACAGGAGAGGCCTGCTGCACCATATGTGGGTCAACACCCTGGCCAAGGATCGAATTTATGCTGCTCTTGCTGGCCATAGCTTGATAGTGTTGAGACTTTAACCTGTGTCACCAGGGAAGCCCTCAGATGTTCTTGAGTCTGTTCAGAGACCCCCCCAAACTAAGGTTTTTCTTGTAATTTGATCAGGCAAATTGGTGTCATGCATGCTAAGCGGGCAAGCACAGACAAGGTACCGAGAAAACATCTCAGAAAAGAGGGCCCTTACCACCATTTTCATCTCCTGAATTGGGTTCTGGGATCTGAGTGCTTGCTTTGTGGCAAATTTTCCACCCCAAATTTCACCTACTGCTTTCCCTGGATTTTTGTTCTCTCCTCTCAGCTTGAGTCTTTCTTTAGTCTCTGATATATAGCCAAAGTATTAACAGCTTGGGGATCTATGGAGGTGCACTGGTGTTTGAGACCCTATTCCTAGACTCTCCTAGTGTTAAATGCAAACCTGCAAATCTGCTCTTGCCAGACTTCTGGCTCTTAATATCTCACCTGGTGGTCCTATTTGTCTCTTCTCCTAATTGTTAGGTACTTTTCAGAACACCTCGGTAGGTCTGTCAAAAGATTCCGTTTTCATATAGTAAGTAGTCCTTTCCAGTGGCTCAAGCCAGAATACTAGGAATCATCTTTAATTCCTTCTTCTTTTCTTACTTAATTGAATCCATCAGCAAATTTTATTAATTCTGCCTTCAAAATATCTCTTCAATCTGTTGATTTTTTTTAAAAAAAGATTTATTTATTTATGTATACAGAACTGCAGGCCAGAGGTGCAGGGGCAGTGAGAGGCTTCACCAGAGACAGAATGGGGAGGAGAACACAATGAAGTGCACTGCTGAGGAGAGCATTGGGTGGCCCAGGAAAGGTCTGCTGTGCCATGTGGGTCACCTCTGGGGCTGGGGATCAAACTCACAATGAAGTGCCTGCAGCCAGCTTGCAGTGCTGCATCCTAACCTGTTGTACCACCAGGACAGTTGACTTCTGCTGTCATTTCTAGGTCCAATTTACCATCTTGTGCTTCAACCTCCACAATAGCTTCCTACTGGCTTTCCTGCTTTTACTCCTGTCCCCAGTATTTTATTTACTACATGTTAACCATAGAGGTCTTAAAATTTTTGTAAATCATATTCCCTGAGGTCATGACTTATCATACTGTGTATGTTTTAGGTGCAGAGATTCCTGCTTCTACAAATGTATGTTACCACACTACAGCCACCACCAAAGCACCAGTAATCCTCCATCCTAATCCATGGGGCTCCCTCTGTGCTTTCTCCCACCCTCCCTCCCCTTTGATAGCCTCGGTTCTGACTTCAAGAGTTTGTTTTTGTCTGTTATTTTACTTTGTTTTTTATATTCCATATTCCAGATAAGAGTGAAATCATTCAGTGAGAAGAATTTTAAAAATGCAAATTGAATAGGTAGATCCACTGAAATACAGCGGGTGGGTCAGGAGAGGTCTGCTGTGCTGTGTCAGGGAAGGTGTGGGTCACCTCCCTGGCCGGAGATCGAATTTGTGTTGCCATCACTGTGCTACTTTATAGTGCTACTCCTTAACTGGTCATGCCACCAGAGAATGCTCCCCACTCTGTCTCTGGTATGTCCTCTCATACCTCCCATACCTCTGGCCTACACCCCAGTTCTTCTATGCATAAATAAATAAATATTTAAAAATAATAAAATAAAAATGCAAATTGATTGTTTGAGCTCTGCTCAAACCTTTTAAAGGCCTCCCATTACACTAAGAATTAGTGCTATTAAACTATGGTTTAATTGATAGGAGCAAGTTTTAAAATTATTGTTTTCTAAACCTTGGGGCAGCTCCAGAGTTTTTGCTATGAAATTTTCAAAGTTAAAGGAGCACAATTGTCACATTTAATTGCTTAATCTTCTTCTGTTACTAGATATTTTGCTCCTGAAATCAGTTGGCTAAGAAAGGGGAGGACTGAGGCATACCAGCTAGCAGCTGCTGCTCTAAGAGTCTGGTTTCTACACACTTCCAGTGGGTGAGTATCCCTCCTCAGCTCCTTGAGTCTTCTGTTTGGGGGACAGGGGCTTGTATTCTTTTTCCCTTAGAACTAGAAAAGAATTGAAAAGTCTCTTCTAGTTCTGATCAGAAGCAATATCAAAGCCCATCCATGGGTCAAATACGATATGTGAGGGAACAGTCAGAAGGGTATTGAGAAGTCAGGTCCCCAACAGCACCTGAAGCAAAGGTAGCTGCAGCTAGGGATGGTGGGAGTGGGCCAGTAGGAATGAAAGTGAATGTAAGTGGAAGTAGGAAACTGGTATAAAATCCTACAGTGGGCCCTCACAGTGAAGAACACTAGCGGTCTTAAAAACCTGATGGGGTTTACTGGAACTTTCCCCAACTTTTCTTTTTATTCACCAGTTTCTTTTCCTGGTGAGCTCAATCACCAGAACACTCAGTTAGAATTTAAAACTCCTTTAAGGCTGATGGGTCTCATCTTATTAGAATCACCTGGAAGCTAAAAAAAAGGGATGCTCAGGACCTACCTGCCTATGACCAATAGGATGAGGATGAGGGTTTAAGGGGTCAGGTGGTGTGGGCTAAGTGGGTTTGGGCCCAGGCGTATGTAGTTTCTTTCGAGGGTCACTCTGTGATGCTGATGCACAGTGTGGATTAAGAAGCACTGCTGTGAGTGCTCTTGCTCAAACAGGGACAACCATAATGTTTGAGATTATTTTAAATTACAGAATTACTGGACAATACTTCAGTACAGTGTTTGTTGAACATGTGACTTTGAGACTCACCTGGGAGTCTTATTAAAAATCAGATTCTTGCTTGGGTGACAGGAAGTGCATCCTCAGATGTGGCACATAAGGTGTGCTGAGGAGTAGCTACAGTGCAAGGCTTCAGATCTGATTCTTGTGGAGCACCCCAACCCTCCCCCTCCCTTGTCCAGGATCCATGCTAACAGCCTCAGCTGTTGAGTTCTCACACTCCTGGGAGAGAATACTGTTCATATCTCCATTGTACAGATGAGATGCTGTGGCCCAGTAGTTTGCCCACAGTCTGAATGAAGGTAAGTAGGAGGTTCAGAATTTGAATCTAGGCCATCTGATTCTAACGATGGTGAGCTTACCCATCATGTGATACAACTTCAGGGGTAGGAGGTAGTGTTTAGGATTTGTCTGGAAGCTGTGTGTATAATAAATCATTCTTTACAAAGATGTATATATAGTCAAGATGGTTGCTGGAAGAGGGAGGATAAAAATTGAAGTTACAGAGGGACTAAAGCAAGTCTAAGGAAACTGATAAATACCTGTGTCCATTCATTCTCCCCTCTAATAGTCACTAGTTTTTCTACTCTCATAGTATGTGACACATCAGAGAAATTAAGATGAGTCACACAGGAGCTTACTTTCTTATATCTGAGTGACAGTGTAGCCTGCTGGGTTGCAGTCAGAGTCCACTCCCATGAGCACAGAGGAGGAAGTGGCAGGAATGATTACATGAGGGCTGTGCTTCACACACATAGTACAGGAACCATGGTGTTGGAGGGCCAAGGGAGCATCTCAAATGGCATAGTTCCATGCACATGGAGGTGTGATGTCATACATTATATTGGAATTGTATTGGAGACCCCAATAGAAATAACTAACGGTATTTCTTTTACTTTTTTTTAAGATTTATTTATTTATTCATATAGAACTTGGGTACAGGCCAGAGATGCAGAAGGTGAGAGGATTCACCAGGGACAGAGTGGGAAGCAGAACAGGCAGATCGATGAAGTACACTGCTGAGGGGAGCAGTGGGCGGGTCAGGAGAGGTCTGCTGCACCATGTGGATCTCCTCCGGGGCAGGCGGGGATCGAACTCATGCAGAAGTGGCTTAAGCTTCTTAGTGCTGTGCTTTAACCTGCTGCGCCACCAGGGAGGGCCCAACTAACGGTATTTCAAAAGGATCTGACAAAACACCAGGGAAAGGCTGGTCTCCTATCTCTAAGTAACAGTTTGCTATGACAGCAAAGAAAGGCTATGATGGTTATGCTTTGGTGAACCAGTAAGAATAACTTATTTGTGCTTGCAATAAAAATAGGCCCAATTATCGGTGGCTAAAACAAGAAAGGTTTATTGTTCACTCTCCCTACCCACTCTGGATTGGTGTGTTCGTGGGTGGTCAGTTCTGCTCCCGAATCATCTGGTGAAATGGAGATTTTACCATCTTAAAATGTGACCTGTCTGCTCAGTACTTCAAGGCTCATGAAAGCAGAAGAAGAGAAGCATAGAGTCAAGAATGGTCAGTGAATCCTTAATCCTGGAAGTGATGTACTTCATTTCTGCTCTAATTTTATTGGTCATAAAGTATTACTTGGCCATGTCTAAGTTCAAGGGGATGGGAGAATGATAGTCTTTGTGTTTGCTGAGTGGAGAACAGATGAATCAAGGGGAATGTGACTGATGTTTGCCATGCAATCTCTTCAGGTCCACTTGTGTGTTGGAGACAGAAAGGCTGTGCTTCTCACACATGATGGAAAAATGACTTCATTTCTATTAATTATTATTCTTACTCTATTTTAATATATGTGGGATTGTTACCTATCAGATTTTATTTAAAAGTAGTAGCAAGATCAATCTTCATCAATATTAAACCAATTATTTTAAAGCTTTGGAATTAAACGACCAACACTATTACTAGAAGGAAGTTGAATGCAACCAGCATGATGATTGCATGACAAAAATAATTATAACTGAATAATGTGCCTCTGCTGAGCACAGGCCCATGGGATTGCTAGAGCAGCTTCCATGTGGAGGCCACCCCAGTGTGCTGGGTTATTCTGATGGACAGTGGCACAAATGTAGGCATAGGGCTACATTTTGAAGATTGTATTGTTTTTGCCTTCAAAATCTCTCACACATCACCATTTAGAAAATAAGATGCACTGTGCTTAGAAAATGGCAAGTAATTCGCAAGTAATTGAGGAGGTGAAAGAATGAAACCCATGGGCGAAGGAAAAAAGAGACTGACAAAATTTTCTGAGAAAAAGGGAATTGTCTTTTTTTCTCCCCCTCTTCTCATTCTTGGTTGACTTTCCAAGTAGTAAGGGAAGTATTATTCACCTTCTTAGTTATGACTTTTGGAGACTAGAGAATCCGGCACATCTCCCTATATCTGCACCATACAATATGGTGGTCACTAGGCAAGATGGTTGTAGAATAGTTAAAGTGTGGCTGGTGCAATTAAATTTTATCAAATTTAACACTTTTTATGTAGCTCAAGAATATAAGTGGTAGGAGAGAGGGAGGTTGATCTGACTCTTACTTCCTTAGTGGAAGTTTTTGTGCATGTCATAACTATTTGATCTCCCACACAGGAATTGTTAAGGGTGAGATGGTTAGTTTGAAGGAGGGGTAAAGGGGGACCCAGCAGGGACTAGCCTGTGGAAATGCCCTCTCCCTCTGCATTTGCAGCACAGGTTTCCGTCGCAAATGTGGAGTCTAGGGGACCAGATGATGCAGAAAGACTTTGTGGACATATAAGTGGGAGGAATTTCATGGATCTTGGCTTGTCTTTTCTAAAGGGGAAATACACTATGATTTCGGGTTTAGGGAGAAGGCTAGACAAGTCCATTTATTGGTAATATCTTTAGATGTAAAATCTTTACTGTGCTTGAAATTCTTATTAAAAATATAATGACCTTGAGTTTGTACATTTGCAGGCTTTCCTTCCTCCAACCATTCTTTTGTAAGAAACCACTTTTTCCTTTCCTGATGCTAATTGTTTAATGAAAGACAGAAGCAGTTGTTGAAAAGAAGAGAATGCCACCCATATTCATCCAGTGATTCCTGTATGCTGGTGCCATGTTAAAAATGAATGGTAAGGGCCCTCCCAGTTGGCGCAGCGGGTTAAAGCACAGAACTAAGAAACTAAAGCCACTTCAGTATGATCTTGATCCCTGCCCTGGAGGTGACCACATGGCGTGGCAGACCTCTCCTGACCCACCCGCTGCTCCACTCAGCAGTGGACTTTGTCAGCCACCCTGTTCTGCTCCCCATTCTGTCTCTGGTGAATCCGCTCACCACCCTAGCACCACTGGCCTATACCCCAGTTCTCTATTCATAAATAATAATAAAAAAAATGAATGGTAATTTGCAACATTATTTTTTAACAAAATGACTTAGCTCTCTAGTCCTTGTGAGGGTGTGTCCTGGAAGCCTGTAAATGTTTTTACCGTTGTCCACTCTTCATTTTGGAGAACGTCTATTTTTGCTACATGATAGTAAAAACTAATGCTCATATGAAACAATTGAGTGAACCAACGAGCTCAGACCTCACGAAGCCTGACTTAACTGCCCGATCTTGGAGCAGAGGTCAATAGAGAGAACTTTGACGAGATGCTTGGGTTTTAGTCTTGTTCTCAGGGTGAAGGCAAAGAGTGAAGGAAGTAGGAAAGAAAATAAGATTCCAAGATAATTGAGCTTTTAAAAGGTAGAATTTTTTACTTTCTGAATTAAAACTACAAAAATAAATAAAGTTAGCACACAGGAAGTCCTTTCAAAACATAATGTCCAATGACATCAAAAACATTTTTTTCTCACCAGAGCATAAACAGGAAAAAATGTTTTCAGTGGAAGGTTAATTATTGACACCACCATATTTATAAGACCATTCCTACCTCCACCTTTATTTTACCCTCCCATTGTCCCAGCATAAGAGTCAATATGCTAATGACTTCTCCAGAACATACCCGAACTTCTGATGCCATAAGACCAGTGTACAAGGTTTCGTTTGGGAGTTCAGAATAATTGGGTAATTGGCATCATCCTGTGACAAGTTCCCCCTTTTCCTGAGGTCTTTTTGACTAATGGCCCTATTGTTATTGTTGGAGTGGCTCAAGCCCCATGGAGCCATGACGCAAAATGTGATCTTTGGTAGAAATGCCTTACACATTTATTCCTTCCAGGAAATCAAAGGGTAACAAAGCCACATTCCAGGCTGAGAACCTGGTTTTTTGTACCATGACCGAACCTGTTCCAGGTGAAAAACATTAGGTCAAAATAGTTTCATAAGAACAGTTTTCCTTGGGTTCTTATAGTTGTTCTCAGACTTTGTTGCACTTTAAAGTCACCTGGGGGACTTAAAAAACCACCATCTGCACCCCACCTGAAACCTGTTAAAAAATACCAAAATTTGGTCAACCTGATTTAGGATGTTGATATTGGGAAGGAGCATTTACTGTCATATTTTAGAATGAATTTCTAATACTGGTGTCCTGTTTGTTGTCTTTTACTCATACACATGTGGTTACTATTAAAGAAGAGATATTTAACAGAAGAAAAATGTTACAGCGTTTATCCTATCAAACCAAGTCTCTGATCCTAGGGGGAGATTTCATGTATCAAAAATAAAATTTGCATTTTCATATGGCAGCTTTCTGAAGCATCAGACAGCAGTGTACAGTTTCCAGCAGGGGTGCTCTCACCCTCTGTTTGTTAAGAGGGAGCTTAGTACCAATAGAGGGTCATCTGGGGTTCCTCTTGTGCTATGAGATCAATTTGTTATCCACATCCAACTTATCCACTCCATATCCAAATGGCCAGGAATTCACTAGTTCACCCATTCTTACATTCAGCAGATTGTCTGAATATCTATCATGTGTTAGAATGTGCTAAGGATACTAAATAAAAAAAATAGGAGTTCTCCAGAAAGAGATCAGGGCTTTTCAAAGGGTGATTTTGGACCAGCAGTAACAACATCCCTGGGGACAGTATCCCCTAGCAAACCTTGCATTCTACCCATTCCAGACTTCTTAAATCGGACACGCTGGGGCAGAGCCCTGCATCTGTTTTAACCAGGCTTCCAGCTGATTGAGGGAGTTTGAGATCCACTCTTCTCTAGGGGAGCTTTGGGTTGGCAGGCAACTACAGCACACTGTGACAGGTGCAGTTGAAATGGGGAGAGGCCTGCGGGCATTAGGGATGCTTCTAGAAGGCAATTTTTTAACTTTTAAAATAGTTTGTATAGAGTGCTAGGAGAGGACATTTTCAAAATATTTGTATAGAATGCTGAAAGGTTAGACCACACAAAGTGTCATAGTCCTCCAAAAAGTGGTTAGACCACACAAAGTGTCATAGTCCTCCAAAAAGTGTGGGTCTGGAGACCCCTCAGAGAGGCATTCACTAGAGAGCTTCAGGTAAGCGATTCAAGGCTTTCTTAAAGACTCATGCACAAGGGAGCCAGTACCAGAAAGCAAAGTTGTGACTTGGATCCGGAAGAGAAAATGGGAGGAGGGAAGAGACTTTTAAGGGACCAACCCAAGAGGAGGGTGGAGGGAGCAGCGTCACAGTGCGCTCGGGTCGGGTCGGACTGTGCAGGGGCATGGGCAGATGGCTGGGAGTCTCCATACCTTGCATGCTGCATAGCATTTACCAGCTGCATCTAGGGGCTCTTGGCCTTCCCTCTTCAGGGAATTTGAGATAATTGTGAGTCATGATCTAGTGGCTTTGTTTTGCAAGGCACCTTTGTTCAGTCTGGTGGATCAAGTTGTTTCAACAAGATGTTAGGGTATTCTGTGACTTAGGCTGTTCAAACAGGACACTGGGCAGCCCTTTGACTCTTACCCTACCATTTCAAAATTCCTTCTATCCAGGTTGTCTCAAAAGGAGTTGGTATTCTACTCTGACTCTAAAGTCAGGATGTTTGCACTCACTATCAGCTGTCTCGCAGAGACTTTTGCCCAAACTTTGCACTGAGTATAATAGGTTTGAGCTCTGTATCTCAGAAATGTGAAGTTAGAGAAATAAGAACATAAAAATTCCTTTTGCATTAAAAATCAAACTTAGTGTTAAATAAGTATTTGGTGAATAAACAAGTAAATGAAAGAATGGACAAAGCTAGGACTTGTGAAGGTGAGGAAAAAGTATAGTGGGAACAGAGAGTAAGAACTGTTTTCTGAACTCATTGAAAATCCCATGATACTAGAAAGATTACATAAGCCTGTAGCGCTCTAACCAAAGAAAATAAGTATCTTTTCCATTCCTCAGAGGAGCAACTTCAAAGGCTCTAAGTCTCCACTATGCAGTTGGGGAGTAGAAAAAGAAGTTTCTCTGCAACTCTGCCTGCACCACCGCAGATTTCTCCCAGGTTTGCCCCCATATTTATAGTACAGGGACAGAGCATTGAACTATACAGTATTAGACAGCAGGACATTTCTATCTGGCATGATTTGGCAGGTTATTTTTACGGTCTGAGAGTGCTATTACCATTAATTTATATGGGAACTGGGAACTTTTTTTTTTATTCAAGACTTATTTACACACACAGAACTGGGTTACAGGCCAGAGGTGCAGGGGTGGTGAGAGGATTCACCAGAGACAGAGTGGGGAGCAGAACAGGCAGATTGATGAAGTACACTGCTGAGGGGAGCAGCAGGCAGGTCAGGAGAGGTCTGCCACGCCATGTGGATCACTTCCAGGGCAGGGATAGAACTCATGCTAAAGTGGCTTTAGCTTCTTAGTACTGTGCTTTAACCTGCTGCACCACAAGGGAGGGCCCTATATGGAAACATTTTTAGCATTCCCAGGCCCCTCCACAAATAACTTATCAAATCATACCAAACATGAATGCTTTACTTTTCCATTTTGGGGGGATATCTTACACATACTACTTTTCATATGCTGAACAACACTCACAGTAGATATTATCACCCTCTGTTTCAAAACCACAGGGCTCTAGCGTCTAAGAAGGAAAATGGTTTATCCAGAAATCCCTGGAAGAAGCATTGCTGTTTATTCAAGGTGGACCTGAGTTGAGTTAGGATGTTGGAAGATTAAGCGACTTGTTCAAAGTCAACATACTGGTAAGTGGAACAGCCGATGCTCCAAACCAGACCTGTGTAAGGGAACTTTGTTGCACTACTCTGTGTGACCAGAATGTCACTGGAGGGATGGCCTATGAAATGACCGGGCCTGGAAACTCTCATGTTCATTCTTCAGTGACTCCACAAGGCACTCACTTTCCTTCTCTAGAAAATTCAATTTCCACAAAAACCTGTTCCACCATTACCACACATTTAAACTCAGGCAGAAGACACAAATTGTTAAGCACAATGAACTTTTGAATTTAACCCTTTCATGTGTTGTAGCTAAGGAAGTTTTCTTTTACTCTCTCTAGACTCTAAAATGTTGTTTTCTATCTATCAACATAAAGAACTATCTTCACAGATCTCTATAGCCAACTTTTTTTTTATTTTATTGCCTTAGTATTATATGGCTGTCTCTTCAAATGGCAGGTGGAAGAGGCATGTGGTGGACTCACTGTTCCTGACTAAGAATTTTAGAAATTGAGTTTAAATCTTGGGGTTAAGTCATTGGATAAACATTGAAAACATAAGAAATACATACATACATACATACATATATGTATATACCAAAAAGCTACTTTTAGCACATTCTTATACTATATATTATAATTTTTTTTCAAAACTGAAAGAGAAGGTTAATAAATCACACACACACACACACACACACACACACACACATATAAAACCTCACCTATTTAATTGTGTTTTTTCTTCCTGTACTTACAATAAACAAGAGAGAAATTTTGGTTAAAAAATAAAGCTTTCTGCAGTTCCATTTCAAAGATTATTGGCACGATAGTGTATATAAATGTTGCCTCAACAAAATAATAGAATTAATAAAAAGAGACTGGCAAAGTTTTAGAGAAGACTTAATTACTAGCTTTTTATTTCTGTGTTTCGGTTTATTTAGACATGACATAATTTAACAAGTTAAACAATTAATGGTCACTTTCTGTCTTTTTAGTGGGATTATGGACTTCCCCCTTCCAAACAACCATAAATATATTATTTTCCTATATTTCCTACTGTCACAAGTTGTGAGGAAAATATGAGAGGAGGAGAGAAAGAAAAATAATACTTCTTTCAGAGACAGAAGTAGCTACTTCTTGGAGGTCTGATGCAGTCTCCTGGGAACCAAGAGGAATCTGAGGTGTACCCCGTCATCTCCCCCACTTCTGTGTTTCCTGTCATGATAGATACACTATAGATGGATTCAGCTCAGCTCAAGAGAAGAGTTTCCTCTCCATTCTTTGTTCTCCTAGTTAAATTCAGCGGATAGTAACACAGATTAAAACTCACTATCTAGATATAAACAACAGTGCTGATTAAATGAATCACTTTGCCAAGGGAGATGCAGCTGGAGTGCCCATTTTTCATTCAAATGTTCCAACCTAGTGGAAGTAGCTTCCAGCCCTAAATATATCGAATCACCATTAACCTACTGGAAAAATCGGAACACAAACACACACTTTCTTATTAGATGAACATGGCAGGTTGTCTGATAATGCAGACAATTAAATGGAAGCATTTATTTATAGCTACCAAAGGATCCTGACAAGAATTCTTTCTGACAGGGGAACACAGTTCCTTTGTTTTTGAGCAGCCCAAATGGAATCTTGCAGAGTCCATCCTTCTGTGTTTGGGGATGTGTGTTGATTTGTTTATAGAAGATATTTGTTAGACTGCTCTGTAAAGAGTCCTAGGTTCTAGGCCATCTCAAAGAATGGCCTCAGTCTGGCAGTCTCTTATCAGGTGGGAATTTGTTAAAATAGCAAAATCTTGAATTACACCTCTCACCTATTGAACTAGAATCAGAATTTAAAAAGATCCCCTGGTGATTTGTAGGCATATTCAAGTTCGATTAGGATTGTTCTAACAGAGGCTCTTGAACTTGAACCTGGGTTAGAATCTTTTGGAAGGTTTACGAAATAGAAGAAGATTGCTGGTTCTATCCTTAGAAATTCTGATTCATTAATGTAACCATTATCAGGGCCCAAGAATATTTTTTCCACATATGTTCCCAAATGATGCTGATGCTTTTGGCCCAGAGAATGCACCAGGAATTGATGCCTGATAGAGTTATGATGAGCCACATAAATATTTAAGATTTCCTAGCAGTCATATTTTAAATGTGAAATTATTTAAAATATTTAAATACATATATCAAAAATACTGTTTCAACATTAAATCAATCTAAAATAATAAAATAGTTTGCACACTTTTTAGTAGAAATTTTTTAAAGTCCACGGTCTAGTTTATTTGCACATTTGCTTTTGGATTGGTCATGTTTCAAGTTCTCAATAGCCACAAGTGACGGCATCAGTACCACCTCAGATGTCAGACTAAGGCATTGGTTTCCAGTGTGACGTCAAGGACTATTACTATTTGTGTACCTTTCACTGACCTGGAGAGAAGTGAGAAAAGTAAATTAGGTTACTCAATTTATTTATTTTTAAAGATTTATTTATTTTTATTTATGCAGACAAGAACTGGGGTGTAGGCCAGAGGTGTGACTGTGTGTGTTGAGGGGTGGGTGAGATGATTCACCAGAGACAGAGTGGGGAGAACAGACAGATTAACTAAAATCCACATTTGAGGGGAGCAGCGGGTGAGACAGGAGAGGTGTGCTGTACCGTGTGGGTCAGCTCCCTGGCCATGGATCAAACTTGTGCTGCAGTGGTTACCGATAACTTGATAGTGCTGAGACAACCTCTTGTACCACCGAGGAGACCCAGTTTACTCAATTTAAGTTATTTTTCTTTATTCTATTCTGAGATTAAATCTTCTTTCTTCCTGAAGGAAATCGCCTCTTTATGGCAGTGGTTTTCAAAGTGTAGGTCCCCTAGACCAATGTCAACATCAGTGGGATCTTGCTAGAAATGTAAGGCATTGGGCACTAGCCTACTGAATCAAAGACAATGCAGGTGGAGCCAGTCAACTGTCACATGTCACATAACTGGCCCCTCAGTGCCTTTCATGCATGCTCAAGGTGGAAAAGCTCTGCTTTGATGAAATGATAGTAGTAAAATAAGTGATAGGATGTAATTTCTTATTCCTATCAGTGGCAAAATAAGAATTAGTAAGTTTACGTTAGTGCCTCAATGAAAAGATTTATTTTTTGTTGGCTTAGGAAATCTGTACGTCAGAATACCAATGTACTAGAGGTTAGTTAAACAATATTTTGTGTTGCTGTGGATATAGTTTAAAAAATAGGGGAAAAGTAGGGAAATAAGTGTGTATTAAACATACAAATGAGTTCCAGAAAGTCAATGTGTGTTTCTCATTAGTACCACCTTTATGCAATTATGGCTAGAAAATGAATACACTCATTAAATAACACGTACTAAGAAAATTCTTATTTCCTATGCAAAATAGTGAAAATGAATCAGAAGAAAGATTCTATCCATTTTGATGAACTCATTCTCTAGCTCTCTGGTGATTAGTCAACATTTGGCCTTTAATGTTACAAAAGTGGTTCTGCAAAGTTATTATTATTATTATTATT